>NC_080546.1:83446256-83746256 GCF_028640845.1 Ahaetulla prasina | reverse complement strand
CTTTTGCTCCACCATGAAAGGGCTGCCTGTGAGTAACAAAGAGGGATTTTTAGGAAGAAAGTTTTTCTTTTTCTAAGCTGGCGTTGTTCCTTATTTTTTCGGTTTCCCCTGCTCAGATCATCTGAGGACACGCAACATCAAAATTCAATTAATTCACTGTGAGTAGGACAATGATAACAGTACGACGAGAAAAAACAACAACAACAACAACAACAGATAACCATAGCGATGGGAAGTCTTTGCCAGTTCTGAAAAGAAGAGATGAACTGGAATGTCTTTAACCCTGCAGCTATAAAGGCAGGTGCTTTTTACTAAGCCTCAGGTTTTCCATGTGTCTCAGGTTTCTCCTGCAGGAATAGGGAGTTTATTCTTACCGCTCTAGAAGTGCAGCTGCTGAGAGTCATTTGATGCGTATTAGGCTAGGGAATTAAAGCAAAACGAAAAAGAAAGAAAGAAAGAAAGAAAGAGAGAGAGAGAGAGAGAGAGAGAGGCAAGTTTGAAAATATGTGTGCGAAGAGCAAAATGAAGCTGGAACAAGAGCAAAACACCTGCTGTACATATGGGGAGATCTGTCTGCTAATATGACTTCAGGTTGCCCAGCCCAAGTGCACTGAATGTGGGGAAAATGACTGAAAGTGTTCCCTGGCTTTTCCAAATGGTGATATCAAGGCAGGGAGGGAGGGAGAGAGGAAGGAGAAGGAAAAGGAAGGAGAAGGAAGGAAGGAAGGAAGGAAGGAAGGAAGGAAGGAAGGAAGGGAGGGAGGGAGGGAGGGAGGGAGGAAGGAGGAGGAAGGAAGGAGGAGGAAGAAAGAAAGGAAGGAGGAGGAAGAAAGAAGGGTGAGATGGAGGGAGGGAGAGGAGGAAGAAGGAAGGAGGAAGAAGGAAGGAAGAAAAAGGAAGGAGGAGGAAAGGAAGGAGGGAGGAGGAAGGAAGGAAGGAGGAGGAAGGAGGAAAGAAGGGTGAGATGGAGGGAGGAAGAGGGAGGAAGAAGGAAGGAAGGAAGAAAAGGGAGGAGGAGGAAGAAGGAAGGAAGGAAGGAAAGAAAGGAAGGAGGGAGGAGGAAGGAAGGAAGAAGGAAGGAAGAAAAGGGAGAGATGGAGGGAGGAGAGGCGAGGGAGAAAGGAAGAAGGAAGGAAGGAAGAAAAGGGAGAGATGGAGGGAGGAGGGAGGAAGGAAGAAGGAAATAAGGGAAGAAGGGAAGAAGGAGAAAGAAAGAAAAATGGAAGGAGGGAGGGAAGAAGGGAAGAAGGGAAAAAGGAAGGAAGAAAAAGGGAGGGAGGGAGGAAAGAAAGAAAAGGGAAGGAGGGAGGGAGGAAGAAGGGAAAGAAGGAAGGAAAAGGGAGGGTGGGAGGAAAGAAAAAAGGAAGGGAAGAAGGAAGGAAGGAAGAAGGAAGGAAAGAAGGAAGGAAGGAAAAGGGAGGGAGGGAGGGAGGAAAGGCAAGAAGGAGAATGGGGAAGGACAGAGTAACAGCTATTCTAGATTAAACTCTTTGGAGAAAAAGCAGAATAGCATGCAATAAACAAACAAAGCACCACAATACAAAAAAAGATGTTGAGACTCTAGAAAGAGTGCAGAGAAGAGCAACAGAGATGATTAGGGGACTGGTGGCTAAAACATATGAAGAACGGTTGCAGGAACTGGGTATGTCTAGTTTAATGAAAAGAAGGACTAGGGGAGACCTGATAGCAGTCTTCCAATATCTCAGGGGTTGCCACAAAGAAGAGGGAGTCAAGCTATTCTCCAAAGCACCTGAAGGCAGGACAAGAAGCAATGGGTGGAAACAAATCAAGGAGAGAACCAGCCAACCTGGACCTAAGGAAAAAATTCCTAACAATGAGTACAATTAACCAGTGGAACGGCTTGCCTCCAGAAGTTGTGGGTGCTCCATCACTGTCAATTTTCAAGAAAAGACAGGATAGTCATTTGTTTGGAATGACTGGTATAGCATCTCCTCCTTGAGAAGGGGGCTGGACTAGATGACCCCCAAAGTGCCTTCCAACTCTATTATAGTGCTATTTTTTATTTTTTTTTAATATAAATTTTATTGAATTTTAACAATTAAAACAGTTTTCATTCAACTCTTGTGCATGACTGTGACCACTTACATATCATCCGATTAGTGCTCTCCTATGCTCGATATAATTTTACTAAATTATATTACTAATTCTAATTTGAATTTCTAATTCTTACTAATTCTACTATCTGTTATTTCCCTTTTTTTCCTATTTTCGACCCGATTATACCGTTTCTCCCATAAGTGCATAAAAATCCGAATCTATCTGTCCTTTCGGTTCAAGTGTCATTTTGTCTATCTCGGTGCAATGCAATATTTTTCTAATTATTAACTCTTCAGAGGGTGGTATTTGAGCTTCTCCAACATTGCGCAAATGCCAATCTTGCCGCCATTTTTTTAAAATTTGAATTTATATCCCGCCCTTCTCCGAAGACTCAGGGCGGCTTACATTGTGTAAGGCAATAGTTTCATCCATTTGTATATTATATACAAAGTCAACTTATTGCCCCCAACAATCTGGGTCCTCATTTTACCTACCTTATAAAGGATGGAAGGCTGAGTCAACCTTGGGCCCGTGGGACTAGAACCTGCAGTAATTGCAAGCATCTGTGTTAATAACAGACTGTCTTAGCAGTCTGAGCCACCAGAGGCCCAGTTATTATAGCGTTATTTAATGAAAAGTGGGAAATTTTCCCACTTTCCTGGAAAGAACAATTCTGTCCGAAGGTTACCCAAGACTGAGTTCCCTTGAACTAAATACAACTGATCTTCAGCGTGAATTTCTAATTTTATATCTGTCTTGGAAACTATTTCACATAGAGAATGAAAGGACAGCAAACCAGTGTTTTTTTAAAAAAAACACAATATGATAATATTTAGTTGGGATGATTTGGATAAATGCATGGAGGACTAACAACCACAGCCTCCATGAAATAGGAAGGCTTATAATTAATTTCATTCTAATGTGTTTTTTTTCCCCTTGGGAACAACCGTCATCATCATATTAAGGCCATCAATTTCATAGTTCAACGGATTCAGACGGGGTCAATTAATAGGGCAGCTAAGTGGACGCTTAGACCTTGTATAAAATGGAGGCTTACAGGAAGCACAATAACAACGCAACTGGGCCCTGACTGGTTTATTTTAAATATTATTATTTCATTTTTTCATTAGAATTTGTCAGAGAAAAACGAGAACAAGGATTTTATGAAGAATGAGTCGCTTCCACTTTGGATTATACATTTTTTTTCAGGACCCATGGGGAGATCTGTCTGCACAATATGCTGCCTGATGGAGGAACATCTACAATTTTCTACATTCAACTGGACAGTACGAGGAAACAAATAGCCAATGATTTAATCGGTTCAGACCGGTTCGGGCAAACCGGTAGTTCCAATGATCACCTGGCCCCGCCTACCCGCCCCTGCCCTATCCTGTCCTTTATTTCCTGCTTTCTAGCTCATCTCAATCATGCGGGCACAGCTGATTTCCTCCCTGCCTCGCTGCTCTTAATGTTGATGACTTGGAGGCAGGGGTGGGCTTCAAAAATTTTAACAAGGGGTTCTCTGCCCGGTTGCTGGGTGGGTGTGGCCATGGTAGGTGTGGCCTAGTCAGCCTCCTGCACCATGGCAGAGGGGATTGTTTTTCCCCTCTCTGGGCTCTGGAGGCTTTCCTCGAGCCTCAGGGAGGGTGAAAATGACCTCTCCAGGCTCAGGAGGGGCTCAGGAGGCCCTCTGGAGGCTGGAAACAGGCCCATTTCTGGCCTTCCTGAACTTCCAGTAGGCCCATTTTTCACCCTTCCTGAGCCTCTGCACACGCCCTGAACTTACCTGCATCCAAAACAGGTCGCGTGTAGACACCTGGGAGGGGAGGGGTAGGATGGGTGGGGCAGAGCCAGCCAGGAGTGGGATTTGGGGGTTCGCCGAATTGCACAGAATCTTAGCTAGAGGTTCTCCCGAACCCCTGCAAACCCCCAGCAGCCCACCCCTGCTTGGAAGGTAAGCAGCTGAGCCTCAAAATGCACCATTTTCAGGTGCTGCCTTACCAGCCGAACCGGTTGGTAAACCGATTGCAGCCCACCACTGACCCCAATCAAAATCTAAAAAGCCACATGCAATGAACAACCATATAAATACTACACACTGAACAGCACATACACTGCTAGAGAAAAGTCACCTGAAGATGGCCTCCAGCATGCACCTGAAAGCTGAGAAGGTAAAACCTTTGGTCCCGGAGACCGACCCAGATTGGATCCTGAAACAATATCCTGGAACTAGGGATATTTCAGAGGTGGGTTTCAGCAGGTTCTGACGAACTGGTAGCGGAAATTTTGAGTAGTTCGGAGAACTGGTCAATATCACCTCTGACTGTACCCTCCCCCTATATACTTTCTGCCTCCTGAGTCCCAGCTGATTGGGAGGAAATGGGGATTTTGCAGTATTCTTGCCCCTGGAGTGGGGTAGGAATGGAAATTTTGCAGTATCCTTCTCTTGCCACGCCCACCAAGCCATGCCCACAAAACCAGTAGTTAAAAAAAAATTGAAACCCACCACTGGTATATTTGCCTTCATTTGTATCTGTTACGCTGTCCTTTCCCAGTTTATCTGGTGCCTTTGAGAAGGGACTTTACCATAACACTTTCTGAATCACAAGGAATATAATATCTACTCCAGAAGCAGAGTCCCCAGACAGCTTAACAATAATGCCTAGAATCTCCAACCAACACAGCAAAAAATGGAAGAAAACTTGAAACTACAAGCTGCTAAATTCTCTAGTGCTTCCTCATTTGCCGGCATCTTCATACTTGTTAATACTCACAAAATAACTTCTCTGCGGCGTAAAGAAGTGAAATGAGGAACAAAATGAGGAGGTAAATCAGATTATTTGTTAGCTTAATATTATCTGTGTGGAATGGCAGAAACTTTCTAAAAAAAAAATCTAAGAGAGACTTTAGCACAATATGTTGCCCGATCTAGAATTTTCTACATTCAGCAATGCGCTTTCTCACTAGTTCCTTCCATTCCCCACCATTCAGTGAAAACAGAATAAGCTTCTGAATAAGAGGGCTGTGAAAATATCTATAGACCCCTCACATCCTGGACATAAATTATTTCAACTTCTACCCTCAAAACAACATTATAGAGCACTGCACACCAGAACAATTAGACACAAGAACAGTTTTTTCCCAAACGCCATCACTCTGCTAAACAAATAATTCCCTCAACACTGTCAAACTATTACTAAATCTGCATTAGTAATAATAAATATTATTAATCTTCTCATCGTTCCCATCACCCATCTCCTCCACTTATGACTGTATGACTGTAACTTTGTTGCTTGTATCCTTATGATTTATATTGGCTTTTTTTTTAGTTTCCTAGTATGATTTATGTTGATTGCTTATTTAGTATACTATGACTATCATGGAGTGTTGTATCTTATGATTTATGATGAATGTATTTTTATGACTATGATCATGATTTATCATTTATAGCTTTGTGCACACCAAGAGCTTATGCACCGAAGACAAATTCCTTGTGTGTCCAATCACACTTGGCCAATAAAGAATCCTATTCTATTCTATTCTATTCTATTCTATTCTATTCTATTCTATTCTATTCTATTCTATTCTATTCTATTCTATTCTATTCTATTCTATTCTATTCTGTATTCTCTTTCCTTTTCTTCTCTTATCTTCTACTGTACCCTACTCTACCTTACCCTACCCTACCCTACCCTACCCTATTCTATTCTATTCTATTCTATTCTATTCTATTCTATTCTATTCTATTCTATTCTATCCCATCCCATCCCATCCCATCCCATCCCATCCCATCCCATCCCATCCCATCACATCCCATAAATGGTAGCTTGACAGAAGTTATTAAGATTGCGAAAGGAACGAGACAGGGATGTCCCTTATCACCATTATTGTTTGTTTTGACTCTGGAACCATTATTAGATAAAATACGAGAATTAATGAAAATAGAGGGAATTAAGATTAGACAATATGAGTATAAAGTTAGAGCTTTTGCAGATGATGTAGTGGTTACGTTAACGAATCCTATAAATTCAAGTAGATTTTTGTTGGAAGTAATTGATAAATATGGAAAGGTATCAGGATTTAAAATAAATCAGAATAAAACAAAAGTGATAATTAAAAATATGTCTATACAACAGAAACAAAAACTAGAGGAAATGACAGGATTTGAGGTAGTAAAAAAGGTTAAATACTTAGGGGTTTATATTAGCTCATCGA
This sequence comes from Ahaetulla prasina, assembly GCF_028640845.1. Lineage (NCBI taxonomy): Eukaryota > Metazoa > Chordata > Lepidosauria > Squamata > Colubridae > Ahaetulla > Ahaetulla prasina. Next base: position 83,739,983 of record NC_080546.1, on the reverse strand, counting down.
ACAAGAAACTTTATAAGAATAATTATGACTTGCTATGGCAAAAAGTTCAGAATGATATGAGTGTCTGGAAGAAATTGCAGTTATCCCTATTGGGAAGGATTATTAAAATGAATGTGTTACCTAGATTTTTGTTTCTGTTCCAGATGATACCAATAATTAAAAAGGATAAAAATTTGGAAGATTGGCAGATTGGGATTAATAAATTTATATGGCAGGGTAAAAGGCGAGGTTAAAATGAAAATAATACAGGACTCACGGGAAAGAGGTGGTTTAAGAATGCCTAACTTTAAACTATATTATGAAGCAGTAGCCCTTTCAGTAATAAGTGACTGGTTTAACTTAACAGAGGAAAGAATTTTGAATATAGAAGGTTATGACTTGTTATATGGATGGCATGCGTATTTATTTTATGAAAAAAAAGTGGATAGGGCTTTTAAGAATCATGTGTTGAGAAGTGCTCTTTATGGTCAGGAAAATATATTCCTATAAATTAGAATACAAGATTCCTATATGGGCGAGCCCTAGACATGCAATAGAGAATATAAATATAGAACAGAAACAGGAAATGATTACTTATAAAGAACTTTTGTATGCTGAAGGAGGTAGATTGCAATTAAAATCATTACAGGTATTAAATGAAGAAGGGAGGAATTATACTTGGTTTCAATATGGGCAAATAAGTGCTAGATGGAAAGAAGATCAAAAAATTGGTATAATGCAAAGGGAGGAAAATTTAATAAAGCAAATTAGAAATCAGACCCAGGAGCATATAAAGAGATTGTATAATGTGTTGCTTGAAATAGATTCGGAAAAGGATTTGGTAAAGGATTGTATGATAAAATGGGCACAGAATATTCAGGAACCAATAATGTTGGAAACATGGGAGAAAATTTGGGTTAGAAATGTTAAGTTTACACAAGCACAGAATTTAAGGAAAGATTTTTATAAGATGTTTTATAGATGGCACTTAGATCCCAAAAAATTATCATGTATGTATCCTAATATCCAAGCGAAATGTTGGAGGTGTGATTGTGATGATGCTACATATTTTCATATTTGGTGGACTTGCAAGAAAATTAAGGTCTTTTGGATAAGAATTTGGTGGATTATTCAAAATGTACTGAAGAAGAAGATAAAGTTCCTGCCACAATTTTTCCTTTTGGGAATTATAACGGATTGTACAGGGATTGAGACTAAATTGATTCTGAATTTAATAACAGCAGCAAGACTGTTGATTGGACAATACTGGAAGAAGAAGAGATACCTGCAGTGGAAGAAGGGATGTTGAAAGTTATTAATTTGGCTGAGATGGCTAAAATCTCAGCGTTGTTAAAAGACAATACGCAGGAAAGATATTTAATTGAATGGAAAAAATGGATTGATTATCTACAAAACAGATATCAGATTAAGAAATATCAGATTGCCTTTGAATAATTAGAAAGTTATTTTATGTAATGGGGAGGGGGTTGGGAGATGAAAAGCTTTGGATGTGGTTATTTGGATTGGAAGGGAAAATTTTATTCTATGTTTGGTTTATGTATAACAATACCTTGTGATTGACCCGGGAAGCCGGGGGGGGGGAGGTGTTTTTTTTGGGAGGGAGGGGGAAAAAAGGGGGAAAAATGTTTTTGTTTTTAAAACTCTTTCAATAAAAAAAAAAGAATTCCATTCTATTCTATTCTATTCTATTCTATTCTATTCTATTCTATTCTATTCTATTCTATTCTATTCTATTCTATTCTATTCCATCCCATCCCATCCCATCCCATCCCATCCCATCCCATACCATACCATACCATACCATACCATACCATACCATACCATACCATACCATACCATACCATCCTTTCCTTCACTCCATTATTATTCTATTCTATTCCTTTTCTTCTATTATCTTCTACTGTACTCTACCCTACCCTACCCTACCCTACTCTACTCTACTCTACTCTATTCTATTCCATTTCCATTTCCATTCCCATTCCCATTCCCATTCCCATTCCCATTCCTTCTTTTTTTCTTCTCTTCTCTTCTCTTCTCTTCTCTTCTCTTCTCTTCTCTTCTCTTCTCTTCTCTTCTCTTTCCTTTGTTCTGTTCTGTTCCGTTCCATTCTGTTCCGTTCCGTTCCGTTCCACTCCACTCCACTCCACTCCACTCCATTCCTGGATGAGAAGTGAAACATCTTCAGGGAAAAACAAAGGAAGTCCAGTTGCCTCTTGGAAAAAACACCTTTGGGGACAACTGTGACCTGGATGACTGAGCATCTCCATAGACACTTAACAATGTGCTTTGATGATGAGTCTTCCACGCTGAAGCCAACCCTACCCAATCCTATCAAGATCGGTTTGGTTCCTAAGGAAGCATGAATTTTACCCGGTCTTCCTCCCAAACGCTTTTTAAAAACTAATCTTCCGTTGGCTACTTTCCAGTCCTTTGCTGAAGAGACCAATTTCAGTGACAAGATGCACACTGTTCTTCCGAGAGCAACCATTTCCTGTTGATGCCCTTAAGGAACCATCTGGATTGGTATAATGGTCCCAAACCATGATGGGTTTTGAAGCATACAGTCCAGCCTTATTTGCTAATTAAAGGGGGGGAAAAACAACAAAGCAATGTTTATCACACTTCCCCAATTGGTGGTTTTGCTTCCCAAATCAATTAGATGAAAATATCCACCCTTCACTTTCCACAGGGAAAAATATAACAGCTTTGCAGTCGCTGGCGTTCTTCGTCATCTCAAAGCCCGACATTTCTTTGGCATCCTATTTCCAATGTCTTTTTAAATACTTTTGAAATATTTGTATTCATATTGGTGTTTTTGTATACAATGCTCTTAAAAACAGCTGTCGTGTCCCACTCCTCCTCTGACGGCCGGGTCTGGGAAGTCTATATCAAGCGTGGCCACGAAGCCTCTGCAGCTTTGCCAAATTCCTGTCAGAATTCTCAGGGCAGGCAGGAATCCAAGGTGTGACTTCAGCAACCAGATGAGACTTTGCCTGACTCAAGGAATGCCAAAAAGCAGGTCCTTTATATAGGCCACGGGGTGTGGCTCCATGACTCAGCACTTATCCAGGCCTGCCCCTCCCTTCCTTTTGCTGACATCGCCTCTCCATTCTCCAGAAGCGGGGATCTGTCCACTTTTCGTCTTCCTGCTCAGCTGCCGGCAATTCTCGTGGTTGGCTTCATGCTCACATGCTATAGGAGGGAGGTTTGTTTGCTCAGTCTGTCTGGGCATGGTGCCAGGGCTGGGGGCTGGAGGCATGCCAGGCCATTCTTCTTCACTATCAGTCTCTGGCTGAGATAGCAGGAGATGGGAGGGGCCCAGCTGCGGAGAGGAGGGCGGGCGAGGCACAACAACAGCTTTGTTTCTTTCTTTGTTTTGCGTGTGTGTGTGTTTGCGTTACCTCAAGACACACTACTTTTTCGCCAGTGTTTCTGCTTCTGTTTTAGCAAAATCCCCGAGTTTCTTTTTTAAAAAAATACTTTTTTTATTTTAAATACAAATAATACAAACATAGTACATCTACATCTACATACAAAAAAAGGGTAAAAAATACAAATATTACAGTGCACACACACTGACACACCCGGAGACCAATTTTTCCCCTTATATTTCTTCTTCGTAACAACTAAAAGATATACAATATATTCCAATTTTGCCCTTATCCCTTCCAAAACAACATCTATTCTTGAGTAGGTTTATTCCCTTTGCCTTCCACCAACAGTTTTTATAAAATCCCCCCCATAGTTCATTATAATTGTTTGCTTTAATCATCTTTTTTTTAAAAAAAATTAATTTCCTTTGTTAATTGATCATTTGTAGCCATACTCCAAATTTCATTATACCACTCATTTCTCTGAATATTCCAATTTCATCCCCAATATTTAGCCATCAATAATCTAGCTGCTAATTGATTTACAATCAATTCCCTTTTTGTATGTATGTATGTATGTATATACTGTATGTATGTGTATGTATGTGTATGTATATATATATATATATATATATATATATATATATGTATGTATGTATGTATGTATGTATGTATGTATGTATGTATGTATATATTTTCTGAGGTTTTCGTGGGTGTTTGTATGTAGGTCTTCGTGCTCCCAGAAGCACGAAGCTGAAGCCTGAAGATGACGAATGAGACTTCGTTGAAACGTTGCCAAGACACTTCCAATTTTACGCGGGAGAAAACCCGAATAACCAAAGACCTACATATATATGTATATATATATATACACACATATACATATACACACACACACACATACATACAAAAGGAACCAAATTAATCTCCAAAACTGAACACTATAATAAGAGAATAATTATGGAAGCCATCAAAATAGAGAAACACCCCCACAACATGAACAAATGGGATGACACCTCCCGCCTACCAGACATCTGGAAACTAGCCTTAGTCAACAAACGAGTCCCAGCCACGAAAATTGACACCAGACCCGGGATAACACACAACACCACCACTAATCATCCTCACCAGATTCAAACCCAAACCCATCCCACAGACGAAACACAACCATCATCCAGAAGCCAGACCATGCTGGCACCACTGCCTGCTCCGCCCCCCTCCGATCCCCACACAAAGCAAGCTGACACATGCCAGGAACACATGACAAGACCTCGGACTCAGAGCCAAACCAAAACCCGCGATGCTGCATCACAGCCATCTGCTCAAGACATCACATCACAGAACTCCAGAGGCCACAACACCGAAACTCAGGAACAAAAGACTAAGACCACACCAACACAGGATGCTGCGAAACAGCCAACCAATCTGCATAACACCCACTCCATCTACCAATCAAGATGCAACCACACAGCCAACCAACCCGCTCACAGCAACACTTACCACCTCCCCACCAGTATTTACAGAGAGACGGCAGCTCCAATCACGCATTGCTCACAGAAGCATGAAGCCGAAAGCACCAGCCTGAAGATGATGAGTGAGACCTTGTCGAAACGTCGCCAAGATACTCTCAACCTTACATGGGAAAAGACCTGAATATGCCAAGACCTACATATATATGAATGTATATATTTGGCTGGTATATTCATTTTCTGCCGTTACCTTTCCTTAATATTGGTTTGTGTGAAAGCATATTCTTTTCTACCGTGTTTCCTTGAAAATAAGACCCTGTCTTATAGTTTTTTGAACCCCGAAATAAGCGCTTGGCCTTATTTTGAGGGAGGTCTTATTATTTTGGGGCGCATTGAGCAAGATGGGGCTCCTCTTGCCATCTTACCTGATTTCCAGCTCCGACTCTCTAACCCTAACCAGACGAAATGATGGGACCGGCTGCGCATGCGTTTAAATATTTTTGGGGAGGGCCTATTTTTTTGAGGGGGGCTTATTTTCAGGGAGGGGCTTATTTTAGCACACGCACTCAGAAGCCCGATTGGGCTTATTATCAGGGGATGTCTTATTTTTGGGGAAACACAGTAATTCAATCATACATTTATAATCTTTCTGTTTTTCAATTGTAGACTTTATTGTAATATAGGTGGGCATTCTGGGTGTTGCTTTATGTTTCAATGTCGGTTGGGTATGCAGTAAAATGTGTACTAAAAACTTTCTTCTGCTGTTTATAATTTCTGGAGGACCAGCGCAGATAATCCTTTTAACCAAAATGTTTTCAACATTTGTTAAATATCTATTTGGCCTGGAGCAAAGCTATTATTTAAATTCAGGACATCGGGATCCCTGATCTAATGTCAGATGCTATTCTCAGAAGCTTAGCAGAAAGCTGTACCACTAGAAGGCTATGAAATCAAGCAGAAATTTGTTTTGTAATCTTCAGGGTTGCCAGGAAAATTGTCTAATAAAAAATTAACTAGTCTATTGGCAAGCCAACTAGATTGCTGGCAAGATCTAGTCATAGCTTCATTGCCAGTTCTGTTTCTGGCGCATCTCCTGTTAGAAGCAATCTTATAGGCTTTCCGGGTGCTTGTTTCTTCAGCTATAATCTATATAAGACTGGTAGGCTCTGCCAATGGAATTTTTTTTAAAAAAATGATATTCCTGAGGGTGGATGGTCATTCTCCGACATTGTGGGTTGGTTTCTAAGTGATTCGTTACCTGGTTAGGTAACATCTTCAGTGGATTTTAGGGGATATCAGTGTCTGTGCTTTTCAGCGTATAAGGGCTTCATGTGGTCAGTAGGTCTTGTGATGGGGAAGTCACGTCAGGTGAAGCTCTTGTGATGGGTTTTGTAAGACCCATCACAAGACCTATCACAAGACCCTGATCTGACATGACCCATCACCTGACCCTCACATGACATGACCCATCACCTGACCCATCACAAGAACCTCACCTGACATGACCCAACTTTTGACCCTCACCTGACATGACTCATCTTATGACCTTCACCTGACTTGACTCATTGTCTGACCCTCACCTGACGCATCACAAGACCCTCACCTGACATGACCCATCACCTGACCATCACCTGACATGACCCATCACCTGACCCTCACCTGACATGACTCATCACCTGACCAATCACCTGACATGACTTATCATCTTACCCTCACCTGACATGACCCATCAACTGACCCATCACAAGACCCTCACCTCTGAACTCACCTGACCCATCACAAGAACCTCACCTGACATAATAATAATAATAATAATAATAATAATAATAATAATAATAATAATAATAATAATAATAATAATAATAATAATAATAATAATAATAATAATAATAATAATAATAATAATAATAATAATAATAATAATAATAATAATAATAATAATAATAATAATTTAATTTGTATACCACCCTTCTCCCGAAGGACTCAGGGCGGTGAACAGGCAGATAAAATAAAAACGATACATTTCAATAAAAACAATATTTAAAAAACTTATTCCAATAGCCTAAATTTAAAATACAATACAAAATATAAAATAAACCCCAATAAAATCCGTATTTAAAAAACCCTATTTAAGCCAGTCCTGCTCGAAAGAATAAATATGTTTTAAGCTCGCGGCGAAAAGTCCGGAGGTCTGGAAGTTGTCGCAGTCCTGGGGGAAGCTCATTCCAGAGGGTAGGTGCCCCCACAGAGAAGGCTCTCCCCCTGGGGGTTGCCAGCCTGCACTGTTTGGCTGACGGCACCCTGAGGAGGCCCTCTCTATGAGAGCGTACCGGCCGGTGGGAGGCATGTGGTAACAGAAGGCGGTCCCGAAGATATCCCGGTCCTATGCCATGGAGCACTTTAAAGGTGGTAACCAACACCTTGAAGTGCACTCGGAAAACCACAGGTACCCATCTTATGACTCTCACCTGACATGACCCATCTTATGACCCTCACCTGACATGACTCATTGTCTGACCCTCACCTGACCCACCACAAGACCTTCATCTGACATGACCCATCTTATGACCCTCACCTGACCCTCAATTGATGTGACTTTCCCATCACAAAAGTCACCTACTGATTACAGCAAGCTTTTATAAGCAGAACATTGCCTAAATTCTGCTGAAGATGTTACCTAGCCTGGTAAGGAAACATTCAGAAACCAGCCCCATAAACTTGGAGAATTAAGCTCCATCCTCATTCTACACCCGAGCTACAGATATTCACCACAATCACAAAATTATATTCCCGTTTCGCCTCTCTGTAACAGATTGGTTTAACATTAAACCAATCAAGACAAAGAAATCTCACCTCAGTCAAACAAATCTTCTACCCTCCAAAAAAAAAATTTCTACCCTCCAAGAAGACCTTGATTTTGTATCCGATTGGTCTAAAACTTGGCAACTCCAAATCTCAACCAGCAAATGCTCAGTCTTACATATTGGAAAAAAGAACTCAAACAACAAGTACAAGCTTGATGGACATTACCTTACTGATGACCCCCACCCTGTCAAAGACCTTGGAGTTTTCATATCAAATGACCTAAGTGCCAAAGCCCACTGCAAATACATAGCAAAAAAGGCTCTAAGAGTTGTAAACCTAATCTTACGCAGCTTCTTTTCCAAAAACTCTACACTACTAACCAGAGCATACAAAACATTTGCCAGACCTATTCTTGAATAAAGCTCATCTGTCTGGAACCCATACCACATCTCTGACATTAATACAATCGAACGCGTCCAAAAATATTTTACTAGAAGAGTTCTTCGCTCCTCCGAAAACAACAAAATACCTTATACTACCAGACTTGAAATCCTAGGATTAGAAAACTTAAAACTCCGCTGACTTCGACATGACCTGTGTTTAACACACAGAATCATCTATTGCAATATCCTTCCTGTAAATGACTACTTCAGCTTCAATCGCAATAATACAAGAGCAAACAATAGATTTAAACTTAATGTCAACCGCTTCAAACTTGATTGCAGAAAATATGACTTCTGTAAAAGAGTTGTTAACGCTTGGAACTCATTACCAGACTCTATAGTCTCTACCCAAAATCTCAAAATCTTCAACCAAAAACTGTCTGCTATTGACCTCACCCCATTCCTAAGAGGACAATAAGGGGCGTGCATAAGAGCACAAAAGTGCCTACCGTTCCTGTCCTATTGTTCCCTTTCGTTATAACAAATTAACATGGTTGTTGCATACTTTTGCTTATATATATTTTTTTCCTTTTATAATGTGTTGATTTTCTTATATTGATGTTTGTGTATACTGTTGTGACAAAATGAAATTAAAACAAAAAACAACAAAAACAAAAAAAAAGTGTGATCGAGTTTTAGAAGTAATGGGGGAAAAAATAGAATTAGGAAGAAACTAATTCATTGTTAGTGTTGTGGTCCACCAGCAGCCTGAGGACATGGCAATGGAGTCAGACAGTGATGAGGCTGAGGAAGAACATGGGTCAGTCCTGGCAGCTGGGGAAAGCCCGGATGAAGGCTCTGTGTTGGAGGCAGAGGTGGGGCCAGGGTCATCGGGGAGTGATGTGCGGACTCCGGAGCCTCCAGAGGCTGACAGTAGTGAGGCAGAGGAACAGGAGGAGCCTGATCCTAATGCACACATGAGAAGAGCTGCCAGAAGGCAAGAGCAGCTCAAGCAAAGAGGACGACTTAGGAGTAGGGTCAAGAGATGATTGGCCCCTCCCATAAGGCTTAAAAGACCAGCAACTGCTCTTGGGCTCTTTGCCGGAAAACAATGTTGATAGCTTTGTCTTGTTGCATTTGTTTCATATCGGCGTCTTCTTTTGCCAAGAAAGGCCTTTGGTAGTTTGCCTAATTGGACCAAGATTGGTGAGAAGACTGAGGAATTGTGTTGGGAGAAATTTGTTTTGATTTTAGTTTGGACTACGCTGAGAATGAGTTAATTCTCAGCTGCTCTAATAAAGTTTGTTTGTTTTTACACTGACTGAGTTTCCTACTACCTACTTGGGCCTGGGTCACAACAGTTGTTTGTATTACTTGTTGAAAAAGTATTTTCACCCTCTGGATCTTCTGAATTTTTATATAAGTTTTAGACATGTTATCGACACTCTGCGTGGATCCTCATAGACTGTAAGTGTGCAAAGCTAGCCAACTTTTGAAGCTTGCTTCATTTATTTTATAAACACAAGTCATTCCACTTGCGATGTTTCTGTCTGAAAAAGCAATTGTCCTGCCGACATCAGCCAATGTAATTAGAGAGATTAAAAAGGTCACTTAAATAATGAGCTCCAATTTTAGCCAGCGTTGCCAAAATAGATCTCACAGGGTTGAGCTCTTCCCTTCATAATGAAGTTCTCATTACGCAAATACTGAAGATGTCCAACAAATGGTCAACATAAGATGGGAAAGTTACAAAACCATTTTAACGGTCTTGGGCTCTGCTTTGGGACTTCTTGAAGAATTTTTTATGGGAAGCTATATAATCATTAAGTTTGTTTGAAACCAGTGGTGAAATCCAATTTTTTTTTACTACTGGTTCTGTGGGCATGGCTTGGGGGGGGGTGGCTTGGTGGATGTGGCTTGATGGGCGTGGCAGGGGAAGGATACTGCAAAATCTCCATTCCCACCCCAGTCCAGGGGAAGGATACTGCAAAATCCCCATTCCCTCCCCACTCCTGGGGCCAGCCAGAGGTGGTATTTGCCAGTTTTCCGAACTACTCAAAATTTCCCCCACCAGTTCTCCAGAACCGGTCAGAACCTGTTGGATTTCACCCCTGGTTGAAACCAAATTCTGTTTTCCATAGAAAGCACTTCATACCATCTGTCAAGCATGGAAGAGAAGATGAAATGGTGCGGGGATAATGTGTGCTGTTTTGGGATTTGGATAATTTCCTGTCCTCAAATAATCCATGAATTTTGCATTTTGTTGAAAATTATTCATTGGGGGCATCTGTCGTCAACTGAAGCTTAAGCAGCAGTGTTCAATGCAGCAAGGCAATCATCTCAAGAAAATATACACAAGAATAGATGAAGAAGAACAAACACAACATTTTGGAACAGCCAGTTCAACCTCCTAATATTAAACGGATGTTGTAGTAGGACCTCAAAAAGCAGTTCAAGACAGAATACTCTCTAACATTCTTCAGTCAAAGCAGTTCACTATGAAAGAGTGGCCATAAGTCCTACAAACAAACAAGCAGAAGACTGGCAGAACGCATCCATGAACAGTAACTAGCAGTCAGAGGACATGATGAAAACTTTTTATTTTCACAACATATCGACTTAACCATAGTGTTGTGGTCCACCAGCAGCAGAGCTGGCAGCAGATTCGGACAGTGAGGAGGCTGGGGTGGACAATGGGCCAGTCCTGGAGTCTGGAGAAGGCTCAGATGAGAGCTCTGCATCAGAGACAGAATTGGGGCCAGGGCCATCTGAGAGGGCTGCGCGGACTATAAAGCCTCCAGAGGCTGACAGCAGTGAGGCAGAGGAACAGGAGGAGCCTGTTCCTAATGCACGCATGAGAAGAGCTGCCACAAGGCAAGAGCAGCTAGAGCAAAAAGGACGACTTGGGAGTAAGGTCAGGAGATGATTGGCCCCTCCCATAAGGCTTAAAAGAGCAGCAACGGCTCTTGGGCTCTTTGTAGGAAAGCAACATTGTTCCAATTGTTTCTAGTCGGCATCTCTTGTTTCTGAACTTCGTGGGGCTTTGCCAAGAAAAGCCTTTGGCAGGGTGCCAAAGAAGACAAAGATTTGTGATAAAGCCCAAAGACTTTTTATGAAGGACTTGTTTTGGAATTAATTTAGACTTATTTATTATTTATTTATTTATTTATTTATTTATTTATTTATTTATTTATTTATTTATTTATTTATTTATTTATTTATTAGATTTCTAGACCGCCCTTCTTCCGAAGGACTCAGGGTGGTGTACAGCCTTATTTAAAACACATAGATACACAATACAAACCCCCAATTTAAAATACATTTAAAATATATTTTAACTGGCCAATTTAAACTAAAACGATCGAAGACCGATATAAAACCCTTAGAATATAAAATTATAAATAGATTAGTACAATTAAAATTAAATTAAAATTAAAATAAAATAAATATTAAATTAAAATAAATATTTAGGCTAGTCCCGCCCAATTGAATAGTAGAGTCTTCAGTTCCCGCTTGAAGGTACGGAGGTCGGGAAGTTGGCGTAACCCTGGAGGTAACTCATTCCATAGGGTCGGAGCTGCCACAGAGAAGGCTCTCCCCTTCTCCGTGGCATATCTCTGTGGATATCTGTTTTTTCTGTCTAACAGACAACAAGTGGTTAAAATTGGTAATGCTCTATCAAGTCCTGTTCCTGTCAAGAGTGGCGTTCCTCAAGGTAGTGTTCTTGGACCAACTCTCTTTATAATATACATAAATGACCTTTGTGACCATATCTCTAGTAACTGTGTTCTCTTTGCTGATGATGTCAAACTGTTTAACACCACCGAAAATACATCTACCATTCAAAAAGACCTTGACCATCTAACCGCTTGGTCTAAAATTTGGAAAGTATGGGTCTCAACCAGCAAATGCTCGGTCTTGCATATTGGTAAAAAGAACCCAATCACTAAGTACATGCTTGGTGGTCACTACCTTACAGATGACCCCCACCCTGTCAAAGACCTTGGAATTCTCATATCTAATGATCTAAGTGTCAAAGCCCACTGCAACTACATAGCAAAAAAGGCTCTAAGAGTTGTTAACCTAATCCTGCGTAGTTTCTTTTCCAAGAACACCACACTGCTGACCAGAGCATATAAAACATTTGCTAGGCCAATTCTTGATTACAGCTCACCTGTCTGGAATCCATACCATATTTCTGACATCAATACAGTTGAGCGTGTCCAGAGGTATTTTACGAGAAGAGTTCTCCACTCCTCTGCAACCAACAAAATACCTTATTCCACCAGACTTGAAATCCTGGGGTTAGAAAACTTGGAACTCCGTCACCTTCGACAGGACCTGGTTTTAGCTCATAGAATCATCCGTTGTAACGTCCTTCCTGCCAACGACTACTTCAGCTTCAACTACAATAACACAAGAGCTACCAATAGATTTAAACTTAATGTCAACCGCTCCAGTTTGGATCTCAAGCCATTGAGATAGAAAAACGCCCACACAGCATGAACAAACGAGATGACACCTCCCGCCTACCAGCCATTTGGAAACCCGCCCTTATTGACAAACGAGTCCCTAACACGAGGAATGACACCAGACCCACACTCACAAGGTCCACACAGGATGTCACCACCGCACATCCACGCAGAAAGCAGACCCAAACCCACACTGATCATGAAGCACGACCAAGGACCAGAAGCCAGACCGCAGCTGCAACATTAGCCATTTCAAACCCCTCCAATCCATTCATGCAGCAGACTGACACCCACTATGAAGATGTAGCATGATCACAAAGCCAAACAACAGCTATGCAGCTCACCAGCTCAAATCCCCCTGCAGCACAGACTAGACTGAGCACAACCAAGCCCCCACCAACACAGGACACACCCCCAGCCAATCAGAGCACAGAAAAACCCCCATCCAATCAGAGCACAGCCAAGCTCCCACCCAATCAGTTCAAACCCCCACTAGCAGTTAAAAGGAAGAAACAGCTGCGATCACACATTGCTCCCAGAAGCACGAAGCTGAAGCCTGAAGATGACGAATGAGACTTAGTCGAAGCGTCGCCAAGACACTTCCAATCTTACGGGAGACAACCCGAACAACCAAAGACCTATATACAAACACCCGTGAAAACCTCAGAAAACATGTATATATATATATGTATATATATATATATATATATGTATATGTATATATATATATGTATATGTATATATATATATGTATATGTATATATATATATATATATATACACACACACACACACACACACACACACACACACAACTTATACTTCCTTGTTTCTCCTCATATATTTGTTTATACATTATATAATCTTTTTGTGTTATGCTTGTATATATTGTTTTGACAAAATTAAATAAATAAATAAATCATTGGACTAGACATATCCAATTCCTGTAAACGTTCCTCGTATGTTTTAACCTCCTGCCATAATGTAATCATTCTAGTTACTCTTCTCGGCGCTCTTTCAACATCTTTTTTGTATTGTGGTGATCAGAACTGGATGCAGTATTCCAAGTGTGTTCTTACTAAAGCTTTGTAAAGCGTTACTACTTCATCCTTTTCACATGGACGATAGACTGCAACTTCATTTTCATATGCGAGAAGTTTTGAACTGTGTAATATTGGCATCTTTGACACTGACATGAGCATTTAGCCCATGAGATTCATTGTCCCACAGACTCTCTGTCCAACAGAGCTCTTTTGGACTCCAAGGCTACCATCGTTTTGGACTCCACTCAGCTGCTCCTCTTTCGACACTTTTATTGTGGCCAAACGTTTACCCCAACTTTATTCTCTGTTGTGTTAATGGAATGATATGTTTGTTTGTTGGTCCAGCCAACACAACTGGGAGCTTCACTTAGCTTTCAACCTTCTGGACATGGATCAAAGCTGAATGAGCCCAATGGACCAAAATTTACTTCAAAATTCTGCATGATTGTCACAGGTTTAAGCCCCTTGACAAAGAATAAATCAGGCTAACAATCACATGTATGAGCCTAAATGTTTATCATAAGGAATATAGAGCCACAACTGTGATTTTTTCCCCCTCCAGTTCCTGATTCTTTCTCTCTGTGTTGCCTATCTCTATGGCATTGCATTCCCTGTGCCAGCCAGTTTCTGTCTCCGCTAATTAAGTAACATACAGGATTGTCCAGCAAGCCACAATTCAAGTGAGAACTGCCATAACTCATAAACCAAGCTTGCCAAACAATATGCCAACCCTCTGGTCTCCTGGAAACTCCAGAAATCAAGTGCAGCAAGCCAACTCACTCCATAAGCCACTGATCACTCTTGAGTGCCATGTCAAACTTGCAAACACACACACACAAACAAACACAAACCATGTTTATTTGTTTTTAAGTTGGAGCAGAACACTTGGGGCATGGACCTATCAAGATTTAGAGAGTCCGAAGGACATTTTGTTGTTGTTGTTGTTGTTGTTAGTCCGACCCATCGTGACCCCATGGACAATGTTCCTCCAGGCCTTCCTGTCCTCTACCATCCTCTGGAGTCCATTTAAATGCATGCCTACTGCTTCAGTGACTCCATCCAGCCACCTCGTTCTCTGTCGTCCCCTTCTTCTTTTGCCCTCAATCGTTCCCAGCATTAGGCTCTTCTCCAGTGAGTCCTTCTTTCTCATTAGGTGGTCAAAGTATTTCAGTTTCATCTTCAGGATCTGGCCTTCTAAAGAGTAGTCAGGGTTGATCTCCTCTAGGACTGACCGGTTTGATCACCTTGCAATCCAAGGGACTTCTCCAGCACCAAGCGTTCAAAGGCTCGATTCTTTGGCACTCAGCCTTTCTTATGGTCCAGCCTTCACAGCCATACATTGCAACTGGGAAAACCATAGCCTTGACTATGCGCACTTTTGTTGGCAGGGTGATGTCTCTGCTTTTTAGTATGCTCTCTAGATTTGCCATAGCTTTCCTCCCCAGGAGCGAGCGTCTTTTAATTTCTTGGCTGCAGTCCCCATCTGCGGTGATCTTGGAAAATAAAATCTGTCACTACCTCCATTTCTTCCCCATCTATCTGCCAGGAATTGAGAAGGCCGGATGCCATGATTTTAGTTTTCTTAATGTTGAGTTTCAAGCCAACTTTTGCACTTTCCTCCTTCACCCATATCAAGAGGCTCTTTAGTTCCTCTTCGCTTTCTGCCATTAGAGTGGTATTTTCTGCATATCTGAGGTTGTTGATATTTCTCCAGGCAATCTTAATTCCAATTTTTGATTTATCTAGCCCTGCCTTTCTCATGATGTCCGAAGGATATTATGCTGTCCTTTTCTAATCCCCAGGGCCTTTGCTCAACCCATAATCACAGACCTGCAGTCATAGGGACTGCAAAAGTTTTTCAAAATGTTCAGAACGTCCCAGGGGTGAAATCCAGCAGGTTCTGGCAGGTTCTGGAGAACCGGTAGTGGAAATTTATATTGTTTTTACTTGTTTCCTAGTATAATTTGATTGCTTATTTAGTATCCTATGACTATCACTAAGTGTTGTATTTTATGATTCTGAATGAACGTTCAGTCCATTAAATCTAAAGTCAAATGATTAACTTTACATGTTCTAAATCTTGGAAATGGAAAAAAAAAAGTGTATTTTTTTCCTCCTCTTCTTTCTCGACCGTAAACTTGGTCTCTCTATACTCCCAGCTGATAAGGCAGCCTTTCAAATCGCTTGCTCGTAACCCAAACAACGAAATAAAACGTTCAGCTTTTCTCCAATTCTAACCCACTGCTGCTCTTGTTGTTTGTTGTGCTTTGTTTGTCCTTGACATTCACAATCGGTTTGCACCACCTCTTCAACGAATTTCTCCCTTTTTGTCATGTCTGGAACATCTGTTGCTAAAATAGCTTTATTGACTTCTTCCTGCACGTTTTGGTGCCTTTTCCTATTGTGGCTTTCTATTTTGGAAAGGTTCTTGAAGCTGAAGTGCTTCAAAAGGGAATGGAAACACGAAGTGTGCGGTTGTTCCTTCATGCCCACCCTTCCTCTTGAACTAGTTTGAAAATGGATAGCAAATGAAGCAGAGTTTTCTTTATTCTTGCTTGTCCCTGCCTTGTCCTTTAAGACAGCTGTCCTCAATCTTTCAGGCTTTGTAGACCGACGGGAGAAGGGGGGAGAGAGTATGGTTCTGTGTGAGTGATGGGTGAGCCTCCTCCTCCTCCTCCTCCTCCTCCTCCTCCTCCTCCTCCTCCTCCTCCTCCTCCTCCTCCTCCTCCTCCTCCTCCTCTTCTTCTTCTTCTTCTTCTTCTTCTTCTTCTTCTTCTTCTTCTTCTTCTTCTTCTTCTTCTTCTTCTTCTTCTTCTTCTTCTTCTGCCATATCTGTCATCAATGTCCTATTTTGGTCAACAGCCACATGAAAAAATGCTGCTGAGTTTTGTCCAAATCAGTCACTTAGGTTTTGAAGCCATGATGTTCTCCTTCTGCCTGGACCTCATTTGCCTTCAATCTTTCCTTGGAAGATTAACTGAAGTATGCTGTATTTTTCTGGGTGTCACTTGTCAATATTTTCATTGATTGAACAGTGGAGGATGGGTCAACTCTTTGCAATAATTACAGATAGTACATGATAGCGTTGTTCCAATATTTCAGGGGTTGCCCCAAAGAAGAGGGAGTCAAGCTATTCTCCAAAGCACCTGAGGGCAGGACAAGAAGCAATGGGTGGAAACTAATCCAGGAGAGAAGCAACTTAAAACTCCAGAGCCTCAGATTGCTGACCCCTGACCCCCCATCCTGCCCAAGCAGGAGACCCTACATCATTTCTGACAAATGGTTTCTCTACTTGAAAGCTTCCAGTGATGAACCTCCCACAATTTCTGAAGGCAACTTCCGTTCCATTGGGTGACTGCTCTCACTCTCAGAAAATTTCTCCTTATTTCTAGGTTGAATCTCTCCTTGATCAGTTTTCATCCATTATTCCTTGTCTGCCTTGGAAAATAGCTTGACCCCTTCTCCTCTCTGTGGCAGCCTCTCAGATATTGGAAGACTGCTATCATGTCTCCCCTGGTCCTTCTCTTCACTAGACTAGCCATGCCCAGTTCTTGCAACTATTCATCATATGTTTTAGCCTCCAGTCCCCTAATCTTCCTGGTTGCTCTTCTCTGCACTTTTTTCTAGTCTCAACATCCCTTTTTATAGTGTGGTGACCAAAACTGGATGCAGTACTCTAGGTGTGATCTTACTAAGGCTTTATAGAGTGATATTAGTACTTCACTTGATTTTGATTGTATCCCTCTCTTAATGCAATTTAGGATTGCATTGGCTTGCTTTTTTCTTTGGCTGCTGTTGTACACGGCTGGCTCATATTTAGCTGGTGGTCCACTAAGATTCCAAGATCCCTCTCACAGTTACCGCTATTAAGCCTGGTTTCATCCAGTCTATATGTGTACTTTTGGTTTTTCTTGCCTAAGTCTAAGACTTTACTTTTCTCTACATTGAATTTCATTTTGTGAATAGAACACAGTCCTATTCATGGAGGATATTGTGCTGTGGGTCTTTGTGTCCAAAACATTTTCATTTGAAGTAGAATCTTGTCTGAAAGCTGTTTTCCCTTTCTTTTTCAGGCCTTCAAAATCTGGCTCAGTGCTTTTCCTCAAACAGACATATAAATGTACCGTGGTCTGCAACACTTCAGTTTTAATCTATTTTACTCCTTGAGGAGTTCTCTTTTATTTTGAGAAGAAAGATTTTAGAGGGAATGCTCAGAACAATATCAGATGATCAGTAAAGAAATAAGCTAACTAATTATAATCCTGAGCTAAAATATGGATGGCTGGAGTAAAACAGCTGCAGGAGAAGCTTAGATCCAATAGTGGAGTGAAATCATTTTCTATACTATACGTCATCTGGAATGATCTACGTACCAGTGCTCACTGTAACAGCATTGCTAAAAAAGCTCTAAGAGTTGTTAACTGAATCTTGCATAGCTTCTTCTCTGGTAATATTGTACTGCAAACTGGGGCATACAAAATCTTTGCTAGACCAATTCTCGAATACAGTTCAACTGTCTGGAACCCGCACTGCATATTGGACACTAAGACAATTGAACGAGTCCAGAGATATTTCACAAGAAGAGTCCTCCACTCTTCTGCTCGCAACCAAATACCTTATGCCACCAGACTCGAAATTTTGGGCTTAGGCAATTTAGAACTTCACCATCTTCGGTCTGACCTAAGCATAGTACATAAAATCATCTGCTACAATGTCCTACCAGCCAATGAATACTTCAGCTTCAACCAAAACAATACAAGAGCACACGATAGATACAAACTCATGGTAAACCAATCCAAACTAGACTGCAGAAATTATGACTTGAGTAACAGAGTGGTCAATGCCTGGAATGCACTACCTGTGGTTTCTTCCCCAAATCCCCAAAACTTTAACCTAAGACTGTCTACTGTCGACCTCACCCCATTCCTAAGTGATCTGTAAGGGATATGCATAAGCGCATCAGCGTGCCTACCGTCCTTGTCCTAATGTTTTCTTTTATTTGTGTCCTTTACATGTATTTATAATTATGTTTACACTTGTATCTGTCATAAAATACATGCTTGACGAAATAAATAAATATAAAAAAAACCCATAAGCATAGAATAGAATAGAATAGAATAGAATAGAATAGAATAGAATAGAATAGAATAGAATAGAATAGAATTTTATTGGCCAAGTGTGATTGGACACACAAGGAATTTGTCTTGGTGCATATGCTCTCAGTGTACATAAAAGAAAAGATACGTTCATCAAGGTACAACATTTACAACACAATTGATGGTCAATATATCAATATAAATCATAAGGATTGCCAGCAACAAAGTTACAGTCATACAGTCATAAGTGGAAAGAGATTGGTGATGGGAACTATGAGACGATTAATAGTAGTGCAGATTCAGTAAATAGTTTGACAGTGTTGATGGAATTATTTGTTTAGCAGAGTGATGGCCTTCGGGAAAAAACTGTTCTTGTGTCTAGTTGTTCTGGTGTGCAGTGCTCTATAGCATTGTTTTGAGGGTAGGAGTTGAAACAGTTTATGTCCAGGATGCGAGGGGTCTGTAAATATTTTCACGGCCCTCTTCTTGATTCGTGCAGTATACAGGTCCATACAAGCATCTGTATTTGATTGAAATTTGATCAGTTTCAAAGGGTCGGTTTATTGCAAATGTAGACATTTGAGCTCTTTAACAGCCCTGCTGACTGAATTTAATCAAAATTAAAATGCTTCCAAATTGTACTGTTAAGACAATGACCGATACTATGAGTTCTAGTCCTGCCTTAGGTATGAAAGCCAGTTGGGTGACTTTGGGCCAATCATTAGGTTGTTATGAGTTCTAGTCTCACTTCATGCATGAAAGCCAGCTGGGTGACTTTGGGCCAATCACTAAGATATTACAAGTTCTAGTCCTGCCTTGAGTACGAAAGCAAGATGGGTGACTTTTGGTTAGTCTCTGTCTTTCAACCCAACCCACCTCTCAGGGCTGTTGTTGTGGGAGAAAATGGGAGGAGGAAGGTATGTCGGATATGTTTGATACCTTGAGATATTTGTACAAATAATAAAGGCAGGATGCCAACGAATAGATAAATAAACAAAGAGACGTTAATGGATATTTGGCTGCCTGCTTGATTCAAGTCAGCAAAGGACTTGGGAAAGAGAAGGGATATAAAAGGCAGTAAAAACCATGGGCTTAGTTCACTTTTGTTAAAATACATCCACTCAAAAAGGAATATCCCCTCTGCCCAATGAATAATCTATAACTTTCAGTCAGGGAAAACCCTGAGACCATGTTGAATCATTAATACGGTATGACTCAGCACCCAATGCTATTGAAACCACCTTCACCAAATCAATAGTATTCTAATAATGAAAGGATATGTACTTTCCTCTTAAATATTTAATGGTGTCCATTATCTATAAATCTATATTTGGTTTACTATTCATATTTGCACAGCTTCCTCTCTCTCTCTCTCCCCGCTCTCTCTTTTGGTTATGGTGTGATGTAATATTGTGGGCCCTTGGCGTGATTCAAGCTCTCTGTTTCTTTATTGTGTTTATTTGTAAACACATCTCCCATTTGTATGGCATCTCCCCACTCTAATTTTAAGTGGTTTACAATAAAATAAAATATACATCGTACACTAAACCTATGCAGTGGTGAAATCAATTTTTTTTTTACTACCGGTTCTTTGGGTGTGGCTTGGTGGGCATGACAGGGGAATGATACTGCAAAATCCCCATTCCCACCCCACTCCAGGGGAAGGATACTGCAAAATCTCCATTCCCATCCCACTCTGGGGCCAGCCAGAGGTGGTATTTCCTGGTTCTCCAGACTACTCAAATTTCCACTACTGGTTCTCTGAAGTGCTCAAAATTTCCACTTCCGGTTCTCCAGAACCTGCTGGATTTCACCCCTTAACTTATGGTAAGAAATAATAATATGAATAATATAATAATGTAATACTTCTATTTCAATTGATTGATTGATTGATTGATTAGCCCTTGGGCTATATCAAAGTACAGAGTTCCAGAAACAAATTATTACTAAAATTTGATCAAAGCAATTTAAAATGAAAATTGGAATAAAATATGATTTAAAATGAAATTGGAATAAAATACAGTCTACAATGAAATTTGAATAAAATGCAATAATTTGAGATATAGATAAATAAAATACGATAAAATTATATTTCAGTGTCACCCCTGCAATCTACCCCAATCAAGTCCCATATAGGCAGATCTTAGTCGAACCATCTTGCTTAAATACTATGCTGTATTAAGTGTTATTTTCAGATTCTGGCCACACATAAGGTAAGTTATTTGGATATAACTATAAGTTATTTGGATATACCCAATGGGTATATAATATAATATGAAATACATCAGAGTGATTATTAGAAAATTTTGTTTGACTGCCTTCTGAAAGGACCAGTTTCCCTAAAGATCCGAAGGCTGGGCATTCTGGGCCAGTGAGATAAAGCTGTTCTTCACAATTGTCATTGTGCTTAGTCTATTCTAAGACAATTCCTCGAAGAATTATCTCGGTTAAGTAGTGAACTGGGCAGATTCTCGCTGCAGAAAACAGATCAACCTTGATGGAAACACAAGCTAAATGCCCACTTCATAGGGAATCATCAACACCCTGAATAATGTCCAGGAGCCTACTGGCAATCAATGCATCTTCTACAGAATTGATTACAACTGGTCAGCAACAACATTCTGTCCCAACTTCCCAAATGTTTGCTTGCTCCTGGGGAGGAAAGCTGTGGCAAATCTAGACAGCATACTAAAAAGCAGAGACATCACCCTGACAACAAAAGCGCGTATAGTCAAGGCGATGGTTTTCCCAGTTGCAAAGTATGGCTGTGAAAGTTGAACCACAAGAAAGGCTGAGTGCCAAAGAATTGAGGCCTTTGAACTATAGTGCTGGAGAAGACTCCTGCAAGTCCCTTGGACTGCAAGGTGATCAAACTGGTCAGTCCTAGAGGAGATAAACCCTGACTGCTCTTTAAAAGGCAAGATGCTGAAGATGAAAGTGAAATACTTTGGCCACTTAATGAGAAGAAAGGACTGTGTATTGAGTTGCACAGCAATGATGAACATGAGCTGGAATATGGAAAAGCAAGGACATCAGCCTAGCAACCAAATGTAGATTAGTCCACTCTATTGTGTTTCCCATAGCTTTTATTGTTCTGAAAGTTGGACCTTGAAAAAGCAAGACAGGGAGGAAAATCAATTCATTTGAGCTGTGGTGGAGAAGGCTCCCGGGTTCCTTGGACAGCAAAGGTGACCAAGAAGCAAGTATCGGAGCATATAACCCCAGACATGTCTCCTCCTCCACTTCCTCCTCCTCCTCCTCCTCCTCCTCCTCCTCCTCCTCCTCCTCCTCCTTCTCCCTCTTCTTCTCCCCCTTTCCTTCTCCTTCTCCTTCTCCTCCTCTCCTTCTCCTTCTTTTTCTTCTTTCTTTCTTCCTTCCTTCCTTCCTTCCTTCCTCCTCCTCCTCCTCCTCCTCCTCCTCCTCCTCTTCTCCTCCTCCTCCTCCTCCTCCTCCTCCTCCTCCTCCTCTCCTCCTCCTCCTTCTTCTTCTTCTTCTTCCTTCCCCTCCCCTCCTCCTCCTCCTCCTCCTCCTCCTTCTCCCTTTCCTTCTCCTTCTCCCCTCTCCTTCTTCTCCTTCTTTTTCTCCTCCTCTTCCTCCTCCATCACTATTCCCCTCCTCCTCCTCCTCCTCCTCCTCCTCCTCCTCCTCCTCCTCCTCCTCCTCCTCCTCCTCCTCCTCCTCCTCCTCCTCCTCCTCTTCTTCTTCTTCTTCTTCTTCTTCTTCTTCTTCTTCTTCTTCTTCTTCTTCTTCTTCTTCTTCTTCTTCTTCTTCTTCTTCTTCTTCTTGCTTCCCCTCCCCCCTCCTCCTCCTCCTCCTCCTCCTCCTCCTTCCTCCATATCCATCATTGGACGTTGGTGATCATGGTGACGATCCTATTTTTATCGACAGCCACATGAAAAAATGCTGTTGAGTTTTGTCCAAACCAGTCCCTTAGATTTTTGAAGCCATGATGTTCTTCTGCCTGGATCTCATTTGCCTTCAATCTTTCCCTGGAGGATTAAGTGAAGTATGCTGTATTTTTCTGGGTGTCGCATCACATGTCTGAAATATTATAACTTTCGCTCCTTTATGGTTTTGATGATTTTCTTTGGCTTTCCCAGGCGGCTTTATACCCTCCTCCTGTCACTGAAAGGCAAAATCACAAAACTATGTCTCACTTACTTTGGCCCTGTCATGCAGGGAACTTATTGGAGAAAACAATTATGCTTGGAAGAGTTAGCGGTAAAAGCAAAGCAGGCCATCAAAAAACACAATGGCTGGACACCAGTCAGAGTGTAGCAAAACTCAAAGAAGTTGTGCAAGATCAGAAGATGTGGAGAGATCAGGTCCATAGGATCACCAAGAGTCGGATGTCATTTTTTTTTTATTTGAATTTATATCCCGCCCTTCTCCGAAGACTCAGGGTGGCTTACACTATGTCAAGCAATAGTCTTCATCCATTTGTATATTATATACAAAGTCAACTTATTGCCCCCAACAATCTGGGTCCTCATTTTACCTACCTTATAAAGGATGGAAGGCTGAGTCAACCTTGGGCCTGGTGGGACTTGGACTTGCAGTAATTGCAAGCAGCTGTGTTAATAACAGACAGACTTAGTCTGCTGAGCCACCAGAGGCTCAGATAACATGAACAGATAACATTGAATAGATAACATCATCATCATCATCATCATCATCATCATCATCATCATCCCTAAGCCAGGGTGAAATCCAGCAGGTTCTGATAGGTTCCGGAGAACCAGTAGCGGAAATTTTGAGCAGTTCAGAGAACTGGTAGCGGAAATTTTGAGTAGTTTGGAGAACTGGCAAATACCACCTCTGGCTGGCCCCAGAGTGGGGTGGAAATGGAGATTTTGCAGTATCCTTCTTCTGCCACACCCATCAAGCCACACCATGCCCACAAGGCCACGCCCACAGAACCGGTAGTAAAAAAAAAATTGGATTTCATCACTGCCCTAAACTCCTCCTGAACTGTTGTGCCTCGTCCTCCCTCCTCTCCTCAGCCGGGCCCCTCCCTCCTCCTGCCGGGCCTGCTATCAGATTCAGAGTCTGATAATGAAGAGGAACGGCCTGGCATGCCTCCAGCCCCCAGCCCTGGCACCATGCCTGGACAGAATGTCAGGAATGAACAAACAAACCTCACTCCTGTAGCGTGTGAGCATGAAGCCAGCCACATGCTAGAATTGCCGGCAGCAGATCCAGAGGAAGGGAATTCACAGTGGATGGATCCCCACTTCCGGAGATCTGAGAGGCGAAGTCAGCAGAAGGAAGGGAGGGGCAGGCCTGGATAAGTGCTGAGTCATGGAGCCACACCCCATGGCCTATATAAAGGACCAGCTTGAGTCAAGCAACTTTGAGTCAAGCAAAGTCTCATCTGGTTTGCTGAAGTCACACCTTGGATTCCTGCCTGCCCTGAGAAATCTGAAAGGAATTTGGCAAAGCTGCAGAGGCTTCGTGGCCACGCTTGATACAGACTTCCCAGACCCGGTCGTCGGAGCGGGAGGGGGACACGACATGAACTGTATCCTAAGGAATAGAAATTGAACTCCCACAATACCTAGAGTCTGGATAATCTTGGAGGAATCTACTGCAATCATAGATTAGTAGATCTACTCGACCAGAGATGAGTCAAAGAATTTGACATTAAGATATTTATTCTCATAAGAGTTCTGTCAACCCTGAAGTGAACCTGGCTGAGGTCACCTTTGAGGCTTCAGGGTTGCCACAAGGCAGAAGAAGGGATGGGGGTGGGGGTGGGGGTGGGGTGGAACTAGATAGCTGGGGTTTTCTAGTCGAAACAGAAAAGTTTTCCTGTGGGAACCAAGGTCATTCCAGCAGGTGGCTGAGAGAGGAGGAGTGGAGTAACCAAGCAACCGGACAGTACTTCTATTGGACAATGTGACTGATGACTTGGGGGAAGGGGAAACTTTCACTTTTTAATTTGGTAAATACTGCGGGAACTTTCAGAGTCAGTTTTCACCAGTTGTGCCAATATGATGTACCCAATAAATCGTTCCTTGAAGAATCTACCTGCCTCAGAGTTTTGCTTTCTATGGGTGCGTTACTTGGAACACTGACACTCTTTGTGAGTCATGCTTCCATTTCATAAGATAAACTCTTTCTGCTCAATGATACCCAGGTTTGATCAGTCTTATATTTGCATGGACGGGGTAGCTGCTGGTCAGTTTTTATTGTCATGAGAAGCAGATATGTCTTTTTTGTTCCCACTTCAATCACAAATCATTCCTGTTACAGAAAAGGGGAAAAAATGTGATTCGTGGAACAGATGCTGGTGGGTGGTATCATAGCACTGATTTTTTTTTTCTTTTTGGGTGGTGATAACGACAGTCATATAATGCTGATTCAGTTCTACAGAGGAATTATTGAATCTGTCATTTGCACTTCTATAACTGTCTGGTTCGGTTCTGCAACCCAACAAGAAAAACACAGACTTCAGAGGATAATTAGAACTGCAGAAAAAATAATTGCTACCAACCTGCCTTCCATTGAGGACCTGTATACTGCACGAATCAAGAAGAGGGCCGTGAAAATATTTACAGACCCCTCGCATCCTGGACATAAACTGTTTCAACTCCTACCCTCAAAACGACGCTATAGAGCACTGCACACCAGAACAACTAGACACAAGAACAGTTTTTTCCCGAAGGCCATCACTCTGCTAAACAAATAATTCCCTCAACACTGTCAGACTATTTACTGAATCTGCACTACTATTAATCGTTTCATAGTTCCCATCACCAATCTCTTTCCACTTATGACTGTATGACTATAACTTGTTGCTGGCAATCCTTATGATTTATATTGATATATTGACCATCAATTGTGTTGTAAATGTCGTACCTTGATGAACGTATCTTTTCTTTTATGTACACTGAGAGCATATGCACCAAGACAAATTCCTTGTGTGTCCAATCACACTTGGCCAATAAAAATTCTATTCTATTCTATTCTATAATCTTGAGCTGACATTCTCACAGTGATGATGACTGTGTATTGCCTGGCCACTTTCTCCAAATTTTACCATTTTATGACCCTGGAAACAAGCTTAGAATTATCAAGCGAAGACACAATTAGCTGAGGCTGGCTAGCAGCAACCACAATCACTGCCAAGATGGGAAGCATCTAAACTCAAATGCATAAAAAAGACCAAGGTTAACAAATGACTTCCCCACAATACAGTTTGTATTGAAAAATCTGAGGATTGGTTATTAAGGTAGTCTCGACTTAACAGCCATTCAGTAGCAATTGTTCATAGTTACCGCGTTTCTCTGAAAATAAGACCTACCCCAAAAGTAAGTCCTAGTTTGATTTTTACACATGCACCAAATATAAGCCCTACCCCCACCCCCAAATAAGCCATAATTAAGACCCCGCCCACTTCAGGGTACACGGGTAAAAATTAAGTCAAGGTGGGGATGGAGGGATGGAGCTGCTCTACTACTTACCTTCGGACAGTTGCAGCCAGGTTTCATAAATCCTGACATCTTCCTCGCTGGTCCATTTCTTCTGCAACTGGCAAGGCAGGAAATGCTTTCCTGAAGGCCTCTGCAGCTGATAACAGAGCTCTGGAGTTATGTTATCAATCAATCGGGAAAGCCAGATTTGCTTAACAACCATATGATTCTGCAGTGATTTGCTTAACAACCGTGGCCAAAAAAAAAGAAAAAAAGATCTAAGGCCAGTAGTGGGATTCAACCGGTTCGCACCACTTTGCCCAAACCGGTGGTTAAAGTGCTGGCTGGCCCCACCACCCCCTGTCCTGCCGCTTCCAGAAGTCCCCACGTGCCCCATTTAGGGTCCTAAGTAAGTGCAGTGAGGCCTACTAGACCCAAAATGGGGTGCGAAGGGGTACAGCGCCCACTCATGGTCCATTTTTCCTCCCAGGGGGCTGCAGGGAGGCCTACTAGGCCCAAAATGAGGTGTGTGTGGGGGGGTTCAAGTGCAGCTCCCCTGGTGGCCTGTTTTTGCTCCCAGGAGGCTGCAGGGAGACCTATTAGGCTCAAACTGGGGTGTGTCTCTGTGTGTGTGTGTGTGTATGTGTGTGTGCCCCCGTGGCCCATTTTTACTCCCGGGGGGTGCAGGAGGCTGAGTGCTGCCTGTCACACTCCCTGGCCACGCCCACTCAGCTGATCATTAGGGCAAAGAACCGGTTGGTTAAATTATTTGAATCCCACCACTGTCTAAGGCTGAAGCACGGCTCACTTAAGGACAGCCTTGCTTAGCAATGGAAATTTTGATTCCAATTATGGCTGTTAAATCAAGCACTACCTCTTCTGTCGTGTCCCCCTCTCCCTCCAACGACCGGGTCTAGGAAGTCTGTATCAAGCGTGGTAACGAAGCCTCTGCAGCTTTGCCAAATTCCTTCCAGATTTCTCAGGGCAGGCAGGAGTCCAAGTTGTGACTTCAGCAAACTAGATGAGACTTTGCTTGGCTCAAGGTTGGAATGCCAAAAGCGGGTCCTTTATATAGGCTGTGGGGTGTGGCTCCATGACTCAGCATTTATCCAGGCCTGCCCCTTCTGCTGGCGTCGCCTCTCAGATCTCTGGAAGCGAGTATCCTCCCACTCTGAATTGCCCCTTCTGCTGGCATCGCCTCTCAGATCTCTGGAAGCGAGGATCCTCCCACTCTGAATTGTCTTCTGTTGTTTGAGAAAGGGAGGGGTCAGAAGGAGTAGGCCCAAGTAATTCCAATCCGTGGCTGACTTCCTCTGATGGCTGAGCCAAAGGAACACATGCTGTATGAGTGAGGTTTGTTTGTTCATTCCTGACATCCTGTCCGGGCATGGGGCCAGGGCCAGGGGCTGGAGGCATGACAGGCCGTTCATCTTCATTATCAGACTTGGAGTCTGATAGCAGGCCCGGAAGAAGACGGGAGGGGCCCGGCTGAGGAGAGGAGGGAGGATGAGGCACAAAATCTTCTCTGCTAGGGCATCTGTTGAACGGATCGCAAAATGATATCGGGGGAAACAATGAACAGCAGAAAATACAACCTGACTAAATCTCTCCTTGATCTTATACCTTCTGAACAGCACTGAAGTAAAAACAAAACAAAACCCCACTCTCCCTTTAATTGGCCTCTACACATATTGTGGATTCGGTCAACTTGTCCTTCAGTTCAGAGAGCAAAATGTCCCCATACGGGGACTACATTCAAAGATCATAGAAGCCCCCAGATCTTTCTGAAGTTCAGACAGATCACATAAAGCTTTGCAGCCTGAGAACATTCTTGGTGCCAAATCTGAAAAAACGATTTTGCTTTTAGCTTTTACATAAAAGGAACATTAGTCTGGAGAAGTAGCAGCTCGCCAGAAATGTGCTGTTTGATAACAAGAGACTCTGAGAGAAATGCTGACGAATCAGGAGCTGTTCTGAAGAGAGTTAAAAAGTGACTAAATAACTGAAAAAGCCTGACTTATCGATCAAAAAAAAAAAAGAGCACGCGTTAAATAAGTACAGCATGAATAAACAGCAGCGAGGGGGGTTATATAATATTTGGCAAATATGCAGAGGTGTAAAATGCTAGAAAAAGACCTGATATATAGCACAAATTAAAGATGCCATAATTAGGAATTATGGACTTGGGTTAAGGAAACGACCAGGTTGAAAGTGAGCTGTATTAGTTTATAAAATGTGCAATTTTGTTGGATTAAATATTAGAAAGGCATATTAGAAAGTGTCATTTCAGTAGATGTACAATATATGCTCTGGTTGTTTTAGATCAGCGGTTCTCAAACTGTGGGTCGGGACCCCGTTGAGGTTCAAATGACGATTTGCCAGGGGTCGCCTAAGACCATCGGAAATATGGGAAGTATACTTGCGAGTCGAAGAATCGCGCTCCAATGGTTGACTCCACAAGCTCTTCAAATCACTAGCCGAATTCGGCTTCAGGCGCGATCAATTAAAAAAGAGAGAAATCTTTGCTCTGATGTCTCCCTCTCAAGCCAGCTGCAATCACTCCCAATCGCTAGCCTAATCTGGCTTCAGGCGCGATAAACTTAATAGGGGAGGAGTCTCCGCTTTAATGCCTCCGTCCTCAAGGCAATCGCAAGCAGTTCAGATCGCTAGCCAATACGGCTTCAGGCGCGATAAATTCAAAATGAAAATTGGTTGGGGTCGCCACATCGTGGGGAATTGTATTAAAGGGGTCGCAGCACTATAAAGGTTGAGAACCACTGTTTTAGATGGTTGATTAGACAGCATTCAGTTGGGTCTGATGATCCCTGGGGAGTCAATAGACAAATGTTCAATTCAGGAATGTCTTACCATTCTTACAATATAAATGCTGCCTTCGGTATGACCTGAACATAGCTCATAAAATCATCTGCTACAGTGTCCTACCTGTCAATGACTACTTCAGCTTCAACCACAACAAGACACAAGCACATAATAGATACAAATTCAAAATGAGCCGTTCCAAACTCGATTGCAGAAAATACGACTTCAGTAACAGAGTTGTTAATGCCTGGAATGCACTACCAGACTCTGTGGTCTCATCCCCAAACCCCAAAAACTTTAACTTTAGGCTGTCTACTGTCAACTTCACCCCATTCCTAAGAGGTCTGTAAGAGGCTTGCATAAGAGCACCAGCATGCCTACTGTCCCTGTCCTAATGTTCCCTTTAATTGTATTCATTTTTGGGATTCAAGTCATGCTTATACTTATTATCTAATATGTACTCATCAAAATAAATAAATAAAAAGAAATAAAATAATTACTGAATAAGTTATACAGCACAATATGCCACCTCGCCTCATTCGGCTTCAAATCAAAGACCATTACATGAGCTTCTCTATCATTATAAAAATCCCTTGGTCAGCTTGTAATGTCTACCATCTTGTGGAATAAAGTCATAATCTAAATTATTGTTGTGGTCAACCACAGCAGTGGTCAGCTCACTCCTTCCTAAATGTGTGTGCTTTTTCCATAAATTACATTCTTTTAGTTGTCTGATCTCAAGCCTCCCTGTTCTATTTGATACTTGCCTTTCTGTTCTTGATTCTTTTTTGTTGTTGTTGTTGTTGAAAGAACTTAATCACTTCCTGTGGCTCCGCTGGTCGTTAAGGACGGTCTTTTTAGACTGCCAGCCCTGGATCACTTAGAGTGACTAAGACAGTGAAAATCAGCTGTCTAGCGGCTTGGAAACCTTTCCCCCAGGTGAAGAGGGAAAGGTGAGTGATTGGGTGGAGGTAGAGCTCTCCCAAAAGTACCAGGAATGATCCTGGAGGCTTGAAGGGAAGAGCTCCCTTGGGAACCCGAAGAGCTCCGGATCCAGGACACCTCTGTCTTTCTTGGCAGAGCAAAACGCCGTGACCACATCTGCGAAAGTACTTAATCAAAACTTAATCGGAGTGGCAATTAGTGAAATTAGTGAAATGGTCTGGTAACTTGCCTATGTTCTTGCATTTCTTGTTTTTGATGGAAATTTGTAAATGATACTTTGAGGCTATAGTCCGCACAGAGTTGTTCCATATTTGTTGACATCAGTGGTGAAATCCAAATTTTTTTACTACCGGTTCTGTGGGCATAGACTTGAACTACTGTAATATTGAATGGTTTGCCTTGGATTCGAACTGAGATCATTCTGTCATTTTGAGGATTGTTTCCCAGTATTGCTTTTTCTACTCTTTTATTGACTATGAAGGCTACTCCATTTCTTCTGAGGGATTCTTGCCCGCAGTAGTATACCTGATGGTTATCTGAATTAAATTCACCCATTCCTGTCCATTTTAGTTCGCTGATTCCTAAGATGTCGATGTTCAGTCTTGTCATCTCTTGTTTGACCACATCCAGCTTTCCGTGATTCATGGATCTTACATTCCAGGTCCCTATGGAGAAAAAATCTTTACGGCATCGGACTTTCCTTTCACCACCGGATACATCCACAGCTGAGCGTCCTTTCGGCTTTGGCCCAGTCGCTTCATTCTTTCTGGTGCCACTAGTACAAGCCCTCTGCTCTTCTCTAGTAGCAGATTGGACACCTTCCGACCTGAGGGGCTCATCTTCCAACGTCATATCTTTTTTCCTTTTGTTACTGTCCATGGAGTTTTCGTGGCAAAGATACTCAGCCCTTAAGACAGATGCCTGGCTCAACGACAACCTAACGAACTTGACCATAAGAGAAGGACTAGCTTGGAAAGGGAGCAGGATTTATGTACCATCCAGTATGTGGCTCATGGTACTCCACAAGCACCATGACTCTCGACTGGGAGGCCATTTCGGGTTTTTAAAAACCCTCCATTTCTACGGTCCATTGGGTCATCCCAGGGACTTAGTTCAGCTTTTCATCCGTAGACTAATGGGGCTGCAGAAAAATTGAAGTGGGTTGCCATTTCCTTCTCCAGTGGATCATGTTTTTTGCTATGACCTGTCTGTCTTGGGTGGCCCTGCACGGCATAGCTCATCGCTTCATTGAGCTACGCAAGACCCTTCGCCACGACAAGGCAGTAATCCATGAAAGAGTTCTTTCATGTAATTTACCTCTACTAGATCTGCAACGTTATTAGTCTTGAGCAAGAGTTAGCTATACATTTTCCTGTGATTTTCCTTAAAAAAGTATCTTCGTATTTATTTCCTCATTGTTTTTATCGACTTCTTTGTATTCTTGATGAAAATGTATTTCCTTGTCATTCCTTGCCTGACACAGAAAGTCTGGATTCAGATATCATGCATTTTACTTGTTCCCCAAGGCTTTAATCTTTTATTTTTCCCTGACTCTCATGATAGATTGTGGTAAATGCCACAATCAGGTCTTTTCATCTTTGAAATTTGGGGATAATTCTCCCCCTCCCCCATTTTTCAGTATGTCTTTAATCTCTCCCTATAATTTTTCAGGTTCTCATTTGAAAATTATTTGTATTAAACATATTCCTTACATTAACCTGATCTAATACAATGACAATATATTCAAGGCATAGATATTCTATTTAAAAAGAAATATTTTAAGTTTGGCGTCAACGATTCATGTTGCCAGGCCTGGAAGAAGCCATCTTTTGCATCAGGCCTTCAGGTCTGCCACATTTACTACTGTGGGAAACTGGGAGGGGAGAATTGTATGGAGCAGAGGTGGGTTTCAGCAGGTTCTAACCAGTTCTGGAGAACCGGTAGCAGAAATTTTGAGTAGTTCAGAGAACTGGTAGTAAAAATTCTGACTGGCCCTGCCCCCATCTATTCTCTGCCTTCTGAGTTCCAGCTGATTGGAAGGAAATAGGGATTTTGCAGTAACCTTCCTCTGGAGTGGAGTGGGAATGAAGATTTTACAGTATCCTTCCCCTGTCATGCCCACAAGTCACACCCACCAAGCCATGCCACACCCACCAAGCCACACCCACAGAACTGGTAGTAAAAATTTTTGAAACCCACCACTGGTATGGAGCATGGGTGATAGATAGTCACAATAACATTCCTTTCTCAGAGAGTCAAGGACATCTTGCCCTGCACCTGGAGGGCTAGAACTGGGAGATATCCCCAGTTGGGACAATGTTTGATTGGATCATGTGATAGACATGTGGGGTGCTAGGCAGGGACTTGGACTTTCCTTTGGGTGGGGAAAACCTGAAAGTTTTCAGATTCAGGTTTCCCCAGATGTGCCAATATGACATCTCTAATAAAATGGAACTTTGAGGAACTTCAAGCCTCGGAGTTTTCTTTCATTGGGGATGTTACTTGGAACCCTGACACATGTTCTATTCCAAAATTTGCAGTGTATCATTAATAGTATTGTTCTTCTTCGTCTTTTGTTTTTCATCTTGTGGCCAGTTTGATTCCAGGTGTGGATCTGGTGTGATCCATGAACAGAGTCTCCATTTCTGATCCTTGGAGAAGATGCGAGCAATGAACAAGGACTTATCTTTGCAACTTCTATTAATCCATATCTAAGGAGCCATGGTGGCACAGTGGTTAAGATGCAGCATTACAGGTTAATTCTGCAGACTGTCAGGAGTTCGATCCTTACTGGCTGAAGGTTGACTCAGCCTTCCATCCTTCAGAGATCAGTAAAACAAGGACCCAGATTGTTGCTGATTCTGTAAAGCAGGTTAGGGCAGGGGTGTCAAATTCGCAGCCCATGTGCTGGATGTGTCACGTGCTAGCACTCCCACTCCCAGTTTAGCGAAGGTGGGGGAGAAAGTCACGATACGTCACGTGACGACAACATGACAGCACAAGTTTGACACCCCTGGCTTAGACAGTGCTGTAAAGCACTATGAAGCTGTATTTAAATCTAAACGCTATTAATTTTAATATTATTGCATTATTTTGCATTATATTATTTACCCCCATTCAATTATCCTGTACTTTTGGCTTCCTCCGGTTCCTATTAATAGTGCTGCATCCTTTTTAGATGTTAAGTTTCTACCTCTAGCAATGTGCTGTAGAATTCTTCAACATTTTTCACCAGATGAGCTGGAACAAGAACTGACAGTGAGTGAGAGGGCAGCTCCATTGGCCTTGGAAGAAACTGGGGAAGGGCAGAGTCAGTCAAGGCAAGGCTGTTCGGAATTAGTAAGGCCTGCAGGCAGGGAGAGGAGAGACAGAGCTGTCCTGTTCTCCTCCGCCTTCGTCTGAGTGATGGCTTAATTAGCCGGCACTATCAGCTCTGGCGGCAAAAGAGCCAGCGTCTGCCAAGAGCCTCCATTATCTTCCACAATGCTGGTGAGTCACCCAGGAACAAACGTCAGCTCTTAGTTATTCAATGGATTTGCCTGTTACAAAGAGACTCAGCAGCTCTCGCTGCCTTTTATATCCTGTGGGGTGTGGCTCCATGACTCAGCACTTCCTAGGCCTGCCCCACCCTTGCTTCTTTTATTCCCTCCTCTCCTGCCTACGAAACCTAGGAGTCAACCAAGCCTGATTGCTGTCAGCTGGGTCTGCAGGCGTGGCCTGGGGGGGGGAGAGTCAGGGGATGGAGGCCTCATTATTTCTTCCACCTGGCCTGCTTCTGGCTCCTGGAGCTGAGCCAGGGAAGCCGGTGCTCCCGAGGTAAGTCCTGACGGCCCTTCCCCCTCACTGTCCAAGTCACTTTCTGGCAGGAGGCCTGGCTCCAAGTCACTTCCGGACATGGGGCCAGGTTTGGGGACTGGAGTCATAACAAGAGCTCAGATGAGGAACAAGGACCACCCCTTCCTGATGTAAGGTCTCACAGAGTGCAGAGAAGGTGCGATCAATGCAGACAGATCAGCCACGCATGAGGAGAGCGCCCCACCCGGCTTCACCAGCCACACCTGGGGAATGAGATTTAAGGAGATGCCATGGGGAGGGGCATTTGTTGGGAACAAATGCCTGAGTTCCTGAAGTGTTGTATGCTGACATTTGAACTTGTATTCCTTGTTGGCGTTCTGGACTAATTATCTGGATCTTTTGCTCCCTGAATTCCTTGCTTGGCTCTTGTTTTGCCAAATACATTTGGGATTTATTGCCGTGCAGCCTTGGTGCAGACAGCGCTGGGCTGGACTAATTGTATCCAGAGGCTGCTTGAGGTTTGTTGGGGGGTTTGTTCTCACTCTGCTCTGGGACTTGCCAGAAATGTGGGAGTGTTTGGGGAGATTTGGAGCAATAAAGGGGCAGTTTGAACTGCCAGCTGTTTGTGTTATCTCTGTGCCCTGCCCTGGGTCATCACTCCAAAGTTTAAACATTTGTTTGTTTGTTTAAATCTTTTCGCCTTCTTTCATACTCTTTGCCTGCCAGCAATATTGTGTAACTGGCTACATTTTGAGTTTTATTTGAGGCTCGTTTACTCAGGGTGGATTGGCTTCTTTTACATCTACCGAAGCCACCTGTCCTCATTACTATTGCGGATCCTGCTTATAATCATCTTTTTCATTTTGACTTGACAGCAGGGGTGTCTCTACCAGAAGCTTCTGTTGGCATCCTTCTCAGGTCGCTGAAAATTATGAACCCTCTCTCCACATCAAAGGACCAGAGGCCGATGGGGGTAACCATCTGGATAATGTAAAGAGAGGAATTTAAATTGAGGTTAATAAGAAGAAAATTCAGAAGTGCACTGGACAACTTTCTAAAAAGGCAATGGATTCAATTTTTTTAAAAAAATTATCATTAGTAATAAAATGCCATGGATTTGAAAGCTGTAGAGCTGTGACATCTCCCTTTCATTCATTCACTCAGAATGATTTTGGCTTTCAGAATAAGGAATAACAGAGTTGGAAGGGACCTTGGAGGTCCAAACCCCTGCTCAAACAGGAGACCAGGGGTGAAATGCTTCCGGTTCGGACCGGATCGTCTGATCCGGTCGCGATGGCAGTGAGTGATTCGGAGAACCAGTAGCAAATATCCCTGCCCCCTCCTCCATGCCCTGTTGAGCTGCGCGATCATCAGAGGTTTTTTTTTTTACTTTTAAAAGCATTTTTTCTTCATCCAAAAAAATGCTTTTAAAAGTTTAAAAAGAAAAAGGCCCTGATGAGATCACCAGAGGCTTTTAAAAGCATTTTTTTACAACCTCTTCGGCCGAAGAGGTTGTAGAAAAAATGCTTTTAAAAGGGAAAAAAAAAGTTGGCCGTGCCCACCCAGTCACATTACCCCTCCCTCCACCAAGCCACGCCCAGAGAACCAGTAGTAACAAATTTTACATTTCACCCCTGCAGGAGACCCTATACCAGTTCAGACAAATGGCTGTCCACTTTTCTTAAACGTATCAATCATGGAGCGCCCACAACTTCTGGAGGCAAACCATTCCACTGGTTAATTGTTCTCATGGTCAGGTGTAGAAAGTTAGCACCTACCCCTCTCCTAGAAGAATGGAATATTTTGAGAAATATTAAAAAGACGGAATATTATATTTCCCCGGATGAGAAACGGAGAAACATGTTCTTGGAAAGAAGCTCTTACCTTTCTTGTTGGCCCTCAGCAGATGTCAGCACTTAAGAGATAAAGAGATAGATAGCTCTATTCATAGGCAAATACACAGAGGTGGGTTTCACATATTTTTCCTTTTGGTTTGCCGTGCGCACTCAGGCTCACTTCACATGCGCACCTTCCACACATGTGCCTGGCCTCCCGTGCATGTGCATTGCTCACACGAGCACCTTCTGTGCATACCTAATCTTGCATAGCTTCTTCTCTGGTAAGATTACACTACTAACCAAAGCATACAAAACATTTGCTAGACCAGTTCTCGAATACATCTCATCTGTCTGGAACCCGCACTGCATATCAGACATTAATACAATTGAGAGAGTCCAGAAATATTTCACAAGAAGAGTCCTCCACTCCTCTGCTCGCAAGAAAATACCTTATGCCACCAGACTTGAAATTCTGGGTTTAGAAAATTTAGAACTACGCTGCCTTCGGTATGACCTGAGCATAGCTCATAAAATCATCTGCTACAATGTCCTTCCTGTCAATGACTACTTCAGCTTCAACCACAACAATATTTATTTATTTATTTATTTATTTATTTATTTATTTATTTATTTATTTATTTATTTATTTTTCATATTTATATACCGCCCTATCTCCCTAAGGACTCAGGGCGGTTCACAGGCAGTTAAAATACATATAAATACAGATTAAAAACGACAATTAAAAAACTTATTCTATAGCCAAATCATTAAAAACAATATAAATAGTAAAAACCCCTTAAAACCAGTTTTTAAAATCTAATCCAGTCCCGCGCAGATGAATAAGTGTGTTTTAAGCTTGCGACGAAAGGTTCGGAGGTCCGGAAGTTGACGAAGTCCTGGAGGGAGTTCGTTCCAGAGGGTGGG
Source organism: Ahaetulla prasina (assembly GCF_028640845.1). Classification (NCBI taxonomy): domain Eukaryota; kingdom Metazoa; phylum Chordata; class Lepidosauria; order Squamata; family Colubridae; genus Ahaetulla; species Ahaetulla prasina. The sequence continues at coordinate 83,703,608 of NC_080546.1, read as the reverse complement.
AGCCCCCACAGAGAAGGCCCTTCCCCTGGGTGTCGCCAGACGGCACTGCCTAGCTGACGGCACCCTGAGGAGTCCCTCTCTGTGAGAGCGCACGGGTCGGTGAGAGGTATTTGGTAGCAGTAGGCGGTCCCGTAAATAGCCCGGCCCTATGCCATGGAGCGCTTTAAAGATTGTCACCAGCTCCTTGAAGCGCACCCGGAAGGCCACAGGTAGCCAGTGCAGTCTGCGCAGGATAGGTGTCACACGGGAGCCACGAGGGGCTCCCTCTATCACCCGTGCACGAGCGCACAATAGATTCAAACTTAAAGTGAACCACTCCAAACTCGATGGCAGAAAATATGACTTCAGTAACAGTGTTGTTAATGCCTGGAATGCACTACCAGACTCTGTGGTTTCATCCCAAAATCCCCAAAATTTTAACCTTAGACTGTCTACTGTTGACCTCACCCCATTCCTAAGAGGTCTGTAAGGGGCATGCTTAAGAGCACCAGTGTGCCTACCGTCCCTGTCCTAACGTTCCCTTTAGTTGTATTTATTTTACGTATTCAATTCATGCTTATACTTATATATATTATCTAATATGTATTTGACAAAACAAACAAACAAACAAACAAACAAACAAATAAATGTGCCCGGCCTCGAAAATGTGGCTAAATAGGATGGCATAGCACTGGGGCAGGTGGGAGAACCCACCTGCAATCGCCACTATCAGTTTGCCTGAACCGGTCTGAACCGGCTGAGTATCACCACTGGAAATACCCTCACCCAAGATCTAACAAAGGAAGGATTAACCCACTAAAAGACACAGAGCTCACTAGATTGCACAATCCCCTAAGGACATTGCATCACCCTCAGAAACCTCAGCTAAATTTAGGATTTGTACATGGCCCCATGGGATTCTGACAACAGCCAACAGAATACATATTCTTGCACAGGAACAGGACGTTCAAGTACAAAGCTCATGTCACGTCCCACTCCACCTCTGACGGCCAGGTCGGGGAAGTCCGTATCAAGCGTCCCTCTGCAGCTTTGCCAAAGTTCTGTCAGAGTTCTCAGGGCAGGCAGGAGACCAGGATGTGACTTCAGCAATCCAAATTAGACTTTGCCTGACTCAAAGAATGCCAGAAAGCAGATCCTTTATATAGGCCATGGGGTGTGGCTCCATGACTCAGCACTTATCCAGGCCTGCCCCTCCCTTCCTTTTGCTGACGTCACCTCTCCACTCTCCGGAAGCGTGGGTCACTCCAGCCTCCAGCTGCTGGTAATTCCAGCTCGTGACTGGCTTCACACTCCCCAGGCTCACATGCTGTGGGGGAGGGGCCCAGCTGCTCCGTTTATCCAGGCATGGTGCCAGGACTGGGGGCTGGAGGCATGTCAGGCCATTCGTCTTGCTCGGTCTGTCCGGGCATGGTGCCAGGACTGGGGGATGGAGGCATGGCAGGACATTCTTCTGCACTATCAGCGTCCGGCAGGAGACGAGAGGGGCCTGGCTGCGGGGGGGGGGTGACGGAGCGAGCGAGGCACAACAGCTCAAGAGAAGGTATAAATACCCCTCACTCTCAACTCCATGTGGTCAGCTGCCCAGAACCACCCATGTGTTTCTGCCTCATCATTAAACCATCTTTCCAATCAGCCTCCATGTTTCCAGTGTCGTTCTCCCGACATGGAAAAGAACCAGATGGATATTTCTTCCGACATAGGTCATTGGAGCTATGTTGGATCTTTCTTTGATAAGCTTCCATGTATTATCCCAACTGGACTTGTTTTGACAGTTCAACGGTTCCAAGAAGGCTCCATGCCCATTTGCACCACTCCAATAAACCTCCAGGTGACCTTAACGGCTCGCTAAAAGAATCTGTCTTCAAGGAGTATAAATCCTTTCATTCCCCATCATCCAGTTAGTTGAGAAGTGAAATGTCTTCAAAGAAGGAAACCAGAAAGTCCAGTTACCTCTTGGAAAAAAGGCACCTTTGGGACAACCATGGATGACTGAGAATCTCCATGAACTTCCATGTATTACTGAATTTTTCGGAGTATAAGATATACCTTTTTCTCCCAAAAAAGAGGGTGAAAATCTGGATATACTCCGAATGTAGCCCTGCACAGCTTCTCAAACGGAGGTTTCAGAGACTGAAAAAAGCATCAGAAATGAAACTTCAGAAAAGAAGCCCCCAAACAGAGCTTCAGAAAAGAAGCCCCCAAACAGAGCTTCAGAAAAGAAGCCAAAACAGAGCTTCAGAAAAAAAAAAACCCAAACAGAGCTTCAGAGGCTTTTTTTCTGAAGCTGTTTTGGAGGCTTTCATAGGCAGAAAAAAGTTTTTTTTTCTGAAACTCTGTTTCAGAAGTTTCAGAGGCAGAAAAAAAAAAAAAAGCAAGGCACAGAGCTCACAACCAAGGAACCTGTTGCTAAAATTCACCTCTGGGAACAGCTGATTGGGGGTATTCCGGGAGGCCGATCCACCTGCCTGTCAGCTTTTTTCTTATTTTCCTCCCCCAAAACTAAGGTGCATCTTATACTCCAGTGCGTCTTATACTCAGGTGTTTTGAAGAATAGATGGACCTCCTCTCCTCTTCTCTTTGACAGACCCTCTAGGTTGGGAAGACTGCTATCATGTCACCCTTCGTTCTTCTCTTCTTGACCAGACATGCCTAGTTTGTGCAACCTTTCATTATATTGTTTATCCTCCAGTCCCCTAATCCTTTTTGTTGCTCTTCTCTGCACTATTTCTACAGTCTCAACCTTGGTTGTTGTTTTTTTTAATGGTGACCAAAACTGGATGCAGTATTCCAAATGTGGTCTCACCGTAGCAGTATAAAGCATTACTAACGCTTAACGTGACCTTGATACTATCTCTCTGTTGTTGGCTTTTTTGGCAACTGCAACACACTGCTGGCTCATATATATGAGGTTGTCTATCATGACTCCTAGATCCCTCTCACAGTTACTGCTGTTGAATCAGGTACCACCTATTCTATCCCTGTGCACTTGATAAGTGTAAAATATTACATGTGAGCCGAAGCATGCTTTAGGGAAAAAATAGACATATAGAAGATCAATTTTCTTCCTCCCTCCCTCCCTCCCTCCCTCCCTGTTGTGTCTTGCCCGCCCTCAGAGCAGCCAGGGCCTTCTTACCTGCTCCCCAACACTGAGGAATGTATGCCTTCCGGCCCAAGTCCTGGCTCCATGCCCCCACAAACTGCAGAAGAAGGAGCATCTCCCTGCCCCAGCCCTGACTCCATGCCCAGTCAAACGGAGCAGCTAGACCCCTCCCCCTCATCCACAGCAGGTGAGCCTGAGGAGGGTTTACTCCCAAGAACAGCTGATTGGAGTGACCCTCGCATCAGAAGATTGGAGAGGCGGAGACAACAGAGGGAAGGGAGGGGCAGGCCTTAATGAGTGCTGAGTCATGGAGCCACACCCCATGGCCTATATAAAGGAGCTACTTTCTGGCAGTCTCTGAGTCAGGCAAAAGTCAAACTTATCTTGCTGAAGTCACTTACTGGTCTCCTGCCTGCTCTGAGGACTTTGCTAGGACTTTGGGCAGAGCTGCAGAGGCAAGCCTGATTCGGATTTCCCGGACCCAGCCGTCAGCGGAGGAGTGGGACACGACACTCCCTTCCTCCCTCCCTCCCTTCCTCCCTCCATTCTTTCCTTCCTGCCTGCCTGCCTTCTTGCTTTCCTTCCTGCCTTCCTTCCTGCCTCCCTCCCTCCCTCCCTGCCCTCCTCCCTCCCTCCCTCCCTCCCTCCCTCCTTTTCTTCCTGCCTGCCTTCTTTCCTCCCTCCCTCCCTTCTTTCCTTCCTTCCTGCCTCTCCTCCCTCCCTCCTCCCTCCTCCTCCTCCTCCCTGACCTCCTTCCTCCCTCCTCCTCCCTCCTTTCTTCCTGCCTGCCTTCTTCCTCCCTCCTCCCTTCTTTCCTTCCTGCCTGCCTGCCTTCTGCCTTCCTGCCTCCTCCCTCCCTCCTCTCTTCCTTCCTTCCTTCCTTCCTTCCTTCCTGTCTGCCTCCTCCCTCCTCCCTCCTCCCTTCTTTCTTCCTGCCTGCCTTCTTTCCTGCCTTCCTGCCTCCCTCCCTCCCTTCCTTCCTGCCTCCCTGCCTCCCTCCCTTATTTCCTTCCTTCCTTCCTTCCTTCCTGCCTCCCTCCCTTCCTTCCTTCCTTCCTCCCTGCCTCCCTCCCTTCCTTCCTTCCTCCTCCTCCTCCTTCCTTCCTCCTCCTCCTCTCTTCCTTCCTCTTATCCTCTTTTCTTCCTCCCCACCATTCTAAAATGGTAACTGGGCAGACCCGACCCTACATTAATTATATTTATACATCTTCAATAATCCCTGTACATTAACCATCACTCCATCCTCTACCCTCAACCCCCAATTCCCCTCCCCCTTACCCCCCACCCCCCACCCCGACTTCCCAGAACAAAATGCAGGGTATCAAAACTAACAATCATAATCCAAAATAATTCCTAAATTATAATCTCTAGTCACTCCACACATAATCACACTCTCAATTCCCCTCTCCTTCAGAAATAAATCTAATACAAAATATTTCCTAAATTTACTCATATGCTATTCGATATTTTTTTATCTGATACTTATTTTGAATATAATCAATCTACATTTTCCATTCTAAAATATATTTTTCTTGTGTATAGTCTTTCAAGTAAGCAGAAATTTTTGCCATTTCTGCCAAATTTGATACTTTGAGTGTCCATTTTTCAATTGTAGTTAATTCTTCTTTCTTCCAATATTGAGCAATCAAAAGTCTTGCGGCTGTAATTAAGTTCAAAATCAATTTAGTCTCTATAGCTGTACAATCCATAATTATTCCTAGTAGAAAGAACTGCGGATTAAACTTAATCTTCTTTTTCAAAATATTCTGCATGATCCACCATACTTTAATCCAAAATGCTTTAACTTTTTTACAAGTCCACCATATATGGTAATAAGTGGCATCTTCACAATCGCATCTCCAACATTTAGCCTGTACATTAGGATACATACATGACAACTTTTGGGGGTCTAAATGCCATCTATAAAACATCTTATAAAAATTTTCTCTCATATTTTGCGCTTGTGTAAATTTAACATTCCTCACCCAAATTCTTTCCCAAGTTTCCAACATTATTGGTTGCTGAAAATTTTGTGCCCACTTAATCATACAATCCTTAACCAATTCAGTCTCTGAGTCTATTTCTACTAATACATTATACAACCTCTTAATATGCTGTTGGCCTTGATCTCTCATTTGTTTTAACAAATTATCCTCAGTTTGCTTAACACCTATTTTTTGATCTAATTTCCATCTAGCTTGTAATTGTCCATATTGGAACCATGTATAATTTTTCCCTTCTTCCCCCATCTTTTCTCTGGATTTTAATTGTAATTCCCCCTTTTCCATACAAAGAAGTTATTTATAGGTAACTACCTCCATCTTTTGATATATATTTATATTTTCTATCATGTGTCTTGGGATTGCCCATATTGGAATCTTTCCATCTAATTTATATTGATATTTCCTCCAGACCCTCAATAATGCATTTCTAAATATATTATTTTTAAATATTTTATCTACTTTCTTATCATATAATAAATAGACATGCCACCCATATAACAAACCATAACCTTCTATATTCAAAACTCTTTCCTCAGTTAAATTAATCCAATCAGTAATTAATGAAGACAACTGCTTCATAATACAATTTTAAATTAGGTATTTTAAGACCCCCACTTTCCCTTGTGTCCTGCATTATTTTTAATTTTATTCTTGGTTTTTTGCCCATCCATACAAAGTTATTAACCCCCTTTTGCCATTCCTGTAATTTGATATCATTCTTAAGTACCGGTATCTGTATTATTTCTTGTAACCACTTTTTAATTTTGGCCCAGAATTGTTTCGCCACTGGGCAGGTCCACCAGAGATGATAATATGGTGGCTCAGCAGACTGAGTCTGTCTGTTATTAACACAGCTGCTTGCAATTACTGCAAGTTCAAGTCCCACCAGGCCCAAGGTTGACTCAGCTTTCCATCCTTTATAAGGTAGGTAAAATGAGGACCCAGATTGTTGGGGGCAATAAAAGTTGCCTTTGTATATAATATACAAATTGGATGAAGACTATTGCTTAACACAGTGTAAGCCACCCTGAGTCTTTGGAGAAGGGCGGGATATCAATTCAAATAAAAATAAAAAAATGTTCCGTAATGCCATAATTCTCTCCCCTGTCCGTTGTGCAGGCATCTTGTAATAAATGCTTGGGTGGGTACCGAATCGTTCACATATTTTATACATTGTTTGACCCAAACAATGGATTTACCCCACATGGACTAATATTCGTGTTCTTTCCCCCCCCCCCCCATCATCTCTCTTTTCATCTCAGGAAAAGTGAGCCACCTTCCAACCTTGTAAAATCCAACGCTATAAATCACCACCCCTCCTCTTTAAAAAAAAATTATGGGGACAGCTGCATATCCCATAAGTACGATATTTCATTCATTGCCTTGCGCCTGAAAGATGATACCGAATACTGATCAGAGACACAACCACCAAAATTCCACCAATTTTTGCTTTGCTTGCAAGATAACTGACAGGTGGCTGGAAGGAAAAAGAGTTTCGGCATAAAGATGATTATAATACAACAAAGCTCGCGGGGTTCGTGCCAGGAAGCTTTTTATAAGAAGATGCATTCAGATAAGAAAAAGATAAAAATAAAAATCATAGGTTACTAGAAAGTCTAGCAGTGAAATGCATGTTTTTGCACGCTACAGATGGTTTTTTTTTAAAAAAAGCTACTTTTGATATTCAGAATTCATTTTGGATTTTTCCGATCCTGGATAGCAGCGAGAGAGCAGCAGAAGATAGAGTTAGAGTACTGAGGAGCTCCAGGAATATGACGGAGTAGGTTTTTTTGTGAGAAGGGAATGTATACATTATAGATATTGATTGGTTCACTCAGTTTCATTTTTTTTTTTTAGTAAAGGTATATAAAGGGATATCCGGAAAATGAGAGAGAGAGAGAGGGGGAGAGAGAGGGAGGGAGGGAGAGAGAGAGAAAGGGAGAGATAGAGGGGGAGAGGGAGGGAGGGAGAGAGAGGGAAGGAGGGAGAGAGGGAGAGATAGAGGGGAGAGGAGGAGGGAGAGATAGGAAGGAGGGACGGAGAAAGAGGGAGAGAGAGGGAGAGAGGGAGAGAGACAGGGAGAGAGAGAGACAGGAGACAGAGAGAGTGGGGGAAAGAGAGAGGGAGGGAGAGGGAGAGAGGGGTGGGAGAGGGAGGGAGAGGGAGAGGGAGGTGGGAGAGAGAGGTGGAGAGGGGAGGGAGAGATGGGGAGGGGAGAGACAGAGGGAGAGGGAGAGAGATGGGAAAGAGAGAGGGAGAGGAGGGATGGAGAGGGAGAGCGAGGGGGAGGGGAGAATAAAAGAAAGTTCTTTTGGAGAGCAAAAAAACCCAACGTTCTGTTTCTTAATGCCACCACGGATGCAGACTTTTTGATGGCTCTACCACGATCACATTTCGTAGATGTTCGTTCACTTCAGAAGCTGAAATTCAAAACTTCCCATTTTCAGGTGGAAGGATGACTTCCAGACAAGTTCACAGAAAGTATCTTGATGGTGTCCTGAGCTTGAAACAGCCCTATTTCAAATTTGAATTTGGGCTTTTCAATTTCAAACGCGGTTCCCACTCAAAACGGTCATTGGGGTTATTTCTGGTAAAGTTAGAATATCCCTTTCAAATGCCTGATTTCCAAATGCCCTTTGAACTCCCTAGGGGGCCCTTGGCTTTTGAATGGTTTGCACACCACAATTGTGCACAGTTATTTTTATTGTTTTGCTTTCTTTATTGACTCAAAGGGGACAGAGAAAGGAAAAAAGAAAAAAAAATCTTTTAAAAAAGCAAGAAAAGGAGAGACAAAAACAATGCAAATCAATTCCTTATATAAGGACTTCTGGTGCTTGTGTAGATGTTTGTTTATGTGTTTGTGTGTGTGCATATCAAATGCAAAATATAGCAATAGCACTTGGACTTATATGTTGCTTCACAGTGCTTCGCAGCCCTCTCTAAGCAGTTTACAGAGTCACCCCAACAATCTGGGTCCTCATTTTACCCAGCTTGGAAGAATGGAAGGCTGAGTCAACCTTGAGATGGTGAGAATGGGCCCTCTGGTGGATCAGGCTGCTACGACAGTCTGTTATTAACATAGCTGCTTGCAATTACTGCAGGTTCTAGTCCCACCAGGCCCATGGTTGACTCAGCCTTCCATCCTTTATAAGGTAGGTAAAATGAGGACCCAGATTGTTGGGGGCAATAAGTTGACTTTGTATATAATATACAAATGGATGAAGACTATTGCTAACATAGTGTAAGCCGCCCTGAGTCTTTGGAGAAGGGCGGGATATAAATGCAAATAAAAAAAAAGAATCGAATTCCCCACAGTCGGCAGAATTAGCCTGCAATACTGCATTCTAACCACTGTGCCATCGCAGCTCAATGAAAAAAAAACTATCAATGATAATTGTTGCAATCCATCCATGCATGAGTTGGACAGTCCTATACATCTAATAAATAGGGGCCGTGATAGCTCAGGCTGTAAAGAAGCCTGTTATTAGAACACAGCAGCCTGCAATTACTGCAGGTTCAAGCCCGGCCCGAGGTTGACTCAGCCTTCCATCCTTTATAAGGTAGGTAAAATGAGGACCCAGATTGTTGGGGGGGGGGCAATAAGTTGACTTTGTAAATATACAAATAGAATGAGACTATTGCCTTATACACTGTAAGCCGCCCTGAGTCTTCGGAGAAGGGCGGAATATAAATGTAAATTAAATAAATAAATAAATATATACACACATACCTACCTACCTACCTACCTAATTTGATCTACTCTTTTATTTGTGCTCTTTAGAATATTCATGTATATCAGAACAACACAATAGCAGAGTGGAAAAGGATTTTGGAAGTCTTCTAGTCCAACCTCTTGCGCAAGCAGGATACCTTATTTTAGACAAATGGCTGTCCAATCTCTTTTTAAAGTCATCCAGTGTTGGAGCATTCACTTCTGGAGGCAAGTTGTTCCAATTAGAATAGAATAGAATATATATTTTTTATTGGCCAAGTGTGATTGGACACACAAGGAATTTGTCTTGGTGCATATGCTCTCAGTGTACATAAAAGAAAAGATACGTTCATCAAGGTACGACATTTACAACACAATTGATGGTCAATATATCAATATAAATCATAAGGATTGCCAGCAACAAGTTATAGTCATGCAGTCATAAGTGGAAAGATGGTGATGGGTGATGGGAACTATGAGAAGATTAATAGTAGTGCAGATTTAGTAAGTAGTTTGACAGTGTTGAGGGAATTATTTGTTTAGCAGAGTGATGGCCTTTGGGGAAAAAACTGTTCTTGTGTCTAGTTGTTCTGGTATGCAGTGCTCTATACCGTCGTTTTGAGGGTAGGAGTTGAAACAGTTTATGTCCTGGATGTGAGGGATCTGTAAATATTTTCACGGTCCTCTTCTTGATTCTTAATTGTTCTAACTGTCAAGAAACGTATCCTGGGTTCTCCTAGTTCTAGATTGCTTCTCAGTTTGATTAGTTTCCATCCATTGCTTCTTATTCTGCCTTGAAGATGTACCAGTTGAATATGGAAGTAGAATAGCATAGAATTTTGTATTGGCCAAGTGTGATTGGACACACAAGGGATTTGTCTTGGTGCACATGCTCTCGGTGTACATAAAAGAAAAAATACCTTCATCAAGGTACAACACTTACAACACTTAATGATAGTCATAGGCTACAAATAAGCGATCAGGAAACAATCAATATCAGTATAAATCATAAGGATGTAAGCAACAAAGTTACAGTCATAAGTGGAAGGAGATGGGTGATGAGAATGATGAGAAGATTAATAGTGCAGACTTAGTAAATAGTTTGACAGTGTTGAGGGAATTATTTGTTTAGCAGAGTGATGGCATTTGGGAAGAAACTGTTCTTGTGTCTAGTTGTTCTGGTGTGCAGTGCTCTATAGCGTTGTTTTGAGGGTAGGAGTTGAAACAGTTTATGTCCAGGATGCGAGGGGTCTGTAAATATTTTCACAGCCTCTTTTTGATTCATGCAGTATACAGGTCCTCAGTGGAAGGCAAGTTGGGAGCCATTATTTTTTCTGCAGTTCTAATTATCCTCTGAAGTCTGTGTCTGTCTTGTTGGGTTGCAGAACCAAACCAGACAGCTATAGAGGTGCAGATGACAGATTCAAGTACAGAGTTCTGTTTCAAACTGATCAGGCTTAATTTACTCAGCTTGCTTATAATTCAAGCTAAAATTAGAATGGAACTATCCCTGTGTTTGGTAATCAGAAGTCATCCCTTTATATTTTAAGATCTATCTAATATCTTCAAGAGTGATACACTATAAAACGGTTGGAATTCAGTAATGGTACATGTTAATTGTGTACGCAAATATGCATATTCTTTGCAACCATCTGGCTCATGTTGTATTTCATTTGTAGTAAAAAAAAAAGTTACTTCCCTATCTATATTTAAGATATGGGGTTAAAGACAGATTAGTGGTTGGAGAAGTGGTAGGCTGGACTCCTTTATTTTGGTATGTCATTAATCATTCTTTCAGTTCCAAATCTCTCTCCACCTTATCTCTTCCACATTCTTTCTTTCTTATATTCCTCCACTTGAATCTGTTTCTTTTGCACCTGTTAGAAGACAACTACAAAAATTGCAATGCTCAAACTCTTCCTTGAATTTGAATCCACAATGGGTATGTCTGTGTGCCATGATTCAGCCCTTTTGGAGTGTGACAATGTAGCAGAGATGTGCAAAGGGCAGGATTTTGATTGTGATGCCATAGTTACCATCTTGATTATTTTATTTATTTATTGTTTGTTTGTTTGTCAAACATGCACAAGGTAACAAGTATAGGTATGAACGTAAACATGAACAAAGGAAGTATATACAGATAAATGGGGGCAGTAGGACAGGGACGGTAGGGACACTGGTGTGCTTATGCACGCCCCCTTTACGGACCTCTTAGGAATGGGGTGAAGTCCACGGTAGAAAGTTTGAGGTTGAAGTTGTGGGGGTTTGAGGATGTAACAACAGAGTCGGGTAGAGCATTCCAGGCGTTGACCACTCTGTTGCTGAAGTCGTATTTTCTGCAATCGAGTTTGGAGCGGTTTACCTTGAGTTTGTATCGATTGTTTGCCCATGTATTATTGTGGTTGAAGCTGAAGAAATAATTGACAGGCAAGATGTTGTAGCAGACAATTTTGTGTACTATGCTTAGATCGGATCACAGGCGGTGCAGTTCCAGATTGACCAAGGCTAAAATTTCAAGCCTGCTGGCATAGGGAATTCTATTGTGAGGAAAGGAGTGGAGTACTTTTCTCGTGAAATACCTCTGAACCCGCTCAATTGTGTTCATGTCCAATATACAGTGTGGGTTCCAGGTGGATGAGCTGTATTCAAGAATTGGTCTGGCAAAGGTTTTGTATGCTCTAGTTACCAGTACAATGTTATCGGAGAAGAAGCTTCGCAAAATTAAATTAACAACACTTAATTCCTTTTTGGCAATGCTGTTATAGTGAGGTCTGGGGCTTAGATCATTTGAGATGAGTACTCCTAGGTCCTTGATGGAGTGAGGGTCGTCTATGAGATTGTTTCCGCCCAATTTGTATTAGGTGATATTGGCGCTCTCTACATTGAGAATCACATGTACATCAGAACCTTTTGTTCTATAAAACTAGTATACATACATACGTACATACATTACACACACACATACACAGAGTGTATATCCAGGATAAAACAGTGCATTTACCACTTTATAAAACCCTAGTAAGACCCTGCCAACAAAAGTGCATATAGTCAAGGCTATGGTTTTCCCAGTTGCAATGTGAAAGTGAAAGTTGGACCATAAGAAAGGCTGAGCGCCAAAGAATTGAGGCCTTTGAACTCTGGTGCTGGAAAAGACTCCTGCGAGTCCCTTGGACTGCAAGGCGATCCAACCGGTAAGTCCTAGGGGAGATCAACCCTGACTGACTGCTCTTTAGAAGGCCAGATCCTGAAGATGATACTCAAATACTTTGGCCATCTAATGAGAAGGAAGGACTCACTGGAGAAGAGCCGAATGCTTGGAAAGATGGAGGGCAAAAGAAGAAAGGGACGACAGAGAGCAAGGTGGCTGGATGGAGTCACTGAAGCGGTAGGTGTGAGCTTAAATGGACTCCAGAAGATGGTAGAGGACAGGAAGGCCAGGAGGAATGTTCTCCATAGGGTAGCGATGAGTCGGAAACCATTCACAACTAACAAAGTAAGACCACACCTGGAATACTGCAAACAATTTTGGTCCCCATACTACAAAAAAGATGTTGTGACTTTGGAAAAAGTTCAGAGAAGAGCAACTAAGATGATCAAAGGCCTTGAGACTAAAACATATGAAGAACAGCTGCAGGATTTGGGTTTGGCTAGTCTAAAGAAAAGAAGAATTAGGGTTTGGCTAGTCTAAAGAAAAGAAGAATTAGGGTTTGGCTAGTCTAAAGAAGTAGCAGTATTCCAGTATTTGAGGGGGCTGCTTCAAAGAAGAGGGGGTCAACGCAACCTGTTCTCCAAAGCACCTGAAGGCAGGACAAGAAACAATTGCTGGAAAGTAATTAACGAGAAACTTCCTAACAGTGAGGACAATTAACTACTGGAACATCTTGCCTTCAGAAAATGTGGGCTGCAGGTTTTTTTAAAAATGTAGACAGTTACTTATTTAAAATGGTATAGGTTCTCCTGTTCGAGCAGGGGCTGGACTAGAAGACCTCCAAGGTCCCTTCCAGCTTCTTCTCTTCTCTTCTCTTCTCTTCTCTTCTCTTCTCTTCTCTTCTCTTCTCTTCTCTTCTCTTCTCTTCTCTTCTCTTCTCTTCCCTTCCCTTCCCTTCCCTTCCCTTCTCTTCTCTCCTCTCCTCTCCTCTCCTCTCCCCTCCCCTCCTCTCCTCTCCTCTCCTCTCCTCTCCCCTCCTAGTCTTGTCTCGTCTCGTCTACTCTAGTCTAGTCTAGTCTATAGTCTAGTCTAGTCTTCTCTATTTCATCAGTAATTATTAGAATTTTCAGAACAGGAAGCAGCTAGACATTCAATATAGAAACCTCCCCTATGGCTTCCTCAACAACTGCACAACATGTTTTCTTCTTATGTATTATTGATAGATCAAATAATCTAAAACTTATTTCCAACTTTCAGCTGCTCAACTTTCAGGTCTCTCCTAGGAGCAGATGAAGAGTTACTCCTAGAAAATTGACAAATTTCCTTTTCTCGTATTACAGTTGGACTGTTTATCAATATTCTACAATGTTATGCTTACTCAATGAATCGTTATCAAAGTCATCGTAATTATAAATTATAATTATAAATCAATGCAACATGAATAACAGAATTATCAGTGACATTTCACTTAAGTTCACAGTTAATAGATACGAACAACTCAGTTCTTGGACAATAAAGTAGAATTTGGTAACAATTTCCAACTGTCTCAAAATATGATAACAATAATTTAACTGGAAAGTAAACGGAATTCATTAGGATTTACTCACAGAAAAGCTTGTGTAGGATTAGAAGCTATTTAATTTCTCTCTGGAAATTTGATTGTTTATGGATCATCTCACTAGTCTAAATTGCAGACGGAAAATGATTACAGGATCTCAAATATCAAATAAGTGTGCAGCAGCTGTTAAAAAAGCCAACACAGTTCTGGGCTGCATAAACAGAGGGATAGAATCAAGATCACGTGAAGTGTTAGTGCCACTTTATCATGCCTTGGTAAGGCCACACTTGGAATATTGCATCCAATTTTGGTCGCCACGATGTAAAAAAGATGTTGAGACTCTAGAAAGAGTGCAGAGAAGAGCAACAAAGATGATTAGGGGACTGGAGGATAAAACATATGAAGAACGGTTGCAGGAACTGGGTATGTCTAGTTTAACAAAAAGAAGGACTAGGGGAGACATGATAGCTGTGTTCCAATATCTCAGGGGCTGCCACAAAGAAGAGGGAGTCGGGCTGTTCTCCAAAGCACCTGAGGGTAGAACAAGAAGCAATGGGTGGAAACTGATCAAAGAAAGAAGCAACTTAGAACTAAGGAGAAATTTCCTGACAGTTAGAACAATTAATAAGTGGAACGACTTGCCTTCAGAAGTTGTGAATGCTCCAACACTGGAATTTTTTAAGAAAATGTTGGATAACCATCTGACTGAGATGGTGTAGGGTTTCCTGCCTGGGCAAGGGGTTGGACTAGAAGGCCTCCAAGGTCCCTTCCAACTCTGATGTTATTTTATGTTATGTTATGTTATCATAAAGAAAGTCCCAAACTGTCTGAGATTTACCAGTAGAGAACCTACCAGGCTAACATAACAGGACACAGGCATTTTTCACTATGCGAGTAGGATTTTTTTAAAAAAATGTTGAAATCAAACCTCCTATTTAAGAGCATGCAATAAAACCACCTGGCTGTTCCTTTATTTTCATATTTAGTAGCAATAACAGAAACATTTGCCACATTTCCAGAATTAGTAATATTAAGTACAAACTCCTGATCTTTCCTAATTAAGAGATAGTTCATGATACAGAAAGTCCTCGTAGAGTAAACTAAACCAACTAAGACTCTTTATATTCTTACCATGTATCATATAGTTAAACCACTAGCATTTAGGTTCAGTGCACTTTTTCATAAAAAATAAATTAAATTTGTAAACCAATTAGGCAGTCCACATATTTAAACCGATTGCCAGCCGAGGCCGCCTGCAATAAAATTTTGATTGAAATACAGATGCTGATCTGTATTTGAAAATGCTGATTCAATACAGAATCTTGAAAAAGAGAGAGGTTTGGTAGGCTATTGTCAGATTGATAGACAATGGGAAGTTTTCTACTCTTGTTGTATCTTTTATTCCCCTTCTACCATCATAAAAATAAATTAAATTTGTAAACCAATTAGGCAGTCCACATATTTAAACCGATTGCCAGCCGAGGCCGCCTGCAATAAAATTTTGATTGAAATACAGATGCTGATCTGTATTTGAAAATGCTGATTCAATACAGAATCTTGAAAAAGAGAGAGGTTTGGTAGGCTATTGTCAGATTGATAGACAATGGGAAGTTTTCTACTCTTGTTGTATCTTTTATTCCCCTTCTACCATCATAAAAAATAAATAAATATGTAGCCTCATTCCCATAATCCTCCCCCTAAATTCCCAGACACTGGTATGTAATTTGAAGCTGCCTGCACCACTGCAAAAGCCAGTGCAAGTTGTAAAATGAAATTAATATCCACTCCTTCTGTTTTGGGACTGCAGTATTTTTCTTCTGAAACACATATTCCTGTAGAATGTTGCTCTGCCTTCTTCACCCAATAGCCCCCTCCCTTCTAGCACTAATCATGTTCCCTAGTTGGGTAATGAAATGTTTGCAAGAACACAACCAAGCTCAAAGAGGAGCAAGGATCCCGCAGTACTCCTCTTCCTCCTCCTTCTCAAATAATTATTCCAGCTGTTATAGGAAGACAATAATTCTCTTCTATCCAGGAGTGCTATTCAGCAGGTTCTGGAGAACCGGTAGTGGAAAATTTGAGTAGTTCGGAAAATCGGCAAATACCACCTCCGGCTGGCCCCAGAGTGGGGTGGGAATGGAGATTTTGCAATATCCTCTTCCCAGGAGGGAAGGAGGGAATGGAGATTTTGCAATAACCTTCCCCCAGGAGTGGGGAGGGAATGGAGATTTTGCAGTATCCTTCCCCCAGGAGTGGGGAGGGAATGGAGATTTTGCAGTATCCTCCCCCCAGGAGTGGGGAGGGAATGGGGATTTTGCAATATCCTTCCCCCAGGAGCGGGGAGGGAATGGAGATTTTGCTATATCTTTCCCCTGCCATGCCCACCAACCCCTGCCCACCAAGCCACACTACGGCTACCAAGCCACACCCACAGAACGGGTAGTAAAAAAAAAATCGAATTCCACCACTGCTTCTATCCCAAGAAAATATGGCCCATTCATAAATCATATCAACTGAATGTAGGTGTGACATTCATTTTTCTATTTATTTATTTTATTTTGTCACAACAATATATGTAGGTATCATACAAAAAGATTATATAGTAAATAAACACATATATGAGTAAATATAAGCAGGTATAAGCATATATGTATATAGGAAGAAGAAAAGAAAAACAATAGGACAGGAACGGTAGGCACGTTTGTGCGCTTATGCACGCCCCTTATGGTCCTCTTAGGAATGGGGTGAGGTCAATAGTAGAAAGTTTTTGGATAAAGCTTTTAGGATTATGGGAAGAGACCACAGAGTCAGGTAAAGTATTCCAAGCACTGATGATTCTGTTACAGAAGTCATATTTTCTGCAATCTAGATTAAAGCGGTTTATATTAAGTTTAAATCTATTAGTTGCTCTAGTATTATTGCAATTAAAGCTGAAGTAGTCTTTAACAGGAAGGACATTACAATAGATGATTCTGTGAGTTAAGCTTAGGTCTTGTCGAAGGCGACGGAGTTCCAAGTTTTCTAAGCCTAGGATTTCAAGTCTGGTGGGATAGGGTATTTTATTGTTTTCAGAGGAATGGAGAACTCTTCTTGTAAAATATTTCTGGACATGTTCAATTGTATTGATGTCAGAGATGTGGTGAGGGTTCCAAACTGGCGAGCTGTATTCTAGAATTGGTCTAGCAAATGTTTTATATGCTCTGGTTAGTAGTATGATGTTTTTGGAAAAGAAGCTACACAAAATTAGGTTTACAACTCTTAGAGCTTTTTTTGCTATGTAGTTGCAGTGGGCTTTGGCACTTAGATCATTTGACATGAAAACTCCAAGGTCTTTAACGGAATGGGGGTCGTCTATAAGGTAATGTCCATCTAGTATGTATTTAGTTTTTGGGTTCTTTTTTCCTATATGTAAGACTGAGCATTTGCTGGTTGAAATTTGGAGCTGCCAATTTTTAGACCAATCGGATAGATGATCAAGGTTGTTTTGAATGATAGAAGTATTGTCTGTGGTGTTAAATAGTTTGACATCATCAGCAAAGAGAACACAATTACCTGAGATGCGGTCACAGAGATCATTAATGTATAGTATAAAGAGTGTTGGTCCAAGGACGCTGCCTTGAGGAACGCCACTCTTGACAGGAACAGGATTTGATAAAGCATTGCCAATTTTTACCACTTGTTGTCTGTTAGACAGAAAAGCAGATATTTGTGGAGGGGTCCTGAGATGCCATAGGATGTTAGTTTTAGGAGAAGTTTATCGTGTTTATCGTGTACTACTGAGTCAAAAGCTTTGCAGAAGTCTATGTAGATTGCATCTATTGATTTGCCTTGATTGAGATTTGAAGTCCATATGTTTTTGCAGTGGAGAAGTTGTAAGTTACATGATAATTTTTTCCTGAAACCAAATTATTTATTGGAGAGTAGGTTGTTAGTTTCTAAGTGTGAGGTAATGGATTGGTTGATGATAGATTCCATGACTTTGCAGGTGACACAGCAAAGGGAGATCGGTCTGTAGTTTTCGACTAAGCTGGGGTCTCCTTTTTTGAAGATAGGGATGACTGTGGCTGGTGACCAAAGTTTAGGAAGAGAACTGGTAGTGAAAGCTTTATCAAAGATAATACTTAGGGGTTCTGCTATATTAATGGAAAGTTTTTTTAAGAAGTATGCACATAGTCCATTGGGTCCAATAGAAAGCGATGGTTTTAAGTTGTGAAGAGCTTTTCCAACGTTGTCTTCTGTGAAATCTATATGAGTTAAATCATCATAGTCATTGCTGGTTCGTTTGTGGAATGTCGGATATGTGTTATCGGAGTTAACAAAAACTGAGCCAAAGAAAATGTTGAAGAGGTTTGCTTTGACTGTTTCGTCATTGCATACTTTGTTGTTAGAATCTTTTAGTGGTGGGATGGATCTTGAGTCTTTAAGTTTATTGTTGACAAAATTATAAAAGGCACAATTGGAATTTGTGCGCAGAAGGTTCTCTTCTTGCTTGGTGTGATAATTTGTGCATTCAGTTTTTATTTGGTTGCATATGTTTCTGTAGCGGTTTTTGAAATTTGTAACATAGCCTTTTTTGTTTCTTTTCCAGAGGGATTTTTTTGATTGAAGCTTTTTATTGATATGGGTAGTTTGTTTTCTTGGACATGGTAGTCATTTGTGGTACATATAGTTTAATGACTCTATTGATTTCAAGCAGAAAGACTCTATAGTGGTCTTCAGCGGTTATGCAGGTTGCAAACAGATTTTGCCAGTTCAGAAATGAAAGATCGTTGTTTATAAGGTCATAATTGGCTTTTTTGAAGTTGTAGTTGGGAGTACTGTTGTTATGACGATTTAAATATGGACGTATATTGAGACGAAAATCAATCATGCAGTGGTCACTGTTTGAAAAGGGTTCTTTAATTTGTAGTCCGTAAATTGAGTTTGGATTGTTGCAGAAGATGAGGTCAAGGCAGTTGTTGAGTCTTGTATTGTTAGTTACAAGTTGTTCAAGACCTAGGTTTGTAACAGTGTTGTATAGTGTAGTATGGATTGGGTCAGTTGAACATTCATTAGTTGTCCAGTTAATGAGAGGTAGATTTAGGTCACCCAGGAAGATGAGAGGATATGGGCAAGAGGTAGCCCATGTTAGCATTGAGGTTAGCATATTTGCATGGGTAATTTCATAGTCAGGGGCTCTGTAGCATAGTAAGAATCGAAGAGTAGTGTCAAGGGATAGGTTGCATACTATAGTTTCAGGAAGAGAGAGATTATGTGCTACTTGGATATTTTTTAGATTCAGTGACTTTTTGTAAAAGATAGCCATTCCGCCACCTCTTCGGTTTTCACGATCTGATCGATAGGCTTGGTATTCTTTGTTTGAGATAATGGAGTCAGGAAGGGATGAATTCAGCCATGTTTCACAAACAAAAATGATATCAAATGTGCCACTGTTTAATAAGAGGATAAATTCAGGTAATTTGTTGACTATGCTTCTTGAATTTATCAATTTGCATTTGAGATCTGAAGTGATTGGTGTTGAAGAGGTAAGGGGTATGCATACCTAGTTTTGGATGTTAGTAGATTGGGGGTTGTGTACAACAGATGGTTGTATAGATGGTTGGATGGTAGTTAGGTTGTTTGGATGGATGGTTGATTGGATGGCTGGTTGGGTGGATTGTTGGGTGGCTGGTTGGATGGCTGGTTGGATGGCTGTTTCAATGGCTAGCTGGTTGGATGGCTGATTGGATGGCTGGTTGGATGGCTGGTTGGATGGCTGGTTGGATTGTTGGTTGGATGGCTGTTGGTTGAATGGCTGGTAAGATGGTTGGTTGAATGGTTGGTAAGGTGATGGGTACTTGATTGAATACTGGGATGGCTGGTTGATTGTTATGGGTGATGGGGGGTTTGGAGGTGATTTTTTGATTGTAGGTTTTATTTTTTATGCAATCAGCACAGTAGTCGATGTATAGGTTGGATTCACCATTGTCTTGTCTTCTTTTAAGTTCTGTGCGAAGTTCACGAGAACGTATCCATTGTAGAAAGGATAGATCAGGACGTGATCTAAGTTTACTGTAGGTAGGGTTGAATTTAGCAATTGAGTTTATAGTATAGATGAATTTGCGTTTACTGTCCTCATTTATGCATGTGACTCTACAAAATCTTGGTGCTGTTGACCCATCGTTGTTTTTATATTCTGGTCCATCTCTGGAGACAGCAATTATTTCATTTGGGAAGATGGTTGATGAGTTATAATTTCCAATGATGTTGTGAATCTTATTGATATCTGGTTTGTTAGTGTTTTCAAGTCCAAATAATATTGCATTATTTATTTTTTGTCCTCTCTTCATTGCATCTCTGATTAGTTGGTTAGTAGTTATTTGATGTTTAGGTTGTGTTGTATTAATTTGTTGTCTAGGTTGAGTTGTAGGTTGTGTATTAGGTTGTGCATTTTGTGATGATAGATGAGTTTGGAAGAGATTTGGATCATTTGAGTTTTCATTTTTTAGTGTTGAAATTTGTTTTATCAAGTTTGTGAAACTTTGTTCAATAACTGATAAAAAATTTTTTTCTAAGTTTTGTTCAATATTTTGTATTCTTTTTTCTAGGTTTTGTTCAATAGCTTGTAATCTTTTATCTAAGTTTTGTTCAATAGTTATTAATCTTGTTTCTAAGATTTTATCAGCGTTGGATTTTCTGGCTGGCATAATGATAATCTTTCTTATTCCTTTGTTTTATTTCACTCTTTCCAATTTTTGTAATGATTAAGTATCTGTCACTTAATCAATTATCTTTAATTTTATATCTCTCTCTTTAACTTTAAATGGTAATCAATTTGGCAGTTGCTATGGTAATGGGGAGTCACTATGGTAACAGTGAGATTTGGCGGGAAATTTAAAATGGTGAGATTAGGTGGTTGAAGAAGCTTCTTTAAAGGTGGCCGTAATGGCGGGAGATTCAAAAAGTCAATAGAGGCCGGGAGACTGGAGTCTCCTAGGAACTCACCAGTGGTCCTGCAGCAGTCCTGCCGATTGGGGGATAGGTGGTTTTTAATTCTTTTAAATCCTGGTTGTTTAGAGATGATGCAAATCTGCTGGGCTTATTTCTCCTTGGTGGGGAATTTAAAATTAGAAGCAGTGAGGGAGGGCGATGATGGAGGGCGGCGATGGAAGCGTCGCGACTCACGGCAGCGGCAGCAGCAGCGGCAGTGGCAGTCTCGGGGCTGGCGGCGGCTCCGGCGGCACAAGCGGCAGCGGCAGTCTCGGGGCTGGCAGCGGCTCCGGCGGCACAAGCGGCAGCGGCAGTCACAGGGCTGGCAGCGGCCCCGGCGGCACAAGCGGCAGCGGCAGTCACAGGGCTGGCGGCAGCTCCGGGGGCAGCGGACGTCTCCAGCCGCCTTCAATCGGTGACCCATGGCAGCGGCAGTCCTGGCTCTGGCAGTCTCGGCCACCTCGACTCTTCGCCCACCGTCTCAATCCTCAGCAGCCTGGAAGAACCTCGGCAGCCTCAATCCATGGCAGCCTGGAGAAACCTTCAGCTCTGGAGAATCGCCAGCAAAGAATCTTCGGGGAAAGTTTACTTTGTTCCAGTAACAGACTTGTTCAAATTGGAGGCTTTGGCTGACTTTAGAGAAACCTAATTCATCATTCTGAATGTCACACCTACAGCAATTAGCAGAATTATTGTTTTTTTTTAAAAGATTCATGGATGTCCAGCAGACTTAAAAGATGTTTATTGTTGAATTGATACTATTTATTTTATTTTTTTAAGAAACACAGACTGAACTGTTGTAATGGAAGGTTTTTCATAATTGCATGGTACCGACTTATATTCAGAAGGGTTTTTTTTTTAACCTTTATTTGTTTCTTTGCCTTCACCTTAACTCCTGTACAACTTGAAATATGCGAGATATGCTAAAAACCTGAAAGCAATCAGAAAATAAAATAAAATAAAATAAAAGCTACAGGGATTCGTCAACAACAACTGTACCATTAGTCAATGTGTATTTGAAAAATGAACATTTTTTAAGGATTCCATGCACTGGACATCAAGCAAAATGCTTTTAGATTTCAGCCATCAGTAATTGTTCTTAGATGTTGCCAGGGGCCCTCAGAATCAATTCATTCTTTATTCTGGCTAAGGCTTCAACTTTTTTCTATAACTGAGGAAGTATCTGAATTATTGTTCCATTAAGGCTTGTAAACTTGAATCCTTCAAACCTTCTTTGACAACAAGTAAATGTGTGATTGGGGTGGATCATTTTTAGAACATTACTGGAAGCAATTGCTTATTGATATAACAAGCATGAGTGGAGATACTTTCTCACTATAAAGATATATTATTAGCCGATCGTCTGAAAACATTTAGAACAAACTTTGTTGGTAGGGCTAAAAAGACGAGCTGTTGGGTTACTTGAACACTGTAATTCAAAAATTATCTGCTGGTGCCCAGAGTGATATCAAGAATCATTTGATAAATTACTAAAGAAACAGTGGCCGTAATTCTGATATTAATTTCACATTCTGCACTGGTGTTAGATTATAAGATAATTTTTTGCCTCCAAAACGCATACCGTATTTTTCGGAGTATAAGATGCACCAGAGTATAAGACACACCTTAGTTTTTGGGGAGGAAAATAAGAAAAAAAGCTGATTGGCAGGTGGATTGGCCTCCTGGAATACCCCCAATCAGCTGTTCCCAGATGTGAATTTTAGCAATGGGTTCCTTGGTTGTGAGCTCTGTGCCTTGCTTTTTGTGTGTGTGTGTGTGTTTTTTTCTGTCTCTGAAACTTCTGAAACTCCATTTCAGGAAAAAAAAAATCTGCCTCTGAAAGCCTCCAAAACAGCTTCAGAAAAAAGCCTCTGAAGCTCTGTTTGGAGGCTGCTTTTCTGAAGCTTTGTTTGGGGGCTTTCTTTTCTGAAACTCTGAAGGCTTTTTTTCTGAAGCTCTGTTTGGGGGCTTCTTTTCTGAAGCTTCTTTTCTGATGCTTTTTTCAGCCTCTGAAACCTCTGTTTGAGAAGCTGAGTGGGGCTACGTTCGGAGTATAAGACGCATCCAGATTTTCACCCTCTTTTTGGGGGGAAAAAGGTGCCTCTTATACTACAAAAAATATGGTACATCTCCTTTTGACATCCGAAAGCTGAATTGCTATACTTGTGAGAACCTGGACAATTCTCACATCATCTTGTTGTGATTCTGAAGGATCAAGAAAGTCTTGAATTTGTTGGGAAGGGGGTCATTTGGCAAATCCTTGATCTAAATACTCTGAAATTGACTTGTTTGGAAATAAGATCATCGGACTTCTGAATGAATTAACCCTTAACCCCAGATGTACTATTTTGGTTATGCTATTACAGACATGAGGTCATAATGACCTCTGTAGCAAACAGACGTTCAATGTTTTCATGGTTGGATCTAAAAATTGATGTATAGAGCAGTAAAGCAAACAATGTATTGATCTCTATCAAATCCACATCGCACAGGTCACTTTTGTTTCTCCATTCTTGAACTTCAATCTTCCTTCTCTAATTTTTACATTGGTCCACTGAATGATGGTGCTAATAATTTCTTTAGAAAATAATAATTTCCAAATCTCTAGGGGGAGTAGGTGCATTTCTGAGATTTCTAGCTGCTGGTCGTAGTCCAGGTAATTGCACAACAATATTGTGACTAGCGGTTCTGGATCTATTGCTTCCAAAAGGTGTAGAAGACCATTTGAGTTTGTTCTTGCCATATAAATAATTGCACGGCGTAGATTCTACCTGGTCATCAATTTCATTGGGAGCTTCATCATCGCTGATGTCAGAATCAGCGGTGGCAGCAGGTTCCTCATCGTCCATTACAAAATTTTCATCACATTCTGAGTCCACTTCACTCTGATCATTCTCTGCTTCTCCGTACCATTTTAGAACTTTCTTCGAAGTTTGGATCACCAAATCACACTCTTTTTGGTAGAAAATATGGCCCTGACATTATATATATAAAAAATACAACAACAAAGATTTGCGGTCAAAATGACCGAAACTCAAATTCAAGGGCCGCTACAGAAAACACCAAATAACTGACGCAAGCACGATGCTGCATACACTCTTATTGGTGGGAAAACTGTTGTGACCCAGGCCCACGTAGTAGTAGCAAACTGAGTCCATGAAAAAACACACTTTATTTGAACAGCTGAGAATTACTTCATTCCCAGCATAGTTCAACTAAATTAAAACAAATTCCTCCCAACACAAATTCCTCAGTCCTATCGCAAACTGCCAAAGGCCTTTCTTGGTAAACATTCAGAAGTCACAAAATAAATGCAAGATGTAGACGAAGCAGAAGACAAAGCTACCAACATTGTTTTCCGGCAAAGCCCGAACACCATTACTGGTCTTTTTTAAGCCTTATGGGAGGGGCCAATCATCTCTTGGCCCTACTCCCGAGTTGTCCTCTCTGCTTGAGCTGCTCTTGCCTTCTGGCAGCTCTTCTCATGCGTGCATTGGGAACAGGCTCCTCCCGTTCCTCTGCCTCACTACTGTCAGCCTCTGGAGGCTCTGGAGTCCTCATCTCACTCCCCGATGGCCCTGGCCTCACCTCAGCCTCATTGCTGTTCGTTTCCGTTGTCAGCTCCGTAGGCTGCTGACGGACCACAACATAAACAAAAACTATTCACAACCAGAATGGTCCATTTCTAAAAAAAAAATAGGGGTGTTCCAAACATTTTGGAAAACTGTTGCGGTCACGATGACCACAGGTCTGTGGTTATGGGTGAAAGGATGGGGCAACCAGAAATTAAGTGGAGCTCAAAATTGCAGTGAAAGATCCTGTTCTTCTGTCCTGTGACTCCACCGACTTCTGAAAGCGATGCCTCTAGGACGTTGCTCCCTCCAAGACCAGCTGGCAAAGCTACTGCATGAAGACACAATGGATGATTGAAGGTTGCACAGCCTTAATTAGAGCCTTCTTCAGTTAATGTGTCTCTAATTGATGCAGAACTATTCAAAGGAAGATGAAGAGTTCCCAGGCTGGTCATATTCAGCAGCTTAATTATTACAGAAATGAATTTTTGACATTAATCCGTCTGACTAATAAATGAGGTGAAAGATTAACTCATTATTAATTATTGCCCATATTTTTTTTTCTCCTCCCGAAACAAAGTGTTGACTGAATATTTCAGTGTGATTGTTTGGGTACTTTTTTCTGAATTTTCAACCAAGCTGATAGAGTAAAATATAAGAGTTGGGGATGGTCCCTCCAAATTGATCTAATTGATCCCTCCTTGGTTTCAGTTAGTAGCAAATCATGCCCTTTTTCATTCACTCATAACATTAAGAGGGGTCCCTAATGCTCTGAGCTTGGTTGATTTCATTATCAAACTAGATGATATCAGTGCTAGTAGGGGGAGACTTTCTTCTCAATTTATCTTCTACATATAAAGGTAAAGGTCCAATTGTGTCTAATTCTAGGGGCTGATGTTCATCTTATGCATGCCCCTTACAGACCTCTTAGGAATGGGGTGAGGTCAACAGTAGACAGTCTAAGGCTATGATGGCGAACCTATGGCATGCGTGCCACAGTTGGCACGCAGCCCCCTCTCTGTGGGTACGCGAGCCATCACCCCAGTTCAGCTCCAGAGTTGTCAGGACTCTGCTGCACATGAGTGGGGGCGTGGTGCACGCGAGGTGCCGACACATGCATTCATGGGGCACATGCAGGGACCTGCGTGCATATGCGTGGGATGGGGCGCGGGGAGGCACACGCACTGGGGGTTGGAGGTGCATTCATGCACAGGGGCCACACGCGCACTGCATTTTGGGGGGTTGGGTGCGCAAGTGCACATTCATGCCCGTGCACACTCTTTGGGCACTTGGTCCGGAAAAGGCTAGCCATCACTGCTCTAAGGTTAAAGTTTTGGGGATTTGGGGAAGAAACCACAGAGTCAGCTAGTGCATTCCAGGCACTGACCACTCTGTTGCTGAAGTCATATTTTCGGCAAATCGAGTTTCGAGCGGTTTACCTTAACTGTGTATCTATTGTGTGCTCGTGTATTGTTGTGGTTGAAGCTGAAGTAGTTCTGACTGCTGTATCTTCAACTATTAGAACTCCTTCCTGCCCAACCTGTCCCCCAAAACAGAAATGGACAAAAATGTGTCCAGGAATGAGAGAGCTGGAGACTTGAAGAATTTGTTGATTCTTTTTTTCCCCCTATAGGAAATCCATCTCTGGGCTGTGATTACATCCTTCTTTTGCTCTTATGGGGAATCAAGGGTTATTTAGCAGGGCAGGTTGCTGGTTGGATAGGTGGGATGGGAAACCCCCTACTGAGCAACTTGATCAATAATCATAATATCTTTTCAGCTGGCTGCAGGCCCCGGACGACAATTTAGAATGTTTATTCCCACTCACCCACCCACACAAAATACTTAATACTTTAAATCAGTGGTAGTCAACCTGGTCCCTACTGCCCACTAGTGGGCGTTCCAGCTTTCATGATGGGCGGAAGGGTTTTGTCCGATACTGAAGCACTTTCCTTTTTTTTAATTTAATTGACTTTTTTTTTTTAAAAAATTCATAGCATTGTTTAAAAACATTTTCATTAGGTTTTCATAAAATTCCCTGTGACAATTTAAATTTCTGAAAAAATACTATTTGTATCGCCCGCGCATAAGTTTAGTTCACGTTATTTAAGTGAAACTAAATGGCGCTATAGTGCGACCACAAACAAAAGAGCCTCGTCCCAGAATAGCTCGCACATCTCCCCCCACACCACCCAGCTGTAACAGACAAGCAGAGCTGGTAGCCGGCGCCCCCCTCAAACCCAATCCACGATGCGTGAGAGGCATGCGCAGACGACAATACACGGCGCATTACTGTGGAACCGGTGGGCAGTTAGAAAATTTTACTACTAACAGAGATACAAAAGTGGGCGGTAGGTATAAAAAGGTTGACTATCCCTGCTTTAAATGCTTAAAGTTATAGGCAGCAACCATGGCAACCAGCAAGAGCTGAATGAAGTTCCATGATACTGAACTTAACTTAGCGGTTCTTTTCTTTCTTGGGTCAACATTGTGTCATGCGTAGGGTAGAATGTTCGCCGAAGTCCACATTCTACGAAATTTCAAGTCCTCGCCTGCAGATTGTAAAGTAAAATAAGGTTTTGTGACAACCCCCCCTATTTCCTCCATCCTACATAAATAGCCACTGAGAAAGACCTTCGTATGTTTGCCACGAAAATTTGAAAGGAAATTAAAAGCACATTAAAAAGAACGCGTTAGCGTTCTAACTGAGCTACTCTAAAGATAACTCAGAAAGGGCATTCAGTCAAACGTGCTTCCAAGCTCTCTGCAGATTTTCACAATCTCCCTTCGGCATCTCCATAGGACAGTGGTTCTCAACCTTTATAGTGCTGTGACCCCTTTAATACAATTCCCCACGATGTGGCAACCCCTTTAATACAATTCCCCACGATGTGGCGACCCCAACCATAAAATTATTTTCGTTTTGAATTTATCGCGCCTGAAGCCGTATTGGCTAGCGATCTGAACTGCTTGCAATTGCCTTGAAGACGGAGGCATTAAAGTGGAGACTCCTCCCCTATTAAGTTTATCGCACCTGAAGCCAGATTAGGCTAGCGATTGGGAGTCATTGCAGCTGGCTTGAGAGGGAGACATCAGAGCAAAGATTTCTCTCTTTTTTAATTCATCGCGCCTGAAGCCGAATTTGGCTAGCAATTTGAAGAGCCTGTAGCTGGCTTGTGGAGTCAACCATTGGATCGCGATTCTTCGACTCGCAAGTATACTTCCCATATTTCCGATGGTCTTAGGCGACCCCTGGTAAATTGTCATTCGACCCCCAAAGGGGTCCCGACCCACAGGTTGAGAACTGCTGCTGTAGGAACTTAGCGAGGTGCCATGAATGCAATGATTTACAATAGGGGATAGATGGGTGTTTGTTAGTCTTATGTAACGCAGTCCTATATACCACAGTTCAACAGCTGCCTAATGCTACGGTGAACGCTATGTTGGGAAAAGCACTTGAGGAGGGTAAGAAAAAACATATTATATGGTAAGATTTGAAAATCTACATGGAAGTGTTAAAAATAAAATTGTACATTTGGATACCACACTCTATTTGATCCAATTGTTTAAGAGCAACTTCCTTCTCCTGTTTAATTCCATATGATTCTAATCATATGTGGAAATCAGCTACACTGGTTAGGCCCAATGAGTATTATTGACCTCTGGTGGACAACGCTTGAGGAAAGCTGCACTAAGTAGAACACAATCTTTAAGTTATTTATATATTTATATTTATACTCTGTGCCTGTGTATGTATACACAAACATAATATGTGTGTATTTATAAAATGTATGATTCTTCTCCAGGATCCTTTCTGTTACCTTCTAAGTCAGTGGTTCTCAATCTTTATAGTGCTGTGACCTCTTTAATACAATTCCCCATGATTTGGCGACCCCAACTGATCTCAGCGTGCCTCAGCAGCCCCAGAAGGGGGAAAAAAGTGGCAAACTGTTTTTTTGAATTTATCGCGCCTGAAGCCGTATTGGCTAGTGATCTGAACTGCTTGCAATTGCCTTGAGGACGGAGGCATTACGGCGGAGACTCCTCCCCTATTAAGTTTATTGCGCCTGAAGCCAGATTAGACTAGCAATTGGGAGTGATTGCAGCTGGCTTGAGAGGGAGACATCAGAGCAAAGATTTCTCTCTTTTTTAATTCATCGCGCCTGAAGCCGAATTCGGCTAGCGATTTGAAGAGCCTGCAGCTGACTTGTGGAGTCAACCATTGGAGCGCGATTCTTCAACTCACAAGTATACTTCCCATATTTCCGATGGTCTTAGGCGACCCCTGGCAAATCGTCATTCGACCCCCAACAGGGTCGCGACTCACAGGTTGAGAACCGCTGTTCTAAGTGAACTTACTTTAGCCATAGAAATGTTCCATCTCATATAAAATATATGTGATAAGATTTCTACAAACAACTCCATCAGAAAAAGCTTTTCAATTCATACTGGCCAATTTGTTATTAATTACCTACTGTACATCTCAATATCGAATTTGACTGTTGCAATATCTGCTTACTTGATTATTAGGCACATTCAGATATGAATATAAAATAACAGAGTTGGAAGGGACCTTGGAGGTCTTCTAGTCCAATCCCTGCTCAAGCAGGAGACCCTATACCACTGATGGCAATGTCAAGGTTCCAGAAAAACCTCCTCTGCATAAAAAAACTCAGAAGCCATTGTCTTTCAGAGTTCTTTACTAGCATAAGGAAACTGGCACACGATGAGTGAAATTCCAAAACTGAAACTTCCAGATTCTTTTCCCAGTTATGCAAACCCCAAGAGTCTCACCCCCCCAAACCCCTTTGCCGGTCACATGGTCCAACATTCTTCCACTTTATTCGAAACCTCTTCTTGCCACTCCTTCTGCAGATGTGAACACAATCCGACCTTGACCACTTGAAGAATGTTACCATACCCCTCAACCCCTCTTCTTCTTCTCAGGGGAAAAATGTGGCAGCGTCTGGAAACCTACAGCCTAGGATGGTTTCCAGGCTTGAATCTTTTCGGCACTGAGTGCCCAAACTGGAATGCGCAGGCATGTTTGTGCGCCAGAATGCCGGAAACCTGAAGACCAGTTGGCCGGCGTGTATATGCCTGTCTTTTCATTGCCAGTCATAGAAACTACCGGTTTGCCAAATCTGTCGTAAAATTAACATCCGGTTCGCCAAAACCAGCCAAAACCAGCCCAAACCGTCTGAATCCCACCTCTGATTTTTTTTTTAATTTGCATTTATATCCCGCCCTTCTCCGAAGACTCAGGGCGGCTTACACTATGTCAAGTAATAGTCTTCATCCATTTGTATATTATATACAAAATCAACTTATTGCCCCCAACAATCTGGGTCCTCATTTTACCTACCTTCTAAAGGATGAAAGGCTGAGTCAACCTTAGGCCTGGTGGGGCTTGAACCTGCAGTAATTGCAGGCAGCTGCTGTTAATAACAGACTGTCTTACCAGTCTGAGCCACAGAGGCCCTATTGTCCACCACACTATCTGTTCCAATGGAGATATAGAGGTTGAAGGCCACTTCATATGAGAGAAATTTCCCTCAACAGATGGAGAAACACAGAGCCATACGACCATTTTGAATGTGATCCCATCTGAGAGAAAATGATTCCTCCTCCCCCTCCCCTCGTTAACTCCAAGAGGCATAATTGGGATAGAAATGCATTTATAAAAGGGGGCACAAAATGCTTTTGTAAGAGAGAATCAAACGGACTTCCCTGCGGTTCTCATCAGAGCCAAATTTATTTCTGGCATTAAAGCATTTGTAAAAGATGGTGGGTGGGTGGATGGATGGATGAATCTCTGCTGGTTCTCTTTAGGTGATAACGTCTATTACCACTTTGGTCGTGTAGGATGGGGCTGAAGCAGATTTCCTTTTTTCATCTTTGCTCTATTGAAGGCAGCCAAGACCAGGATCATATTATTCTGCATCTCATTAATTTGAAGTCCAATTTTGTATTTGCAAAGAAGTTTTAGGAGATTAAAGACAGCGTTTTGCAGAGAAGAGAATACCCCTGGACTGGAATTTCAACTTACTGGTACTTTCTTGTTTGCATGCCTTATTTTATTTTTAAATATTAAACAGAACAGAATAAACAGAAAAACAGAATTGGAAGAGATCTTGGAAGACTTTTACTTCACCCCCTGCTCAAGTTGGATACCATTTTAGAAGATGTCTGTTCTTAAAAGCCTCCAGTGACGAAGCACCCACAACTTCTGGAGGCAAGCAAGAATAAGGCACAACTACAAGCCTTTCTCGGTATCCTGAACTTTTTACAACACGTTCTTGCCACATAAAGCCATAGTTGTGGAACCATTTCACCGCGTCCTTGACGGCCAGAAGGCGACCGTGGAACTGGAGTGGAAAGGCAGCTGCCGCCTTCCAAGCTGTCAAGGCGCTTCTCACATCTGACAGCATCCTAATGCAATAACCACAATGATCTTCCGTTGACACTGGCTTGGGATGTGTCACCCGACAGTGTGGGAGCTGTTTTGAGTCACCTGCTGCCTTATGGAACCGAAGCCCCCGTTGCCAGGGGGACATTGTCATCTGTGAAGCGGAACTATAGGCAGATTGACAAGGAGGCTTTGGCAGCAGTAGTTGGGGTCAAAAGCTTTCATGACTAACTGTACGGCCGCTCTTTTACACTTATTACCAATTACAAGCCGCTCTTGGGTACCCTGGCCAGTGATAGGCAAACCCCTCTTATCCTGTTGCCAAGAATGATGAGGTGGATCCGCCCCTTCCGGGAGTCCCCACATGCCCCATTTTGGTTCCCAGGGAAGTGCAGGGAGGCCTACTAGGCCCAAAACAGGGCGCGGGGAGACGGCACCCCTACATAGCCCATTTTCGCTCCCACAAGGCTTCGGAGAGGCCTACTAGGACAAAAATGCAGGGTGGGGGGCTGTGCATCCCTCCCTACAACCTGTTTTTGCTCCGGGTGTGTGTGTTCAGGAGGCCAAGTACTGCTTGCCACACACCCCTGGCCACACCCACCATGGCCACACGCACCCAGCCGGTCATTAGGGCAGAGAACCGGTTGTTAAATTATTTTAATCCCACCATTGCATTCTTCATATCTTTTAGCTTATTGTTAGTCAGCTATTGTTGAGGTTTATTGAGCCTCTGGTGGCTCAGACTGCTAAGACAGTCTGTTATTAACACAGCTGTTTGCAATTACTGCAATTTCAAGTCCCACCAGGCCCAAGGTCGACTCAGCCTTCCTTCCTTTATAAGGTAGGTAAAACGAGGACCCAGATTGTTGGGGGCAATAAAAGTTGACTTTGTATATAATATACAAATGGATGAAGACTATTGCTTAACACAGTGTAAGCCGCCCTGAGTCTTCGGAGAAGGGCGGGATATAAATGCAAATTAAAAAAAAAAAACTTATGAAATGTGGGAGATCGTTTAAGACAAGGCGAATCAACCACCATTGTCGTTCTTTTCCTGTAAAAGAAGATAAATTCCAATAATGCATTATGCTAATACTTATTTGCTTTGAAGTAGATCTTAATCTGTTGGAAGTTTTTCTTTGTTATAACGGCTTTCAGGAGAGGCTTTTAAGAGTGTGTGATCAAACTGCCATAATTGGTAAATGTTTGACCTAGGATGAAGAATGATGAAATGTTAATTAACCACAAATGTTCTAAAAGCTACCACTCACTGCAGTTCTGCTCAGGCCCTAGCTTGCTGAAGATTGCTTGCTAGGTCTAATTTGATGAATATATTAATCAAGCTGCATTTAGGTGCTGCATAAATTTTTCACCCGATAGACATGTTGGCTCATGTAATCTTTTTCAGCTTGATTCTATCAAATGCCTGCTGTTCGCGCATTCAGTTGATCAAATTAAAAACAGCCTTTGAAATACTTAATCATCGCGTTTCAGGAGTTTTTGAATATTTACATCATAACAAGTTAAAACTATTTATGAGTGACTTATGAAGCAATACTGGACTATCATTTTAGTATAAAGATAGAATTTGATGAACATTAATCCTATTAAAAATCTAGGGATTCTATTTTATTTTTCTTTATTTCAGCCTTCCTCGAACTGTCAAATTCCAAACCTTTTGGATTATATAGATATATATATTTGTAATTCTCAGCCATTAACTCTAAGGGGGAGGCGACTTTATATATAGCTCATTGTCAAACTGCTGGAACAAATTCTGCTAGATGCCATCAGATATGAATGTGCAGAAAGTCCCCTGAGAATTTTAAATCGTACTATTCAAACTTGTTTTATTTTTCACCGCCTTCAAAATTGCTCAGATGATTGCTTAAGTAGGAGATTCTAAATTATGAAACTGTAGCAACAACACATTTCTATGCAGAATGTCTTTCCTGAATACATGTAGTTTGAACTGTTTTTATAACCTTAAAATTCCCCGTTTTGGCTGCCTAATATGCAGGGCAGTGGAAGTTGAGTTGGGTGTGATCAGAGAACACCAGAATGATCTCCATCTTGTCCCTTAACTCAACAAAGAAAGGGCTGGCCAAGCAAACAAATCAATTTTAGGAATAATTACTCCCTTAGAAGAACAAAAGGAGTCAAAGCTGTGATATTAAATCCATTGGCCTTAGTACGTTGGGCTTGTCTGAGCAGATTCTACATCCTAAGGAGACAAATTCTACATCCTAAGGAATTGTTGACAATAGTGGTGCTCTAAGATCATCTGAAATCTCCCAGTTGCCTCTAAAACATAATACTCTGACCTCTAAACGAGCAACCTTGATTGTGATAAGCACAAAATAATATTTTGTTTGTGAAGAGGAGGTATCGCCATCTTGGAAACTATAGAATTTATAGTTCAATCAGATAATCTATAGTTTTGGAAACCTAACTCCATATTCTTTGTTGAAACTTATCTCGGATGGTTTTGGGGAAAGATGCCATGGTAACCTTTTGACTTAAAATGGTCAAGCAACTCCCTACTCTACATCACCTATTGCTGAAAATGCAGGCTTATTTCCTGCTTTTCTCCAGTTTTTGTTTGTTTGTTTGTTGTCTCCTGATGACTGTCTGGACAAGTCCCTGTAGAGTTTCTGGCAAGGTTTTCAGACGAGATCTGCCACTGCCTGCTTCCTAGGGCTGAGAGATTTATTTATTTATTTAAGGGGCCGGTTTAGCTCTGCCTGGTAAGGCCTGTTATTAAGAACACAAAGCCTGCAATTACTGCAGGTTCGAGCCCGGCCCAAGGTTGACTCAGCCTTCCATCCTTTATAAGGTAGGTAAAATGAGGACCCAGATTGTTGGGGGGGCAATAAGTTGACTTTGTAAATATATACAAATAGAATGAGACTATTGCCCTATACATTGTAAGCCGCCCTGAGTCTTCGGAGAAGGGCGGGGTATAAATGTAAACAAAAAAAAAAAAAAAATTATTTATTTATTTATTTATTTATTATATTTGTATACCGCCCATCTCCCGAAAGACCCAGGGCGGTTCACAGCCAAAAAACAACAGAAAACATATAATACATATAAACAGCTAAAAGAATAGACAGTTAAATTCAATTGATGCCCTAAAACTTTTAAATACAAATTTAAAACCTCAATTAAACCCCTTTTTAAAATCCCAATTTAAAACTACGTTCAAGCTAGTCCTGCTCTTGAAACAACAACGTCTTCAGCTCATGCGGAAGGACCTGAGATCGGGAGTTGACGAAGCCCCAGAGGAGCTCGTTCCAGAGGTAGGGGCCCCCACAGAAGGCCCTCCCTAGAGGTCGCCAGCCGACATTGTTTAGCTGACGGTATCCGGAGGCCCTCTCTGTGAGCGCACTGGTCGGTGAGAGGTTAATGGTGGCAGTAGGCGGTCCCGTAAATATCCCGGCCCTAGGCCATGGGCGTTTAAAGGTGATAACAAGTACCTTGAAGTGAACCCGGAAGACCACCAGGAGCCAGTGCAGACTACGCAGGAGGGTGTTACAGGAGCCACAAGGTGCTCCTTCTATCACCAGCGCGCATTCTGGACCAGTTGGAGTCTCCGGGTACCCTTCAAGGGAGCCCCATGTAGAAACATTACAGTAGTCCAGGCGGGATGTAACAAGGGCATGAGCGACCGTGCATAAGGAAGCCCGATCCAGAAAGGCGTAACTGGCGTATCAGGCGAACCTGATGAAAAGCTCCCTGGTGACAGCTATCATATGATCTTCTAAAAGCTGTGCATCCAGGAGGATTGGTCTGAGCCCTTTCCGTGGGGGCCATTGGTTCCAATGGTCAGTGATGGAATTAGCTGACATGCAGCCCGGCATCCACAGCCACTCGGTCTTGGTGGGATTTAGTCTGAGTCTGTTCCTCCCATCCAAACCGTGCGGCCCCAGGCACTGGGACATCATAAACAGCCTCGTTGGGGTGGTTAGGGGTGGAAATATAGAGCTGGGTATCATCAGCGTATAGATGACAACTCACCCCAAAACCACGGATGATCTCACCCAGCGGCTTCATATAGATGTTGAACAGAAGGGGCGAGAGGACCGACCCTTGCGGCACCCCACATAAGAGGCGCCTTGGGGTCGATCTCTGTCCCCCCGTCAACACCGTCTGTGACCGGTCGGAGAGGTAGGAGGAGAACCACCGATGAACAGTGCCCCTCACTCCAAGTCCCTCGAGTCGGCGCAGCAGGATACCATGATCGATGGTATCAAAAGCCGCTGAGAGATCTAATAGGACCAAGACAGAGGAACAACCTCTGTCCCGAGCCCTCAAGAGATCATCAACTAGGGCGACCAAGGCTGTTTCCGTGCTGTGACCAGGCCGGAAACCGGACTGGAATGGATCAAGATAGACAGTTTCATCCAGGTACTGGGGCAACTGTCATGCAACCACACTCTCGACAACCTTTGCCACAAAGCGAAGGTTGGAGACCGGACGATAATTTGCTAAACTAGCTGGGTCAAGGGAAGGCCTCTTGAGGAGGGGCCTCACCACCGCCTCTTTTAAGGCGGTAGGGAAAACACCCTCCATCAAAGAAGCGTTCACAATTTTCTGGAGCCAGCCTTGTGTCACCTCCCGGGTGGCCAAAACCAACCAGGAGGGACACGGGTCCAATAAACATGTGGTCGCATTCAATCTCCCCATTAACCTGCCCATGTCTTCAGGAGCCACAGGATCAAACTCATCCCAGATAATAACATCAAGACTTGCCTCCTCCACCCCGTCTGGATCCACCCAGTCTGTGTCCAACCCTTCCCGAATTTGAGCGATTTTATCAAACAGATATTGTCCAAATTCCTCAGCTCGACCCTTTAAGGGATCCTCTACCGCTCTCTGATGGAGGAGCGAGCGGGTCACCCTAAACAGGGCGGCTGGGCGGTTATCTGCTGATGCAATGAGATTGACTGCTCAAAGTTACCAGCTGGCTTTGTGCCTAAGTCACTACTACAACTCACAGTCTCCTGGTTTCTAGCCTGGTCCTTAACTACCAGGTCCGTCTGTCTGTCTGTCTGTCTGTCTGTCTGTCTGTCTGTCTGTCTGTCTGTCTATCTATCTATCTATCTATCTATCTATCTATCTATCTATCTATCTATCCATCCAATGGTGAAATCCAAATTTTTTTACTATTGGTTCTGTGGGTATGGCTTGGTGGGCATGGTGTAGTTTGGTGGGCATGGCTTGGTGGGTGTGGCAGGGGAAGGATACTGCAAAATCTCCATTCCCATCCCACTCCAGGGAAAGGATACTGCAAAATCCCCATTCCGTCCCCACTCTGGGGCCAGCCGATGGTGGTATTTGCCGGTTGTCCAAGCTACTCAAAATTTTTGCTACTGGTTCTCCAGAACATGTCAGAACGTGCTGGATTTCACCCCTGAATCAATCTATCTATCTATCTATCTATCTATCTATCTATCTATCTATCTATCTATCTATCTATCTATCTATCTATCCTCTATCAATCCATCTTTCTTTTCTTTTCTTTTCTTTTCTTTTCTTTTCTTTTCTTTTCTTTTCTTTTCTTTTCTTTTCTTTTCTTTTCTTTCTCTCTCTCTCTCTCTCTCTCTCTCTCTCTCTCCTCTAAAGCTACTTCTTTATATTTTCTTTCTTTTCTTTTTTCTTCACTTTTGCCTTTGTCTTTTTTTGTCTCTGACTGAGAATCTCCATAGACATTGAGCGGTCTTATCCAACTTTTATCTTTGTTTGATAATAGAGACATCGGGACCATGTCTTTTTGATTTGAGAGTTATGCAAACAGCCTCCCCATGATCATCTCACTAGTCTAAATTGCAGACGGAAAATGATTACAGGATCTCAAATATCATAAAGAAAGTCCCAAACTGCCTGAGATTTACCAGTAGAGAACCTTCAAGCTAACATAACAGGACACAGGCATTTTTCACTATGCGAGTAGGATTTTTTAAAAAAATGTTGAAATCAAACCTCCTATTTAAGAGCGTGCAATAAAACATAAAAAAAAAACACCACCTGGCTGTTCCTTTATTTTCATATTTAGTAGCAATACCAGAAACATTTGCCACATTTCCAGAATTAGTAATATTAAGTACAAACTCCTGATCCTTCCTAATCAAGAGATAGTTCATGATGCAGAAAGTCCTCGTAGATTAAATTAAACCAACTAAGACTCTTTATATTCTTACCAAGTATCATATAGTTAAACCGCTAGCATTTAGGTTCAGTGCACTTTTAGGTTCGACCTATCGATCTATCTCTATAAAAATCTAACTATTTCTTCACATGCTCTCAGAAGAAGGAGTCAACCTATTTTCCAAAGCACCAGAAGGCAAGACAAGAAACAACGGTTGGAAAATCATCAAGGAGAGAAACCACCTGGAATTCAGGAGAAGCTTACTAACAGTGAGAACCATCAACCAGTAGAACAGCTTTGCCTTCAAAAGTTGTGGGTGGTTCATCACTGGAGGTTTTCAAGAAGAGACTGGACATCCACTTGTCTGAAATGATATTGGGTCTCCTGCTTGAGCAGGGGGTTGGACTAGAAGATCATATAGGAAAAAAGAACCCAAACACTAAGTACATACTTGATGGACATTACCTTACAGATGACTCCCATCCCGTTAAAGACCTTGGAGTTGTCAAATGATCTAAGTGCCAAAGCCCACTGCAACTACATAGCAAAAAAGGCTCTAAGAGTTGTAAACCTAATCTTGCGTAGTTTCTTTTCCAAAAACACCACACTACTAATCAGAGCATATAAAACATTTGCTAGACCAATTCTAGAATACAGCTCGTCTGTTTGGAACCCTCACCACATCTCTGACATCAATACAATTGAACGTGTCCAGAAATATTTTACAAGAAGAGTTCTCCATTCCTCTGAAAACAACAAAATACCTTATCCCACCAGACTTGAAATCCTAGGCTTAGAAAACTTGGAACTCCGCCTTGACAAGACCTAAGTTTAACTCACAGAATCATCTATTGTAATGTCCTTCCTGTTAAAGACTACTTCAGCTTCAATTGCAATAATACTAGAGCAACCAATAGATTTAAACTTAATGTCAACTGCTTTAATCTAGATTGCAGAAAATATGATTTCTGTAACAGAATCATCAATGCTTGGAATACTTTACCTGACTCTGTGGTCTCTTCCCATAATCCTAAAAGCTTTAACCAAAAACTCTCTACTATTGACTTCACCCCATTCCTAAGAGGACCATAAGGGGCATGCATAAGCACACAAACATGCCTACCGTTCCTGTCCTATTGTTTTTCTTTTCTTCTTCCTATATACATATATGCTTATACCTCCTTATATTTACTCATATATGTGTTTATATATTATATAATCTTTTTGTATGATACCCACATATAATGTTAGGACAAAATAAATAAATAAATAAATAAATCTCCAAGGTCTTTTCCACTCTATTCTTACTGATTGATCAATTGTTCTTTTTGTGACCCCAATGAGGGCATTCCAAACTCTGAAATCAATTACCAAGAAAATATCCAATTGTGCTGCCAGTGAATATACATTCTAATGTGGAGAGAAGGGAAGGTATCTTGCATGTATTTTAAAATCAAGTTCAGCTTATATGTCTTATGAGAGCAATACACCAGGTTCCGCAAAGAATGATGCCAACATGGAAGGATACTGACCCTACACAGGACAATGAGCTTCTGCAAAGTAGTTCAGAAAAGAGTAAGCCGACCTCAAGACATTAATTGGGCTAATGCATGTAAAGAGAATACAACAAATATTTTATTTTATTTCATAAGATTCCTAGAACTAATACAAAAGAAGCCCTCCGACCACTCCAACAGTACAGTACATCATAGCAAAAGCAATAACAACAATACAATAAAATCCAATTTATAAGAAAGGGTGGTATTTTATTAAATCCAGCCTAAGATGGTACAGAGGAACCACCTTGTATTAAAAAAAAAATAGCAAAGCACAGGCATTGATACATAGCAAAGGAAAAGAAAAAGTTACCAAACTTTTTTCCCATATGTCCAAAGGTGACATGTGATGATTTCTGATAAAAAAAAATGGTAAAGGCCACCGCTACTGACAAAACCATCCAACGCAAGCAAATGTAAAGGATATTGTACCAACATGAGCTTGAACAAAGCCAGGAAGGATAACTAACAGAGCAAAGCGCTGATAAGAAAAAAGTCGAAACAGACAATCAAATGAAACTCTTACGGGAGGTTTTAATAGATAATAGTTCTTTCTTCAAAACCATATTCTCTTGGGCTGTTGAGGTAGGCTTCGAGACCTTTGAGAAGAAAAAGTTATTATTGGGCTGAAAAATAGAATAGAATAGAATAGAATAGAATAGAATAGAATAGAATAGAATAGAATAGAATAGAATAGAATAGAATAGAATAGAATTTTTTAAAGGCCAAGTGTGATTGGACACACAAGGAATTTGTCTTGGTGCATATAGGAAATAGTCACTGAACCTTTGTCATGGTCAGATCACTCTCTCCTTCGTCTGGACTTTCTGACCGCCATTCACCACCGCAGGGAGACGGAGCCGATACGTTGGTTCCGTCCCAGGCGCCTGATGGACCCGGAGGGGTTCCGGACGGAGCTTGGGCCATTTCCTGAGGGTCTGGCTCACGGCTCGGCTGAGGAACTTGTTGCGGCCTGGGAACGGGCCGCGGCGGGGGCCTTAGACCGTGTCGTGCCTTTGCGGCCTCTGACCCGGCGCAGGCCCCACCCGGCCCCTTGGTCCCCGGAGGAGCGGAGAGGGATGAGGCGCCGGAGAAGACGCCTAGAGAGTTCCTGGAGGTCCAGCCGTTCAGAAGCTGATCGGACACTAGTGAAGTCCTATACTAGGGCTTACCTAGTGGCATTGAGGGAAGCGAGGCGTAGCTACGCCCTCCCTCATTGCATCGGCAGATAATCGCCCAGCCGCCCTGTTTGGTGACCCGCCTCCCTCCTACACCAGGGGAGCGGGATGACCCGCTGCAGGACGTGCTGAGGAGTTTAACGGTTATCTATACGATAAAATCGCTCAGCTTCGGGATGGTTTGGACCAAGATTGCGTGTGACTGGGTGAGACGGCTGAGGTGGTCTTGGTCACATTTTATGGGATGAGTTTGACCCTGTCGCTCCCGAGGACATGGACAGGCTGTTGGGGAGGCTGAATGCCACCACGTGTTTACTGGACCCGTGCCCCTCCTGGTTGGTGCTGGCCACGCAGGAGGTGACACGAGGCTGGCTCCAGGCGATTACGAGCGCTTCCTTGGTGGAGGGTGTCTTTCCGGCCGCCTTGAAAGAGGCGGTGGTGAGGCCCTCCTCAAGAAGCCTTCCTGACCCGCTGTTTTAGGTAATTATCGTCGGTCTCCAACCCGCTCGCGAAGGTTGTAGAGAGTATGGTGGCATATCAGTTTCCTTGCACCTGGATGAAACTGTCTATCTAGACCTGCTCCAGTCCGCTCGCCCGGTTACAGCACGGAGACGGCTTTGGTCGCGTTGGTGGATGATCTCTGGAGGGCCAGGATAGGGGTTGTTCCTCTGCCCTGGTCCTATTAGACCTCTCAGCGGCTTTTGATACCATCGACCATGGTATCCTGCTGCGCCGTTGGAGGGATTGGGAGTGGGAGGCACCGTTTATCGGTGGTTCTCTCCTATCTCTCCGACCGTCGCAGTCGGTGTTGACAGGGGCAGAGGTCGGCCCGAGGCGCCTCACTTGTGGGGTGCCACAGGGATCGATCCTCTCGCCTTCTGTTCAACATCTACATGAAGCTGCTGGGTGAGATCATCAGTGGGTTCGTGTGAGGTACCAGCTGTATGCGGATGACACCCAGCTGTACTTTTCACACCGGACCACCCCAACGAAGCTATCAAGTGTTGTCCCGGTGTCTGGAGGCCGACGGGTCTGGATGGGGAGAAACCCTGGACACAAACTGTAGGTCATTCTGTTGCTTGGGAATCTGATCTAAGTTAAGGCTGTAATTTCTCTTGCTATCCCAAGCTTAATTTGGAAATAGGAATTCTGTAGCCCAAAGTATCAAAACCAAACTGCTTCTCCAGTTTCCTCCATCTCTTCACAAACCGAGCCATAAGTGATTGTTGCTCATAGACTCAGTAGCAGAACATGGAGACATCGACACAGTGTTAGCGTTCCAGAAAAACCCTCCCACTCCAAGTAAAAACTCTGGAGCAATTCATCTTTCAAAGTTCTTTTACTAGGATAGGTAAACTGGTACATCTGGGGAAAACCCAAATCTCAGAGATCCGGGTTTTCCCTCAGTAAATCAAAACCGCCAAAACCTTCCCCTCACTCCTCAGTCGATCACATGCTCCAATCGCCAACTGACCCATCTCGAGACAGCACTCTGACCACTCCTTCTCCAGATGCAGGATCAGCCTGACCTTGACCAACAGGAAGAATATTATTACCATATTTTTTGGAGTATAAGACACATGTTTTTCTCCCCAAAAAGAGGGTGAAAATCTGGGTGTGTCTTATACTCCGAATGTAGCCCCACCCAGCTTCTCAAACGGAGGTTTCAGAGGCTGAAAAGAAGCTTCAGAAAAGAAGCTCCCAAATAGAGCTTCAGAAAGGAAGCTCCCAAACAGAGCTTCAGAAAAAAAGCCCCAAACAGAGCTTCAGAAAAGAAGCCCCCAAACAGAACTTCAGAAAAGAAGCCCCCAAACAGAGCTTCAGAAAAAAAGCTCCCAAACAGAGCTTCAGAAAAGAAGCTCCCAAACAGAGCTTCAGAAAAGAAGCTCCCAAACAGAGCTTCAGAAAAGAAGCTCCCAAGCAGAGCTTCAGAAAAGAAGCTCCCAAGCAGAGCTTCAGAAAAAAAGCTCCCAAGCAGAGCTTGGAAACCATCGACCATGGTATCCTGCTGCGCCGTTGGAGGGATTGGGAGTGGGAGGCACCGTTTATCGGTGGTTCTCTCCTATCTCTCCGACCGTCGCAGTCGGTGTTGACAGGGGCAGAGGTCGGCCCGAGGCGCCTCACTTGTGGGGTGCCACAGGGATCGATCCTCTCGCCTTCTGTTCAACATCTACATGAAGCTGCTGGGTGAGATCATCAGTGGGTTCGTGTGAGGTACCAGCTGTATGCGGATGACACCCAGCTGTACTTTTCACACCGGACCACCCCAACGAAGCTATCAAGTGTTGTCCCGGTGTCTGGAGGCCGACGGGTCTGGATGGGAGAAACAGGCTCAAGCTCAATCC
Organism: Ahaetulla prasina; assembly: GCF_028640845.1. Classification (NCBI taxonomy): domain Eukaryota; kingdom Metazoa; phylum Chordata; class Lepidosauria; order Squamata; family Colubridae; genus Ahaetulla; species Ahaetulla prasina. The sequence continues at coordinate 83,661,907 of NC_080546.1, read as the reverse complement.
TCCAAGACAGAGTGGCTGTGGATGCCGCATCCCGCACAGTCAGCTAAATCCGCGGCTGACCATCGGTGGCGAGTCATTGGCCCCGATGGAGAGGGTGCGCAACTTAGGCGTCCTCCTGGATGAACGGCTGTCTCTAGAAGATCACTTGACGGCCGTCTCCAGGAGAGCGTTCTACCAGGTTCGCCTGGTGCGCCAGTTGCGCCCCTTTCTGGACCGGGAGGCCCTATGCACGGTCACTCACGCTCTCGTGACGTCTCGCCTGGATTACTGCAACGCTCTCTACATGGGGCTTCCCTTGAAGGGCATCCGGAGGCTACAGTTAGTCCAGAATGCGGCTGCGCGGGTGATAGATGGAACCTCGTGGCTCCCGCATAACACCCATCCTGCGCAGGCTGCACTGGCTACCTGTGGCCTTCCGGTGCGCTTCAAGGTTTTGTGACCACCTTTAAAGCGCCCATGGCATAGGGCCGGGTTATCTACGGGACCGCCTACTGCGACCAGATACCTCTCACCGACCCGTGCGCCTCACAGAGAGGACTCCTCAGGGTGCCGACAGCTAGGCAGTGTCGCCTGCCGCCGCCCATGGGAAGGGCCTTCTCTGTGGGGGCTCCCACCCTCTGGAACGAACTCCCCCCAGGACTCCGTCAACTTCCAGATCTTCGAACCTTCCGTCGCGAGCTCAAGACTCATTTATTCATCTGTGCAGGACTGGCTTAGATTTTTAAATTTAGAGGGGTTTTAAATTGATTTTAATATTTATATTTCTATTTTTAATAATTGGTATTATTAATTATTGGCATTAGAATAGGTTTTTTAATGATTATTTTAATTTGTATATTGATGTTTTTATATGCCTGTAAACCGCCCTGAGTCCTTTGGGAGATAGGGCGGTATATAAGTTTAAATAATAAATAAATAAATAAATAAATAAATAAAATATGCTCTCAGTGTACATAAAATTGTACTCTCAGTGTACATAAAATTGTACATCAATTGTGTTGTAAATGTTGTACCTTGATGAACATATCTTTTCTTTTATGTACACTGAGAGCATATGCACCAAGACAAATTCCTTGTGTGTCCAATCACACTTGGCCAATAAAAAATTCTATTCTATTCTATTCTATTCTAAAAGAAAATATATGTTCATCAAGAATCATAAGGTACAACACTTAATGATAGTCATAGGGTACAAATAAGCAATCAGGAAATAATATCAATATAAATTGTAAGGATACAAGCAACAAAGTTATAGTCATACAGTCATAAGTGGAAGGTGATGGGGGATGGGAACGATGAGAAGATTAATAGTAGTGCAGATTTAGTAAATAGTTTGACAGTGTTGGGGGAATTATTTGTTTAGCAGAGTGATGGTTTTTGGGAAGAAACTGTTCTTGTGTCTAGTTGTTCTGGTGTGCAGTGCTCTGTAGTGTCATTTTGAGGGTAGGAGTTGAAACAGTTTATGTTCAGGATGTGAGGGGTCTGTAAATATTTTCACAGCCCTCTTTTTGACTCGTGAAGTATACAGGTCCTCAGTGGAAGGCAGGTTGGTAGCCATTGTTTTTTCTGCAGTTCTAATTATCCTCTGAAGTCTGTGTCTGTCTTGTTGGGTTGCAGAACCAAACCAAATCTCTGCAGGCTCTTTTTTTGTGGAAAAATGGGACCCACAGAGGGTTTTGCAGGCCTGCAGAGTGCTTCCCGGGGGTTGGGGAAGGCAAAAACTTTTTTTTCTTTGAAATCTTGGTGCGTCTTATAGTCCGAAAAATACGATCGTTTCTTCTCTTGAACCATGAACAGATACTACTTTTTTTTTTTAATTTATATCCCGCCCTTCTCCAAAGACTCAGGGCGGCTTACATTGTGTTAAGCAATAGTCTTCATCCCTTTGTATATTATATACAAAGTCAACTTTTATTGCCCCCCAACAATCTGGGTCCTCATTTTACCTACCTTATAAAGGATGGAAGGCTGAATCAACCTTGGGCCTGGTGGGACTTGAACTTGCAGTAATTGCAAGCAGCTGTGTTAATAACAGACTGCTTAGTCTGTTGAGCCACCAGAGGCCCTAAGACATTAACCAAAGTCTTCCTGCATTGAAGACTGTATACTGCTTATGGGGGAGAAACCCCTGGACACAAACTGTAGGTCATTCTGTTGCTTGGGAATCTGATCTAAGTTAAGGCTGTAATTTCTCTTGCTATCCCAAGCTTAATTTGGAAATAGGAATTCTGTAGCCCAAAGTATCAAAACCAAACTGCTTCTCCAGTTTCCTCCATCTCTTCACAAACCGAGCCATAGATGATTGTTGCTCATAGACTCAGTAGCAGAACATGGAGACATCGACACAGGGTTAGCGTTCCAGAAAAACCCTCCCACTCCAAGTAAAAACTCTGGAGCAACAATCTTTCAAAGTTCTTTTACTAGAATAGGTAAAATGGTACATCTGGGGAAAACCCAAATCTGAGAGATCCGGGGTTTCCCTCAGTAAATCAAAACTGCCAAAACCGTCACCTCATTCCTCAGTCGATCACATGCTCCAATCGCCAACTGACCCATCTCAAGACAGCACTCTGACCACTCCTTCTCCAGATGCAGGATCGGCCTGACCTTGACCAACAGGAAGAATATTATTATCATATTTTTTGGAGTATAAGACGCACCTTTTTCTCCCCAAAAAGAGGGTGAAAATCTGGGTGTGTCTTATACTCCAAATTAGCCCCACCCAGCTTCTCAAACGGAGGTTTCAGAGGCTGAAAAAGCATCAGAAAAGAAGCCCCCAAATAGAGCTTCAGAAAAGAAGCTCCCAAACAGAGCTTCAGAAAAGAAGCTCCCAAACAGAGCTTTGGAAAAGAAGCTCCCAAACAGAGCTTCAGAGACTTTTTTTCTGAAGTTCTGTTTTGGAGGCTTTCAGAGGCAGAAAAAAGTTTTTTTTTTTTTTTTTTGAAATGGAGTTTCAGAGGCAGGAAAAAAAAAAAAAGCAAGGCACAGAGCTCACAACCAAGGAACCTGTTGCTAAAATTCACCTCTGGGAACAGCTAAATGGGGGTATTCCGGGAGGCCAATCCACCTGCCAATCAGCTTTTTTCTTATTTTCCTCCCCAAAAACTAAGGTGCGTCTTATACTCCGGTGCATCTTATATTCTGAAAAATACGGTATATTTAAAGACAACCCCTCTACTAAATTCCCCCTCCTACTTTCCCACACCTGAGAAAGTGGCAACATGGAAGCTTCCAGTCTAGTATGGCTTCCAAAGCTGATACACAGTATGTAAGTATACTGTGAGCATAGATCTGAAGATTAATGAAGGAAACTTATCACTTGGCTTATCAAGTGACTGGAGATTAAAGGCCTAGCGGCTACTTTTATTTGTATTCCATCAGAAATGATAGAGGAGAGATGAGGTCATATTTAGCCTGGAGAAAGGCAAAGACTGAACTTACAGATAGCTAATGATGGGAAGTAGCTAATGAAGGTTTTTACGTTTTCTGGTGTGAAAAAGTAGTTCAATAATACATTAAATCATCATTTTCCTCCTTAAGACATGAAGCTTTTCACATAGCACGGAGAAAGAATTCCTGGATAAGGGTTTAAGTGCACAAACAGTAGAACTTTATGAGCCATGGTGGTTAGAATCAGGGGTGAAATGCTCCCGGTTCAGACCGGATCGCGCGATCCAGTAGCAATGGGGGTGGGTAGTTCGGAGAACCGGTAACAAAAATCCCTGCCCCCCCCCACCGCCCATGCCTCTCTGTTCCCCTTCTCTGTCCCTGAAGCTCTCGGTGGTGATATAGCTGCAAACGGCCTTAAATGACTATCGTGGCCCTTAGCTCTGTAGGTGGCTAGTAGACCGGTGCCTCTATTTTTAAAGAAGGTAGATCGGTGCGCTCCCAAAAAAAGGCAATTAGTAGACCAGTGCCTCTATTTTTAAAGAAGGTAGACTGGTGCGCTTCCAAGTTTTGTATACTTTGTTTTTTATTTTTATTATTTATTATTATTGATCATGCCCATTAAGTCACCTGACCACTAAGCTACGCCCACCAGGAGGTCACCTGACCATCAAGCCATGCCCACCAATTAAGCCACACCCACAGAACCGGTAGGGGAAATTTTTAGATTTTACCCCTGGTTAGAATGCAGTACTGCAGCCTGCTTCTGCTTCTGCTAACTGCTGGCTACCATCAATTTGGCAGTTCGATTCTCACCAGCTCAAGGTTGACTGTGCCTTCCATCCTTCAAGGTCAGTAAAATGAGGACCCAGATTGTTGGGGGCAATAGATTGACTTGGTAAATTACTTAGAAAGGGCTGTAAAGCACAGATGGGCATGAAAATTCAGAAAGGTCTTGACCGACTTGAACATGGGGCTCTGTCTAACAAAATGAAATTCAATGGTGAAAAATGTAAAGTTCTACATTTAGGCAAGAAAAACCAAACAAAATATAGGCGGTACCTCGCTCAGTAGTAGTAACTGTGAGAGAGACCTTGGAGTCCTAGTGAACAATCACTTAAATATGAGCCAGCAGTGTGCCATAGCTGCCAAAAAAAGCCAACAAAAACAATGGATGGAAACTAACCAAGGAGAGAAGCAACTTAGAAGTAAGAAGAAATTTCCTGACGGTTAGAACAATTAACAAGTGGAACAAAGTGGAAGGGCCTGTTTAGCTCACGCTGGTAAAGCCTGTTATTAAGAACACAGTAGCCTGCAATTACTGCAGGTTCGAGCCCGGCCCAAGGTTGACTCAGCCTTCCATCCTTTATAAGGTAGGTAAAATGAGGACCCAGATTGTTGGGGGGGGGGCAATAAGTTGACTTTGTAAAAATATACAAATAGAATGAGACTATTGCCTTATACACTGTAAGCCGCCCTGAGTCTTCGGAGAAGGGCGGGGTATAAATGTAAACAAAAACAAAAAAAAACTTGCCTACAGAAGTTGTGAATTCCCCAACACTGGAAGTTTTTAAGAAGATATTGGACAACCATTTGTCTGAAACGGTATAGGGCAGTGATGGCTAACCTTTTCCAGAACATGCGTGTGTCCGCAAATGTGCATGTGGATCCCTGAATTCCCAAAATATAATGTGCATGCAGCCCCTTGCATGCAGCCCACCCCCCTGTGTATGCATGTGTGCCCTCCCGTATGCCCCCCACCCCGCATATGTGCCCCCCCACACACACACCCCACCCCTGCGCATGCACACGTGACCCCCCACATGTCCCCTCACTCCCCGCTCATGCGTGGCAGAGATCCAAAGGCATGCTGCATGCATGCGCAGCAAAGGTGAACTGGGGCGAAGGCTCATTTGCCATTAGAGAGGGTGCTGTGTGCCACCCCTGGCACACACGCCATAGGTTCACCATCAGAGGTATAGGGTTTCCTTCCTGAGCAGGGTTTGGACTTGAAGATCTCCAAGGTCCCTTCCAACTTTGTTTTTCTCTTCTCTTCTCTTCTCTTCTCTTCTCTTCTCTTCTCTTCTCTTCTCTTCCCTTCTCTTCTCTTCTCTTCTCCCCTACCCTCTCCTACCCTACTCTATTCTATTCTATTTTGTTCTATTATATTCTACCCTATCTTACCCTACCCTACCCTACTCTACTCTACTCTATTCTATTCTATTTTGTTCTATTATATTCTACCCTACCTTACCTTACCCTATCTTACCCTACCCTACCCTACCCTACTCTACTCTATTCTATTCTATTTTATTCTACCCTACCCTACCCTACCCTACTCTACTCTATTCTATTCTATTTTGTTCTATTATATTCTACCCTACCTTACCTTACTCTACCTTACCTTACCCTACCCTACCCTACCCTACCCTACTCTATTCTATTTTGTTCTATTATATTCTACCCTACCTTACCCTACCCTACCCTATTCTATTCTATTCTATTCTATTCTATTCTATTCTATTCTATTCTATTCTATTCTATTCAGTGGTATATAACTCGTATTGCTATTACAGCCATATTTTGGTGTGAAACTGATCATACTTTCCCCACTTTTCCAATAGCACTTAGTTCCTATCATCACAAACTTTTTCCCAGTCATGATTCAGGACATACGTGTTGTCACCAATATAATAAATATCAGTTTTATCATGAAGGTTGCATCTAATGGACCGTATTCAGTTACAATTTACCCTCAGTACCCAAATGAATATATCAATGTATCCAATCCCTCTTTTACATGGATTCAGGTTGGCTTTATCGAGAAAATACTTTCCATGCTTTCTCCAAAAAATACTGTCTCTTTCTCCATGGGAGACCCAATGCTACTGTTCTGTCAGGACATTTAGGGAAATTGTGAAAATACATTGATAGGCTAAGGTCTGAGATGCCAAGGATTGACTTCTATGCTCCTCCTGTCATTGACACTCACATTTAAGCTTTGCTTTATTATAGCTATCAGGGTTTTAAAATTGTTTTAGGTATATGCTATTAGAATAGTTTATGCATACACTGTTGTCTGGAGTTATTGATTTTCCATTGAAAGCTGCCTACTGGGCTTTAGGGGAAATTGAAATGGCCGGATAGCTCAGGCTGGTAAGGCCTGTTATTAAGAACACAAAGCCTGCAATTACTGCAGGTTCAAGCCCGGCCCAAGGTTGACTCAGCCTTCCATCCTTTATAAGGTAGGTAAAATGAGGACCCAGATTGTTGGGGGGGCAATAAGTTGACTTTGTAAAAATATACAAATAGAATGAGACTATTGCCTTATACACTGTAAGCCGCCCTGAGTCTTCGGAGAAGGGCGGGGTATAAATGTAAACAAAAAAAAAAAAAAAAAAAAAGAAAAAAAAAGAAATGGGGTATAAATCTCCCGCCTCAAATAAAATGAATTAAAATATTGGCCTAAAGTGCACACTCAGTTCCATTACCTTGTCGTGCAAGCCCAGCATTGCAGGAAGTAGGAAGACTGAGCCGTGATTTTGCAGGTTCTTCAAATCTTTCAAAAGCCCAATCAGGGTGGTGAAATTTTTGTGCCATGATGGAAGGCACACATTTATTGTCAAGAGTATAAATCATAGCAACCTTCATCTACCCCACAGCACCAGTATCTCTCACCTTTTACATGACAGCAGCATAATATTGTATTGCTGGTGAAATCTGAACTTGTTGTGACTCATCCTCCCTCCTCTCCTCAGCCGGGCCCCTCCCGTCTCCAACCAGGCCTGTTATCAGACTCCGAGTCTGATAATGAAGATGAATGGCCTGTCATGCCTCCAGCCCCTGGCCCTGGCCCCATGCCCAGAGAGGATTCCAGGAGTGAACAAACAAGCCCGATAAACCTCACTCATACGGTGTGTGTTCCTTTGGCTCAGCCATCAGAGGAAGCCAGCCCGGTATTGGAATTGCTTGGGCCTACTCCTTCTGACCCCTCCCTTTCCCAAACAGCAGAAGACAATTCGAAGTGGGAGGATCCTCGCTTCCAGAGATCTGAGAGGCGACGCCAGCAGAAGGAAGGGAGGGGCAGGCCTGGATAAATGCTGAGTCATGGAGCCACACACCCCACAGCCTACATAAAGGACCTGCTTGTGGCATTCCAACCTTGAGAAAAGCAAAGTCTTATTGAGTTTGCTGATACTGGACCCTATCGCTGAAGTCACAACTTGGACTCCTGCCTTCCCTGATAAACCTCGAAGGGACTTGGCAAGCTGCAGAGGCTTTGTTGCCAAGTTTGCCACGGACTTCCTTTGCTCGTTCGTCGGAATGGGGAGGTGGGACAGGACAGAACTAGGCAGCTGTTGAACTGCGGTATATAGGACTGCGTTCCCCTGTTGTAAATCATTGCATTCATGGCACCTCGCTAAGTTCCTACAGCAGCAGTTCTCAACCTGTGGGTCGGGACCCCTTTGGGGGTCGAATGACGATTTGCCAGGGGTCGCCTAAGACCATCGGAAATATGGGAAGTATACTTGCGAGTCAAAGAATCGCGCTCCAATGGTTGACTCCACAAGCCAGCTGCAGGCTCTTCAAATTGAATTGAGAAATCTTTGCTCTGATGTCTCCCTCTCAAGCCAGCTGCAATCACTCCCAATCGCTAGTCTAATCTGGCTTCAGGCGCGATAAACTTAATAGGGGAGGAGTCTCCGCTTTAATGCCTCCGTCCTCAAGGCAATCTCAAGCAGTTCAGATTGCTAGCCAATACGGCTTCAGGGGCGATAAATTCAAAACAAAAATAATTTTACGGTTGGGGTCGCCACATCATGGGGAATTGTATTAAAGGGGTCGCCACATCATGGGGAATTGTATTAAAGGGGTCGCAGCACTATAAAGGTTGAGAACCACTGGATTAAACTGTAAAAGAGGTTAAATGAATACACACACACACACACATATACCCATGTACAAAGTATGCAAAGCATTCAACATTCAGGTTATTTGTCCAACCATTGCCTCCCCCATTGCAAGTTAATTAAAAGTCAAAATCTATATTTATATGCCATTTGTATGGAGCTTTAGCTCAAGATACATCAGGTTTTGAAATAGTTGGTGAGTATCACCGTTGTTACCAATTAATTTTACTGGTTGAACACGGCATAATTTCAGCAGTATCATAATCTGTTTCTGGGTTTGATTGCTTTATGTCACGATTTTTGAAGTTTATAGGGGTTTCCTGCCATGTGGGGCCCAGTTTTAAAATGAATGCATAGACACATTAGTCGATTTGAATTTTCATCTGAAAATGTGTTTAATTCCAGCATCAAGCTAATTTTCACTGTCTGGTGAGGGTTTTTTGCTTCTTTTTTTAGGAAATGAAATGACCTCAGATAAGGGTTATTTTATTGCAAGGAAGGACTTTAAAAAGAAATAAATTTGTTTCTTTGTATTAGAACAAAACGGGTCAGGCTCCCTTATCTTTAAATCTTACCATGATACTTGTAGTTATTTACTCATGTATAATGTCTATAAAGGGACACGGTGGCTCAGGGGCTAGGACGTTGAGCTTGTCGATTGAAAGGTCAGCAGCTCAGCGGTTCGAATCCCTAGTGCTGCTGTGTAATGGGGTGAGCTCCCTTTACTTGTCCCAGCTTCTGCCAGCCTAGCAGTTTTGAAAGCACGTAAAAATGCAAGTAGAAAAAATAGGGACCACCTTTGGTGGGAAGGTAACAGCGTTCCGTGCACCTTTGGCATTGAGTCATGCCGGCCACTGACCATGGAGACGTCTTCAGACAGCGCTGGCTCTTCGGCTTTGAAACAGAGATGAGCACCGTCCCCTAAAGTTGGCAATGACTAGCATGTATGTGCGAGGGGAACCTTTACCTTTACCTAATGTCTATATCTAACTCTAAGGATATCTATCTACCTATGAGTATCTATGATTTTTTTCTTTTTTGCTAGTCCTTTAAAGGCATTCTTTTACAGGGGTATAAATTATCAGGTTTAGTTAACCTAGTCCTTGGCTGATCTCATGAATTGGGGGCAAATTCTTCTTAGTTCTAGCCAGCCGTGGTTTTCAGAAATGCTTACCGCCAGCTTGCCACGAGCATGCGCCCGGCTTTCTGTGCATGCACTTTGCTCAAAAACATAGCTAAATAGAATGTCTTTTCCCCAACGGGTGGGCCCACCTGCAGTCGCCGCTACCAGTTCTCCCAAACTGGTCCAAACTGGATGGATACCACCTCTGGTTCTAGCCAATCTTAAACTTATTCTCTTCTTGCTTTCTAACACATAGATTCAGATCAGGGCTTCAGCAGGTTTTGACCGGTTCTGGAGAACCGACAGCGGAAATTTTGAGTAGTTTGGAGAACCGGTAGTAAAAATTCTGACTGGCTCCACCCCCCATCTATTCTCTGCCTCCCGAGTCCCAGCTGATCGGGAGGGAATGGGGATTTTGCAGTAACCTTCCCCTGGAGTGGGGAGGGAAGGGAGATTTTACAGTATCCTTCCCCTGCCATGCCCACCAAGCCATGCCACACCCACCAAGCCGGTAGTAAAAAAGTTTGAAACCCACCACGGATTCAGATTGATAAACTTGAATAAAACATTTTCCTTTTTGTAACTGAATGAACTGAAGAAGCTTCTCGGATGAAAAGAGAAAGGTCTTGAAGAAAGAAAAAAAAACAATCCGAAAGGGTCTTTAAAATAAAAGCACCTGGATGAATGAGGACCTCCATAGATTCATAGCTGATTGTTTTAAGTCTAACAAAGTCAGAAGAAAAAGTGAAGTTTCCTCTCTCAGGCTAAAAGACTAAGTCATAGATTCGAATCTCATTCCATTGCTACAAGTAAACAGGTGGAGTGGCTTACCGACTGCTTGTTTATCCAGAAAAACTGAATGGATTCCTACAGCTGAAAACAAAATAGAGAAATTTTCCTGTTTCGTTCAACAAACAGGAAAAAAATATTACAAAGAAATGTTGTACGCGGTGTATTGAATCGTGTCCTGGAACTCATCGTGATAGACATTTCCATTTAACAATACTACCCACTTAATGTCGCAGTATTCTGTTTTTTCAAGATATAGCAGTGTGAAAGAATACATGACCTAAATATTTTCCTTGAATAGGATTGGACAGGACTGAGATGATTACGAATCCAAAATGATAGACCAATAATTGTTAACACCATAAAGAAGTGTATTGTGGTGCTGGCATAAATTATGGCTTAAATTGGAGACAGCCAGAGTAACTTAAAAGAGAGGTGCTATATCATATAAGACACATTGTTAGAAGTTAAAATCATAACACTATGTCTGATTTACTTTGGCCATGTTGTGTGTGCAAATTCATTGGAGAAAGCAATGGTGCTAGGAAGGTCCCAAAGGCGCTTTTTCAAGAGGCAACTAGACTTTCCGATTTTTCTTTGATGATGTTTTGCTTCCCATTCAAGTAATGAAATCCAATTATTTTTTTTACTACCGGTTCTGTGGGTGTGCCTGTGGTGTGGCTTGGTGGGCGTGGCTTGGTGGGCATGGAAGGATACTGCAAAATCTCCATTCCCTCCCCACTCCAGGGGAAAGGTTATTGCAAAATCTCCATTCCCTCCCCACTCCAGCAGGAAGGATATTGCAAAATCTCCATTCCCTCCCCACTCCAGGGGAAAGGATATTGCAAAATCTCCATTCCCTCCCCACTCCAGGGGAAAGGATATTGCAAAATCTCCATTCCCTCCCCACTCCAGGGGAAAGGATATTGCAAAATCTCCATTCCCTCCTCACTCCAGGGGAAAGGCTATTGTAAAATCTCCATTCCCTCCCCACTCCAGGGAAAAGGCTATTGCAAAATCTCCATTCCCTCCCCACTCCAGCGGGAAGGATATTGCAAAATTATTATTATTATTATTATTTATTGAATTTTTATACCGCCCTTCTCCCAAAGGACTCAGGGCGGTGTACAGCCGGAAATTCCCTTCCCACTCCAGCAGGAAGGATATTGCAAAATCTCCATTCCCTCCCCACTCCAGGGGAAAGGATATTGCAAAATCTCCATTCCCTTCCCACTCCAGGGGAAAGGATATTGCAAAATCTCCATTCCCTCCCCACTCCAGGGGAAAGGATATTGTAAAATCTCCATTCCCTCCCCACTCCAGGGGAAAGGCTATTGCAAAATCTCCATTCCCTTCCCACTCCAGCGGGAAGGATTTGCAAAATCTCCATTCCCTCCCCACTCCAGAACCTGCTGGATTTTACTCCCGAAGGGAACCATGATCTGGATGACTGAGAATCTCCATAGGGATTGTATACACTATAGAACTGGAGAAGCTTTTTGGATGAGAAGCAAAATGCCTTCACAGAAAAAAAGAGAAAGTCCAGTTGCCTCTTGAAAAAGCAACTTTGGGACAACCATGACCTGGATGACTGAGAACCTCCATAGATATTTAGTTATATTAGAATACAATAGAATAGAATTTTTTATTGACCAAGTGTGATTGGACACACAAGGAATTTGAATTGGTGCAGATGCTCTCAGTGTACATGAAAGAAAAGATACAACATTTACAACACAATTGATGGTCAGTATATCAATATAAATCATAAGGATTGCCAGCAACAAAGTTACTGTCATACAATCATAAGTGGAAAGAGATTGGTGATGGGAACGATGAAAAGATTAATAGTAGTGCAGATTTAGTAAATAGTTTGACAGTGTTGAGGGAATTATTTGTTTAGCAGAGTGATGGCCTTTGGGAAAAAACTGTTCTTGTGTCTAGTTGTTCTGGTGTGCAGTGCTCTATAGCGTCGTTTTGAGGGTAGGAGTTGAAACAGTTTATGTCCTGGATGTGAGGGATCTGTAAATATTTTCACGGTGCTCTTCTTGATTCGTGCAGTATACAGGTCCTCAGTGGAAGGCAGGTTGGTAGCAATTATTTTTTCTGCAGTTCTAATGATCCTCTGAAGTCTGTGTCTTTCTTGTTGGGTTGCAGAACTGAACCAGACAGTTATAGAGGTGCAAATGACAGACTCATTTACTCATTGTATTACACTACAGAGCTGAAGAAACCTCTTGGATGAGAAGTTAAACGCCTTCAAAGAAAAACCAGAAAGTCCAGTTGCCTCTTGAAAAAGCAACTTTGGGACAACCACGACCTGGATGATGGAGAATCTCCGTAGATGCTAGAAATGGTTAGTGGAAGAAGAGGCAAGCAAAGAACACACTGTCTTGATAACATCAAATCCGATGCAATGTTACACATTCAACAACTGAACGAAGCTGTGATTGACAAGGCTGCATGGAGATCACTCTAATTGGGGTGTTTGGTGTTATCCTTTTCCACAAAGACATCAATTATTGTTATTCGTGTCAGTGAGTTCCCATGTTCAAAAAGGTAGTTTTTGCTTGGACTTGATGTCACAACCTCAACCCATTGGGTTTGAAGCTGTCTTCATTCTTGGGATTGGTTTACATTACGCCTGAGCCAAGAAGTGTTTTCAAACTGATGCAAGATGCAAGCTAAGTCACCAAGAGTCAGACATGACTAAATGGTTGAAAGAACAACAACAAAGAATTGCTAAGATTCAGTTTGATACACTGTATTGACACACCATAATTGGTTCATCTTTTGATTTAGCCTGGGGAGTAAGATTATTTTGGAATGCTTAAGATTGTCAGTATAATGTTTATTTCCACACATTAAAACAACAAAGTCTATGGATTTTGGAAAGAAAAAAAAAAGTTGGGGATGCTAAAATAAAATAAGGTAAAGGTAAACGTTCCCCTCGCACATATGTACTAGTCGTTCCTGATTCTAGGGGGCAGTGCTCATCTCTGTTTCAAAATTGAAGAGCCAGCACTGTCTGAAGACATCTCCATGGTCATGTGGCCGGCATGACTAAATGCCAAAGGCGCACGGAATGCTGTTACCTTCCCACCAAAGGTGGTCCCTATTTTTCCACATGCATTTTTTACGCGCTCTCAGACTGCTAGGTTGGCAGAATCTGGGACAAGTAACGGGAGCTCACCCCGTCATGTGGCACTAGAGATTTGAACCACTGAACTGCCAACCTTTCGATCGACAAGCTCAGCGTCTTAGCCACTGAGCCACCACATCCCTTTTTGATGAATTAGAAAGAGGTAAAGCATCTTGCATCAGTTCGGAAATGCTCCTTCTGAATAATTACCAAAGTTGGCACAGCCCTACGTAAAACCAATTCCAAGAGTGAAATGAAGGGTTCAGACCAAATGGGTTGAGGCTGAAGCATCAAGCCCAAACAAAATCACATTTTGATTTAGTGAAATGTGGGAACTCGCCGACCCGAATAACAATAATTGATGTCATTGTGGAAAAGGAGAAGGAAAATTGCTCCAAATATAGCTGCAGTGCTAAATGAAAACATCAGGACATTTTCAATATTTTGCGGTACAAAAACTGACTCACTTGAAGCAGCTTGAAAACCCAGCTCAACTTTTAACTCCGTGAATCCCTTCTTACGTTTCTTCTCTCTTTGAGCCTGTGGGAAGCAATTAATTGATTAAAACTATAATTTTGGTTCATCGAGCATGCCAGACTTCGCTGCGTCTTCCTTCAAAAACATCAGCTAGTCACCTTTCATCTGACACAAAGAGAAATCCTCAGCACAATTGCTGTTATAATATCCTATACAATGGGGAGAAAAGCAGACTTAGATTTTAGTCAGAATTACAGCTGGAGCTAAGACAGAACTGCTAGCTAAGGAATAAATCTTTCTCTAAGCCAGGGGTGTCCAAACTTGGTCCCTTTAAGACTTTAAGCTGGCTGAGGAACTCTGGGAATTGAAGTCCACAAGTCTTAAAGGGACCAAGTTTGGACACCCCTGCTCTAAGCTTTGAACTGGGACGGGAAAAGAAAGTTTTAGGCATCTTCAAAGAAAACGGGAATAAGATCTTCAAACCTGTATATTGGCGCATGCTAACATCCTCTCAGGCATACTCTATGCTTATTCTTTCAGGAATATCAATTGTGCCTATTAAATACCACCAGGTACCTTTTTAAACTTATTAATCTTAAGAATGCAAAAAAGAATTTCAGGATGGTTGGTACTGTGCCGCTGTCAAAATAATTAGGCTTTTTTTTTTTTTTTGATGCAAAATTCTACACCTACTCTGGTAACCTGTGAACTACACAGGCTTTCATCCTGACATACAAATTCAGATTACATTATAAAATTTAGCTTTATAGACATGTGTCGAAGTTACCTGGGAGCATATAGTAGTTGGCTGTGATGACATGGGGCACAACACAGAGATAACACCAACAGCTGGCAGGTCAAACCGTCCCTTTATTGCTCCAAATTTTCCCAAAACTCTCCCACATTTCTGGCCAGTCCCAGAGCAAAATGATGACAAACCCCCACACAAACCTCAAGCAGCCTCTGACTGCAATTAGTCCAGCTCAGTGCTGTGTATACCACGGCTGCACAGCAATAAATCCAGTAGGGCAAATCAAGGAGTTCGGGAAGCAAAGGATCCAGGTAATTAGTCCAGAAAGCCAGAAAGAATGCCAGGACACTTGGGAAGTTCAAACATTGGCACTCAACACTTCAGGAACTCAGCGTTTGTTTCTGACAAATGCCGCTCCCCACAGAGTCTCCTTAAGTGTCATTCCCCAGTTGTGCCTTGTGAAGATGGGCAGGGTGCTCTTCTCCTGAGTAGCCTGCTCAGTCTGCGCTGTCCTCGCCTTCTCTCCACTCTGCGAGCTCTTGGATCAGGAGGGGGTGGTCCTTGCTCTCTCATGTTCATCGTGCCCCTGTTCCTCCCTGTCTACAAGCTGTTCTAATTCTGAAAGGCCCTGGCCTTCCCCATTTTCCTCCAAAGATAACAAATCTGCCCCCTCAATATCCGTTGGCTCAGGTTCCAGTTCGTCTTCCCCCACAGATTCAGGCTGCGATGGGGGCATGACCTTGATTCTCCAATTGTAGCTGAACTACAAGCTACAATTGCAGTGGCTATCAAGGCCAATGATGAAGGATGTTAGAATTTTAATTCAAGAACTTCTGATGACCAATTCTTCTCTAGTAGTCTTCCTGCTTAATTATATGTTTCCCAAATACAGATTCAGGATAAATGTGTAACCAATCTCCCCCTCACGTTTTGATTTAGTGAAATGTGTGAGCTCGGTGACGCATTGTGGGTGTGTGTGGGTGTCTGTCTGTGTTTTACTTTATACAGGTAGTCCTCAACGTATGACCACAACTGAGCCCAAAATGGATGTTGCAAAGGGAGAAATTTGTTAAGTGAGTTCTGCCTCATTTTACGACTTCCCCCCCCATCACATTTGTTAAGTGGATCACTGCAGTTGTTAAATTAGCAACATGGTTGTTAAATGAATCTGGTTTCTCCATTGACTTGGCTTGTCAGAAGGTTGCAAAAGGGCCACATCAACCGTCATAAATACAAGTCAATTGTCAATCGAAACGAATCGAATCGAATAGAATTTTATTGGCCAAGTGTGATTGGACACACAAGGAATTTGTTTTGATGCATATGCTCTCAGTGTACATAAAAGGAAAAAAAACCTTCATCAAAGGTACAACATTTACAACACAAATGTTGGTCATAGGTTGCAATTTAACCCTTAATGATAGCAACAAAAAGTTACAGTCATACAGTCATAAGTGGAAAGAGATTAGTGATGAAAACGATGAGAAGATTAATAGTAGTGTAGATTTAGTAAATAGTTTGACATTGTTGAGGGAATTATTTGTTTAGCAGAGTGATGGCCTTCGGGAAAAAACTGTTCTTGTGTCTAGTTGTTCTGGTGTGCAATGCTCTATAGCAGTGGTTCTCAACCTTTATAGTGCTGCGACCCCTTTAATACAATTCCCCATGATGTGGCGACCCCGACCGTAAAATTATTTTCATTTTGAATTTATCGCACCTGAAGCCGTATTGGCTAGCGATCTGAACTGCTTGAGATTGCCTTGAGGACGGAGGCATTAAAGCGGAGACTCTTCCCCTATTAAGTTTATCGCGACTGAAGCCAGATTAAGCTAGCAATTGGGAGTGATTGCAGCTGGCTTGAGAGGGAGACATCAGAGCAAAGATTTCTCTCTTTTTTTAATTCATCGCGCCTGAAGCTGAATTTGGCTAGCGATTTGAAGAGCCTGCAGCTGGCTTGTGAAGTCAACCATTGGAATGCAATTCTTCGACTCGCAAGTATACTTCCCATATTTCCGATGGTCTTAGGCGAACCCCTGGCAAATCATCATTCAACCCCCAACGGGGTCCCGACCCACAGGTTGAGAACTGCTGCTCTATAGCATCATTTTGAGGGTAGGAGTCGAAACAGTTTATGTCCAGGATGTGAGGGATCTGTAAATATTTCCAAGCATGCAAATGTAAATCACATGACCATAGGGATGCTTGCAATGGTCCTAAGTCTCAAAAATAGTCATAAATCATAAGCTTTCATTTGCTCTACAGCAGGGCTGTCAAACTCCCTGGCCCACAGGCTGGATGCGTCATGCACTGGCCATGCCCTCACCTGGTTTAGCGCAGGGGGAAAAAAATTATCTCCTTTTTCCCGAAGGCCATCACTCTGCTAAACAAATAATTCCCTCAACATTGTCAGACTATTTACTGAATCTGCACTACTATTAATCGTTTCATAGTTCCCATCACCAATCTCTTTCCACTTATGACTGTATGACTATAACTTGTTGCTGGCAATCCTTATGATTTATATTGATATATTGACCATCAATTGTGTTGTAAATGTTGTACCTTGATGAACGTATCTTTTCTTTTATGTACACTGAGAGCATATGCACCAAGACAAATTCCTTGTGTGTCCAATCACACTTGGCCAATAAAATTCTATTCTATTCTATTCTATATGTCGTGTGACATTGCTTTGACGCCTTGTGTTTGACACCCCTGCTCTACAGGATTGATGCAATGATGAAATAGGGTATTGTCATGGGAGAAAACGTTGACATGCAAAAGAAGCCAGCAGATTGAGAATTATTTTTTTTTTTTTTCATTATGCAAAGTGGGAATTTTAGAAGAACTCTTCGACCTGCTATCTTTTCTACTAAAATTATGGCTTCACAAAGCTTTTGATGGCACAGTTTTGGGAATATGGGCATATCTTATAGATGGCAATATTTCAATATTTCATAAATTCTAATATATGTGTATAATATATAATAATAATAATAATAATAATAATAATAATAATAATAATAATAATAATAATAATAATAATAATAATAATAATAATAATAATAATAATAATAATAACAACAACAATAAAAATAATAATAATAAATAATAATAATAATAATAGTAGTAGTAGTAGTAATAGTAGTAGTAATAGTGTATATAGGGACGTGGTGGCTTAGTGGGTAAGACGCTGAGCTTGTCGATCGAAAGGTCGGCAGTTCAGCAGTTCGAATCCCTAGTGCCACGTAATGGGGTGAGCTCCTGTTACTTGTCCCAGCTTCTGCCAACCTAGCAATTCGAAAGCACGTAAAAAATGCAAGTAGAAAAATAGGGACCACCTTTGGTGGGAAGGTAACGGCGTTCCATGCTGTCAGGCTGCCTCTGATTATATTTAGGAAAGAATACACCTTGACTTCATTTGAAAATAAAGAAAAGTACTTTTACTAAATACATCCAGACAACAGCAGTGTAAAGTTGGATCTGAGACAGAATATGGCTAACATCCCATATCCCCTCGTTAGTCCCTCCTTCCCACAAAAGGTCAGGCATGCCTGGTCCAATGCCAGCTCCTTCTCGGCCCCCCGTGGTAATCTTCTTCCGAAGGTCTCCAGCAGTTTATTATCTCAGGAATGAAGGGTTCGTTGGAAAGCCCGCACGTCTGCCGTTTATGCTGATTCAAACATTTGCTGCCCCCTCCCCTCCTTTTATGTCAGACGACACTCTTAAAGGGCCCTCTTCTGTTAATCTGAATAATCTGAATAGGGTAGTATACATCTTAGGTTCATGGCTATTTTACATTAACATACTGACACTGCAATCTAACTACTGAATACAAATTGCACACATATAAGGCAAATAGAGTGAAGCTTGGAGTGGAGGCTGACACGTGCACCTTTGGCATTGAGTCATGCCGGCCACATGACCACGGAGACATCTTTGGACAGCGCTGGCTCTTCGGCTTTGAAATGGAGATGAGCACCGCCCCCTAGAGTCAGCAACGACTAGCACGTATGTGCGAGGGAATCTTTACGTTTTTAATAGTGTATATATGTGTGTGTATGTGTGTGTGTTTGTGTGTGTGTTTTCTGTACTTGATGGATGATTACTCATTTGTGTGAAAATCAAGAATTGCCTTTCTTTTTATCTTTTTGTTTTATTCTTCTTTTTGTCTTTCTTTCTTTTCTTTTTTTTAAAAAAATCAAACTTTTGAGTACTGATCTGAAGCTTTTCAGTACCTTGGCTGGATAGACGAATTAGAGGACACAGACTGCAATTCTAAACACTTCTGAAGCCAAGAAGATTTCATGTTAAAATAATTGGGTAGTCAAGTTCTTTGTGAGAATTAACTGGCAAGTGGTAAGTGAATTTGAAATCCATCTGCAGGAGGGAAAATTAATCAGCTTGTTGGCTTCAAAAGAAGAAATTATTTATAGCTTTTAGAGGGAAAGGAAGGGAAGAGAAGGGAAGGGAAAGGAAAGGAAAGGGAGAAGGGAGAAGGGAGAGGAAAGGAAAGGAAAGGAAAGGGGAAGGGGAAGGGGAAGGGAGAAGAAGAGATGGGAAAGGGAAGGGAAGGGAATGGAAGGGAAGGAAAGGAAAGGGGAAGGCGAAGGGGGAAGAAGAGATGGGAAAAGGAAGGGAAGGAAAGGAAAGGAAAGGAAAGGAAAGGAAAGGAAAGGAAAGGAAAGAGGAAGGGGAAGGGGAAGGGGAAGGGAGAAGAAGAGATGGGAAAGGGAAGGGAAGGGAAGGAAGTGAAAGGAAAGGAAAGGAAGGAAGGAAGGAAAGGAAAGGAAAGGAAAGGAAAGGAAAGGAAGGAAGGGAAGGGAAGGAGAAGAGATGGGAAAGGAAGGAAGGGACGGAAGGAAAGGAAGGAAGGAAATTAAAGGAAGATAAGGAAAGGAAAGGAAAGGAAAGAAAGGAAGGAAGGGAAGGGAAGGAAGGGAAGGAAGGAAGGAAGGAAAGGAAGGCGAAGGCGGCGAAGGCGAAGGGAAGGGAAGGGAAGGGAAGGAGAAGAAGAGATGGGAAAGGAAGGAAGGGAAGGAAGGAAGGAAGGAAAGGAAAGGAAAGGAAAGGAAAGGAAAGGAAAGGAAAGGAAAGGAAAGGAAGGCGAAGGCGAAGGGGAAGGGAAGGGAAGGAGAAGAAGAGATGGGAAAGGAAGGAAGGAAGGGAAGGAAGGAAATTAAAGGAAGATAAGGAAAGGAAAGGAAAGGGGAATTTGAAGGGAAGGGAAGGGAAGGGAAGGGAAGAAAGGAAAGGAAAGGAAAGGAAAGGAAAGGAAAGGAAAGGAAAGGAAAGGAAAGGAAAGGGGAAGGCGAAGGGGAAGGGGAAGGGGAAGGGGAAGGGAGAAGAAGAGATGGGAAAGGGAAGGGAAGGGAAGGGAAGGGAAGGGAAAGGAAGGGAAGGGAAGGGAAAGGAAAGGAAAGGAAAGGAAGGAAGGAAGGGAAGGGAAGGGAAGGGAAGGAGAAGAAGAGATGAGAAAGGGAAGGGAAGGGACGGGAAGGGAAAGGAAGGGAAGGGAAATTAAAGGAAGATAAGGGAAAGGAAAGGAAAGGAAAGAAAGGGAAGGAAGGACAAGGAAGGAAGGAAGGACAAGGAAGGAAATACGGTGCCCCCACTCCCAATCCTCCAACCGGCGCAGCAGGATACCATGGTCGATGGTATCGAAAGCCGCTGAGAGATCTAATAGGACCAAGGCAGAGGAGCAACCCCTGTCCCTGGCCCTCCAGAGGTCATCCACCAACGCGACCAAAGCCGTCTCGTATAACCGGGTCGGAAGCCGGACTGAACGGGTCAGATAGACAGTTTCCTCCAGGTGCCGGGGAGCTGCCATGCAACCACTCTCAACAACCTTCGCCACAAAGCGAAGGTTGGAGACTGGACGATAATTACTCAAAATAGCTGGGTCCAGGAAGGCTTCTTGAGGAGAGGTCTCACCACCGCCTCTTCAAGGCGGGAAAACCCTTCCATCAAAGAAGCATTTATAATCCCTGAGCCAGCCTCGTGTCACTTCCTGAGCAGCCAGCACTAACCAGGAAGGGCACGGGTCCAGTAAACATGTAGTTGCATGTAACCTCCCCAGCAACCTGTCCATGTCCTCGGAGCCACAGAATCAAACTCATCCCAAATAACCTCAACAAGACGTGTCTCTGTCATCTCCGCTGGATCATCGCAATCTTGGTCCAAACTATCCCGGCTGAACGATTTTATCGTATAGATAACCGTTAAACTCCTCAGCTCGTCCCTGTAAGGGGTCATCCCGTCCTCTTGAAGGAGGAACGGGTCACCAAACAGGCGGCCGGGCGGTTATCTGCCGATGCAATGAGGGTGGAAAAGACGCGCCTCCTCATTGCCACTAGGTAGGTCCTAGTAAAGGACCTCACTAGTGTCCAATCAGCCTCGGAACAGCTAGACCTCCAAACACTCTCCAGGCGTCTTCTCCGGCGTTTCATCTCTCTCAGCTCCTCCGAAAACCAGGGAGCCCAATGAGATCTACGCCGGGTCAGAGGCCGCAAAGGCGCGACACGGTCCAAAGCCCCAGCCGCAGCCCGTTCCCAGGCCGCAACCAGTTCTTCAGTCGTGCCGTGGGTAAGATCCTCAGGAAGCGGCCCAAGCTCCGTCAGGAACCTCTCCGGGTCCATCAGGCGCCTGGGACGGAACCAACGCATTGGTAGGAGTCGAAACAGTTTATGTCCAGGATGTGAGGGATCTGTAAATATTTTCAGGCATGCAAATGTAAATCACATGACCATAAGGATGCTTGCAATGGTCCTAAGTCTCAAAAATAGTCATAAATCATAAGCTTTTATTCGCTCTACAGCAGGGCTGTCAAACTCCCTGGCCCACCGGCTGGATGCGTCATGCACTGGCCATGCCCTCACCTGGTTTAGCGCAGGGGGGAAAAAAATATCTCCTGATATGTCGTGTGACATTGCTGCGACGCCTTGAGTTTGACACCCCTGCTCTACAGGATTGATGCAATGATGAAATAGGGTATTGTCATGGGAGAAAACGTTGACATGCAAAAGAAGCCAGCAGATTGAGAATTATTATTATTTTTTTCATTATGCAAAGTGGGAATTTTAGAAGAACTCTTCGACCTGCTATCTTTTCTACTAAAATTATGGCTTCACAAAGCTTTTGATGGCACAGTTTTGGGAATATGGGCATATCTTATAGATGACAATATTTCAATATTTCATAAATTCTAATATATGTTTATAATATATAATAATAATAATAACAATAACAACAACAACAACAACAACAATAAAAATAATAAAAATAAATAATAATAATAGTAGTAGTAGTAGTAGTAGTAGTAGTAGTAGTAGTAATAGTGTATATAGGAACATGGTGGCTTAGTGGGTAAGACGCTGAGCTTGTCTATCGAAAGGTCGGCAGTTCAGCAGTTCGAATCCCTAGTGCCACGTAATGGGGTGAGCTCCTGTTACTTGTCCCAGCTTCTGCCAACCTAGCAATTCGAAAGCACGTAAAAAATGCAAGTAGAAAAATAGGGACCACCTTTGGTGGGAAGGTAACAGCGTTCCATGCTGTCAGGCTGCCTCTGATTATATTTAGGAAAGAATACACCCTGACTTCATTTGAAAATAAAGAAAAGTACTTTTACTAAATACATCCAGACAACAGCAGTGTAAAGTTGGATCTGAGACAGAATATGGCTAACATCCCATATCCTCGTTAGTCCTACAAAAGGTCAGGCATGCCTGGTCCAATGCCAGCTCCTTCTGTGGTAATCTTGGGTCTCCAGCAGTTTATTATCTCAGGAATGAAGGGTTCGTTGGAAAGCCCACGTGCCGCTTATGCTGATTCAAACATTTGCTGCCCTCCTCCTTTTATGTCAGACGACACCTTAAAGGCCTCTTCTGTTAATCTGAATAATCTGAATATAGTATACATCTTAGGTTCATGGCTATTTTTTAACATACTGACACTGCAATCAACTACTGAAGGAAGGGAAGGGAAGGGAAGGAGGAAGGGAAGGAAAGGAAAGGAAAGGAAAGGAAAGGAAAGGAAAGGAAAGGAAAGGAAAGGAAAGGAAAGGAAGGGAAGGGAAGGGAAGGAAGGGAAGGGAAGGGAAGGGAAGGGAAGGGAAGGGAAGGGAAGGGAAGGAAAATTAAAGGAAGATAAGGGAAAGGAAAGGAAAGGAAAGGAAGGGAAGGGAAGGGAAGGGAAGGAAAGGAAAAGAAAGGAAAGGAAAGGAAAGGAAAGGAAAGGAAAGGAAAGGAAAGGAAAGGAAAGGAAAGGAAAAGAAAGGAAAGGGGAAGGCGAAGGGGAAGGGGAAGGGGAAGGGAGAAGAAGAGATGGGAAAGGGAAGGGAAGGGAAGGGAAGAGAAGGGAAAGGAAGGGAAGGGAAATTAAAGGAAGATAAGGGAAAGGAAAGGAAAGGAAAGAAAGGGAAGGGAAGGGAAGGGAAGGGAAGGGAAGGGAAGGGAAGGGAAGGGAAGGGAAGGAAAGGAAAGGAAAGGAAAGGGGAAGGGGAAGGGGAAGGGGAAGGGAGAAGAAGAGATGGGAAAGGGAAGGGAAGGAAGTGAAAGGAAAGGAAGTGAAAGGGAAAGGGAAATGGAAATGGAAAGGAAGCTGCAGAATTTGAGCTTGTGTTCTGATTGGTTGTCAGATTCCCGTGGGGCCATGCAGGGGTAACTCTGTAGGTTGTCTTTTGAGTCCCAGGCTTGGTTGACTCTTGCTGGGTAATGAAAGGGCTTTGGGCAATTCCTACTATGGCTCTGCCTGAAGGAGGTAGATCTTTGTTATGTAAAATATTTCCTAAAATATTTCATTTTTCTAGGAGAGAGGTAGGTGCTAACTTCCTACATAAAGATTCATGATTTCCTATGTGGGGGGTGACCATCCATGTTAAGTGAATACAGGCTGTCCCCTCTACTCAAAATTTCCATTGGGAAGTGAGACATTTGTTAACTGAGTTTTGCCTCACTTTACAACCTCCACCGTTGTTAAGTGGATCATTGCAGTTGATAAGTTAGCAACGTGGTTGTTAAGGGAATCTGTGTTTCCCCCCCTCCCCCGCCCTTGACTTTCTTGTTGGAAAGGTGTCCAAATGGGATCACGTGACCTTGGGACACGGCAACGGTCGTAAGTGTGAACCAGTTGCTGAGCTTCTGAATTTTGATCCCATGATCCTGGGGATGCTGCAAAGGTCGTGAAAATTGATCCTAAGTCCCATTTTTTCGGTGACGTTGTAACTGAACGGTCACTAAATGAAGTGTTGTAAGTTAAGGACTAGCTGTATTTCTGTGCAGGTGGTTCACACTTAATAGACCCAACCGTTGCTACATGATGGACACAGCCCAGAACCGCTGATCAAGCTGTTACTTGTTTAATTGAAATCCGCTATTGTAAACGTAGCTAATGATATCAGAAAACAAATGTAGCAAGGTTTTAATAACTGTCAAAATATTTTATTGATGCCTGTTTGGCACACTTAAACTCTAGTTACATTATTGAGCTTTACATTAGTTCGCAGCTGTTAACAGTCACAGAATCTCATTACTCGCAAGCTGGTGAATATAGATCCTTTAAGTGAATTGTTATACTTCAGATGTGTTATTTCAGGGGCTATTTGCATACCTTGTTAATGAAACATTAGGCAGATGTCAGTCAAAGTTATAGACTTTTAAGTTCCTCTAAAGAGATGTTTTGGTTGCCCGGACTATGGCTCACCACTTGAAAACGTTTGAAATACTTGTTATTTCAATATGGATTTTCTATTTCTTATTTTTCATTTTTTTTAAAAAAAAAAGCACTCAACAATGTCCGATATCCTTTATTGCTATTTGATCTATTTTCATTGACGTAGAAAAGCACACATAAAAAAAACAACAACCCTCCATCTTCACATGTGTGTTTTTTTTTCCAGATGGGTTAATCCGATTTAATAATGAGTTAATTTTGTGTGTATTCATGAGGATGGGGTACATTGGAAGGTTGCCACATGGGAGAAGAATCTAGTCAGGCAAGGAGAGATTATTCTAGGGCACAGTCAAGTTAGCAGTTAAGAAAAGATTACGACCAGAGGTGGTATTCAGCTGGTTCAGAACGGTTCACCCGAACCGGTAGCAGAAATTGTGTACCCGCCCACTCACCCCAGCTCTATGCCATCCTATTAGCCATGTTTTTGAGGCCGGGCGTATGTGTGGAAGGTAGGTGCGCACACAAACCAGGCACGAGCGCACACGAAGAGAGGGTCTCCTCAGGGTGCCGTCAGCCAAACAATGCCGGCTGGCGACCCCCAGGGGGAGAGCCTTCTCTGTGGGGGCACCTACCCTCTGGAATGAGCTTCCTCCTGGTCTCCGTCAACTTCCTGACCTCCGGGCCTTTCGCCGCGAGCTGAAGACGTATTTATTCTTTCGAGCAGGACTGGCATAACATGGGTTTTAAATTGGATTTTAAACGGGGTTTTATATTATGTCTTTTATAGTTTTAATTTGGCCAAGGTTGAATAAGTTTTTTAAATGGGTTTTATTGTATATTGTATTGTATTTTTATCTGGCTTTTAATCGCCCTGAGTCCTTCGGGAGAAGGGCAGTATAAAAATTAAATAAAAATATTAATTATTATTATTATTATTATTATTATTATTGTGTGTACACGGTGAACTGGTAGTAATATCATGTGAAACCCACTGCTAATTAAGACCAACAACTGTGAATTGTTTAAAAGGAATAGACAAAGGTCAACCAGAAGCAAGGGCTGAGGTGATTTTTCATCCTATTATTAGCCAACATCAACGTTAGCAAGAGACGGGACCACACCTGGTAACGTGCTAATTTGCCAAGAAAACACACCCAGGCTTTCAGTGACATGGAAGTTGGTAAGAATTATATTCCACAACTAACCTCCCATCTCTGTTGTGGTCCACCAGCAGCCTGCAGAGCTGGCAATGGAATCGGCCAGTGATGAGGCTGAGGAAGAACTTGGGCCAGTCCTGGAGGCTGGGGAAGGCCCAGATGAGGGCTCTGTGTTGGAGGCAGAGATGGGGCCAGGGCCATCGGGGAATGATGTACGAACTCTGGAGCCTCCAGAGGCTGACAATAGAGAGGCAGAGGAACAGGAGGAGCCTGTTCCTAGTGCATGCATGAGAAGAGCTGCCAGAAGGCAAGAGCAGCTAAAGCAAAGAGAATGACTTGGGAGTAGGGCCAAGAGATGATTGGCCCCTCCCATGAGGCTTAAAAGACCAGCAACGGCATTTGGGCTCTTCATCGGAAAACAATGTTGATAGACTTGTTTCTTGTCTTGCTGCATTTATTTCTTGTCGGTGTTTTCTGCTTCTCAACTTTTGCCAAGAAAAGCCTTTGGCAGTTTGCCTAATTAGACCAAGGTTGGTGATAAGACTGAATAATTTGTTATGAAGAGTTTGTTTTGAATTAGTTTGGACTACGCTGGGAATGAGTTTAATTCTCAGATGTTCTAATAAAGTCTGTTTGTTTTCAAACTGATTGCGTCTAATAATACCTACTTGGGCCTGGGTCACAACAATCTCCAAAACAGATCAACAAGGTATTTAACAAGATCCTCAATATTTACCAATGGGGGAAAAAAACACCCACAAATTTCTAGAGTCTCTACAAGCCAGGGGTGAAATGCTCCCAGTTTGGACCAGCTCGTGCGATCCGGTAGCGATGGTGGCTGCTGGTTCGGAGGACTGGTAGCAAAAATCCCTGGCCCCGCCCCCCTGCCTCTGCTGAGCCGCACCATCAGCAGAGGGTTTTTTTTTACCTTTAAAAGAAGGTTTTGCTTCAGCTGAAACATGCCTAAAAGTAAAAAAAAGCCTTTGAGGATCCCACCCCTCAGCTGAGATCAGCAGAGCCTTTAAACTTAAAAAAAAAAATTAAAGGCTCCTCTGGGGATCTCACCTGAGTTCCTCATCAGCAGAACCTTAAAAAACATGTTTTCTGTAGAAAACATGTAGAAAACCTCCTTTTAAGAGATTCTAAGGCACTTACCTGATTACTGATCCACTGCATGGCTTTTTTCCCAGCCCGAAAGCCCCAGTTTCACTTTCAGCACCAGACAGAACTAATCTAAACTTAGCTAATCTATTTCATCACTGAGCTACTAATGCTGGCTGGCTTTGCTGGCTGAGGAACTCTGGGAATTGAAGTCCACAAACCTTAATAATAAAATAAAATATTTGTGCAGCTTTCTGAGATTTGGTGTGTTTCTGTAGCGTTTCACTCTAACTACACAAACACACAAAATCTCAGAAACCTGTATGTGGTATTTTGTGTGTGTGTCAGTTGTGTTGTGTGGTGTGTGTGTAAAGTGTGAAATATGGTTTTTGAGCTTTTTGTGGCTGTGTGAAGTGTGAAGTGCAGCTGCTTTTACATTGTATGTGAGTCAGTTGTGTTGTGTGTGTGTAAAGTGTAAAAGTTGGTTTTTGGTACCTCTTATTGTTTTTTATACTTTGTTTATTATTTTTATTATTTATTGTTATTGGCCACGCCCACTCAGTCATCTGACCACCAAGCCATGCCCACCAATTAAGCCACGCCCACAGAACCGGTAGGGAAAATTTTTAGATTTCACCCCTGCTACAAGCCAATTGTCCATCTCCATGTATTCTGTATTACTGCAAGCTTTAATTCTGCTTGAATTTCTGTGTACAAATCTGTGTATATAAGTGTTTTGAAAACGTGAGATCTTTAATTGTAAAAAAGGAGAAGGAGAACGTCACCTACTCATTTTGCTCTTGGAACTACAGATCGTCTGGTTCGGTTCTGCAACCCAACAAGAAAGACACAGAGGATAATTTGAACTGCAGAAAAAATAATTGCTACCAACCTGCCTTCCATTGAGGACCTGTATACTGCACGAATCAAGAAGAGGGCCGTGAAAATATTTACAGATCCCTCACATCCAGGACATAAACTGTTTCAACTCCTACCCTCAAAACGACGCTATAGAGCACTGCACACCAGAACAACTAGACACAAGAACAGTTTTTTCCCGAAGGCCATCACTCTGCTGAACAAATAATTCCCTCAACACTGTCAAACTATTGACTAAATCTGCACTACTATTAATCTTCTCATCGTTCCCACCACCAATCTCTTTCCACTTATGACTGTATGACTGTAACTTTGTTGCTGGTAATCCTTATGATTTATATTGCTATATTGGCCATCATTTGTGTTGTAAATGTTGTACCTTGATGAACGTATCTTTTCTTTTATGTACATTAAGAGCATATGCACCAAGACAAATTCCTTGTGTGTCCAATCACACTTGGCCAATAAAATTCTCTTCTCTTCTCTTCTCTTCTCTTCTCTTCTCTTCTCTTCTCTTCTCTTCTCTTCTCTTCTCTTCTCTTCTCTTCTCTTCTCTTCTCTTCTCTTCTAAAACATGTGTATCCCTCCAGATCACCCTGCTGGGTAACATTACAGCCCAAGATTATGGAATTGCATTTAATTCCAGCTTCAATGTGCCCTTGAGGTTCACAAGGGTGCAGAATTTTAGGAATATATTTTCAGAACATTTTTAAAGCAAAGATTAATGCTACGGTTCTTGGCTTGACAATCACACGGAGTCAATTCGAGCAACTTATTACACCCTGTAACACTTTGCACATGGAAATTGCAGCAAGTTGCTGAGTCCTCAGAAATCTGTCAGCACAACCGGACATCGATCTAAGACAAAATGCTGCCAGGGTGAAGTAATGTTACCTTAATTTGGTAAGGAATATAAATAAGAATATACCTGAACTAAAAATAAGGATAATGTATATTTCCCACCGAATGTTCCATGCATAAATTCGTCCATTGGTTTTAGGGAAGAAAAGGAACAAAACAGTTATTGTCTTTTCCATATGTATTGGTGTTTTTAATGTTAAATTAATTCACTCCAGAGAAGTGAAGTTGCATATCTATATGCACAGAAGAAAAATACCCTTTCAGACATTCTCGTCTAAGTAGTCACCATGATTTAATGACAGAAATCAAAGGCAAAGTCTCCAAACTATTCCAACCAGATTGGAATATGTCCTGTATCAGAGGATTTCAAACCAAGGATTTTAGCTTATATTTTTTATAATATTTATTTATTAAATTTATATGTCATCCATCTCGCTGTCAGGCAACTCTAGGTGGCTTACAACAAGATGAAACAGCAGAATCAAAACATCAAAACAATAAATATTAATCTAATAAGTATTCAATTGGAGCAACACAAAAATCATCAGCCACGCTACCACCTGCCAGGCTCGTGAGTTCATTGAAGCCTGGTGGCAGACTCAGACAATAAGGACATTGGGGGAAAACATGGGCCAGTCCTGGAGTTTGGGGAAGTCTTGATGAATGCTCTGCATTGGAGGCAGAGATGGGGCCAGGGCCGTCCAACAGTTATCAACCTTCGGAGTTGGAGATAAGTGGGGCAGAAGAACAGCTGGAGCCTGTTCCCAGTGTGCGCATGCACAGAGCTTCCAGGAGAAGGGAACAGCTAAGGAACAAGGGTCGTCTCAGGAGTAAAGCCACAGGTGGATGGTGAATGGCCCCTCCCATAGGGACGTAAGAGGAGCAAAAGGGGAGGGGAGTTTGCAGGAGACAATTAGTTCAATTCATGAGGGTGAAGATCCATTCCTGACTCCTTGCCAAGTAATTGCTGTTACAGTGTGGTGTTTGGAAGATATCGGCCTGGCAATTCTACAAGGCTGATAAAGGTCTGTAGTTGTGAAATCTCATGAAAGATTGTTTGTCGGGTCTTTGCTGGAGAAAAAATTCCCTTTAACCTAAATAAAAGAGGTTTTATCGGGACGAGGATAATGATCGTGGGAAGCCTAGGTCAGATCAGTTGGCACTGCACAAGCAAGGAAAGGAAAGATACAGTAACTATGTTAGTTAACAAGTTACAAGATCCATATCATGTGCCCCTCGGAAGAGATTGGGCATCCATCCCTTTGTCTTAAATGGTATAAGGTCTCCCACTTTAACAGGGAGTTGGACTCAAAGATCCCCAAGGTCACTTCCAACTTCTGTTGTTGTTTTTTGTCACAACAGTATACACAAACATCGTCATAAATAAAAACAAGATATCATGAAAGAAATATATGTATATATAAGTAAAAACATGCAACAACTATGTTAATTTGATGTAATGAAGGGAACAATAGGACAGGAACGGTAGGCACTTTGTGCTCTTATGCATGCCCCTTATAGTCCTCTTAGGAATGGGGTGAGGTCAATGGTAGACAGTTTTTGATTAAAGCTTTTGGGAGTTTGAGAAGAGACCACAGAGTCAGGTAGTGTGTTCCGAGCATTAACAACTCTGTTACAGAAGTCATATTTTCTGCAATCAAGTTTGAAGCGGTTGACATTAAGTTTAAATCTATTGTTTGCGATTGAAGCTGAAGTAGTCTTTAACAGGAAGGATATTGCAGTAGATGATTTTGTGTGTCATGTTGAAGTCGGCGGAGTTCTAAGTTTTCTAGTCCCAGGATTTCTAGCCTGTTGGAATAAGGTATTTTGTTGTTTTCAGAGGAGCGAAGAACTCTTCTAGTAAAATATTTCTAGATGCATTCGATTGTATTAATGTCAGAGATGTAGTATGGGTTCCAGATGGATGAGCTGTATTCAAGAATAGGTCTGGCAAATGTTTTGTACGCTCTAGTTAGTAGTGTAGAGTTTTTGGAAAAGAAGCTGCATAAAATTAGGTTTACAACTCTTAGAGCCTTTTTTGCTCTGTAGTTGCAGTGGGCTTTGGCATTTAGGTCATTTGATATGAGAACTCCAAGGTCTTTAACAGGGTGGGGGTCATCTGTAAGGTAATGTCCATCGAGTTTGTATTTAGTGTTTAGATTCTTTTTTCCAATTGTAAGACAGAGCATTTGCTGGTTGAGATTTGGAGTTGCCAAGTTTTTGACCATTCTGACACAAAGTCGAGGTCTTCTTGAAGGGTAGAAGTATTGTTAGTGGTATTAAATAGTTTGACATTGTCAGCAAAGAGAACACAATAACTTGAAATAAGGTCACAGAGATCATTTATGTATAGTATGAAGAGCGTTGGTCCAAGAACACTACCTTGGGGAACACCACTTTTGACAGGAACAGTTATTCTGTTATTCCATTATTCTGTTATTCCAATAAGTTGCAAATGGTGATCCTACCACACCCACATTGAAACAGAAAAATATATAAAACACCCTGAAAAGGAGAAGAAGGATAATATTGGAGTCACCGCCATCTAGGATTGACTCTTGGTGTCAAACCATCATTGCCCCAATTCCCCCCCCCCCCGTGAGTAGACATTAAAAGTTTAAATGCTAATTTGGGGAATAAATGGAAGGTTTTACCACACATTCTGTTTCCCTCTTGCCTTTTCTCTCATCCTGAATTGCTGTATTGTAGTGTTTTATGACCTGCTTTCTACTAGCTGTCTGGTTTATTGGCTGATTTATTTTGTGCAAAAGATTGGTGAGTTAAATCGCTCACATCTCTGTTTCAACCCTGACAATCAGCATGACTGAATTCTGGAAAAGACATCATAATCCCTTCCCACCAACTTCTTTCTTTGGCAGAAGGAAAATCTCTCTGAAACTTGTCAATTAACCTTCAGCATACTGCCTTTCTCCTCTGCGTATGTCCTCATGATTTGGCCATAAATTAAGAGAGAGGAAGAGGGAGGGGGGGAGAGAGAAGGGAGAGAATTGCAAGTTGCAAAGCCACTTCTTCAATGTAAATGAAACTTGGCGATTACAAGTAATAGGGGTATTTTTGTGTTAGTTTTGTTTTTTGTGCCTACAAGTCAATGTTGAATTCATACCGAAGCTTCTTCAGTTACCCCAAATGCAGGGGTGAAATCCAGCAGTTCTGGAGAACCAGTAGTGGAAATTTTGAGCAGTTTGGAGAACCAAAAAATACCATCTCTGGCTGGCCCCAGAGTGGGGTGGGAATGGAGATTTTGCAATATCCTTCCGCCTGGAGTGGGGTGAGAATGGAGATTTGGCAGTATACTTGTTGTGACTCCAGCCCCGGAACCTGGCCCCATGCCCGAAAGGGACTCCGAAAGTGAGGGGGAAGGACCGGTAAGGCTTACCTCGGGAGCACCGATTCCTTTGGCTCGGCTCCAGGAGCCAGAACCAGACCAGTCGGAGGACGTAATGAGGCTGTCATCCCCTGATTCCTCCCTTCCCCAGGCTACGGCTTCAGACCTAGCTGATAATAATAATTAAGCTTGGCTTGACCCGCGCTTCAGAAGATTAGAGAGGCGGCATCATCAAAAAGAAGGGTGGGGAAGGAGCCCCACCCCACAGGATATATAAGGCGCTTTGGGACTGCTCTCACTCCACGGGAAGCAAAGTTTAGCTGAACCATTTCAAAAAGAGCTGAAAGTCTTGCTACGTGAGTCATTTGTTTGAACTTTGGCAGGCAGCTGCGATTTCTCTGCCAGGACTGATAAGAGCCATGAATCCACTGGCTGAAGGCCAGCTCGTGGATCTGAAGTGGGGAAGGAGACAGAACAATACTTCCCCTGCCACGCCTACCAAGCCACACCACTCCCACCAAGCCATGCTCATAGAACCAGTAGTAAAAAAAAAACCTGATTTCACCATTGCTCAAATAGAAAACTTAGTGCAGTGATGGTTAACCTTTTCGACACCGAGTAGTGAAACTGGAGTCTGCCGGAGTGCTGGAACCCGAAAGCGTGGCTTGGTGGGCACGGTGTGGCTTTGTGGGCGTGGCATGGTGGGTGTGGTAGGGAAGGATACTGCAAAATCCCCATTCCCTCCTACTCCTGAGGGAAGGATATTGCAAAATCCCCATTCCCACCCCACTCTGGTGCCAGCCAGAGGTGGTATTTGCCGGTTCTCCAAACTACTCAAAATTTCCAGTACCGGTTCTCCAGAACCTATCAGAACCTTGAGAAACCTCATCAGAGGCTTTCTTTTTTAACTTTTAAAAGCATTTTTTCAGCCGAAGAAAAAATGCTTTTAAAAGAAAAAAAACACAACAACCTGATGATCACGTGGCTCAGATGGGCATGGGAGGGAGCAGGGATTTTTGTTACCGGTTCTCTGAACTACCTGCCGCCATCGCTACCGGATCCCGGAGATCCAGTCCGAACCGGGAGCATTTCACCCCTATCCGCAGAGTCACCTGAGTAATACTTCTGGTTCTTGTAGTCTGCAATTTTTTTTCCCTCTGGAAATCCATTCGCGCTAGCGCACCATTCAAACTGTACAGCTAAAAGTCTGTAGAGATTCTCAGTCATCCAGGTCATGGTTTGTCCCAAAGGGGCTTTTTTTCAGGAGGCAACTGGACTTCCTTTTTTTTTCTTTTGAAGACTTTTTGCTTCTTCAGCTCTGACAAGAGAGTGAAATGAAATCCTTCCATTCCCCACTGTTCTGTCAGGGCTGGAGAAGCTTCTTGGATGAGAAGCGAAACGTCTTCAAAAGAAAAAAAACAAAACCAAGGAAGTCCAGTTGCCTCTTGAAAAAAAGCACCTACAACCCTGATCTGGGTGACTGAAAATCTCTACAGACTTTGTCTCTCTCCATGGGGTATATTGCATTATGGGTGTGGGCACATGCGTGTTTGCTGTCTCACAAGCACACATGCTTTCAGCACCCGAGGAAAACACGGTTAGCCATCACTGGCTTAGAATATTCTAAAGGACTATCTCTTCCCCCTCTCTCCTTCTCCTTCTCCCCTCTCCCTTCCCTCTCCTTCTCCCTCTCTCCTCATCTCTCTCTCCCCTCTCCCCCTCTCTCCCTCTTCCTTTCCTTCTCCCTCTCCCCTCCCTCTCCCTTCTTTCTTCCCTCTCCTTCTCCCTCTCTCCTCATTTCTCTCTCCCCTCTCCCCTCTCCCCTCTCTCTCCCTCTTCCTTTCCTTCTCCCTTTCCCCTCCCTCTCCCTTCTTTCTTCCCTCTCCTTCTCCCTCTCTTCTCCCCATCTCCCCCTCCCCTCTCTCTCCCTCTTCCTTTCCTTCTCCCTCTCCCTGTTTCTCTCTGTGATATTTCTATAGGGGTAAGTAAAATATTTAGACAGGAATGGGACTAGATTTAATTTTACTTTTCTCTGTGGTGCTAAATCTAATTATCTTTTATTTTTTCTATACAAACTCAGGAAATTGGGTTTTATCTCAGTCTTGAATCATATCGTAGGCTTCCCATGAAGATGTTTGTATTTATAATCTTCATGCGATTCAAATATTTCAACAGAGTAGGTCAATATAAGTAGATCATTTCAGGCTTCAATCTATATCTATATATTCAACTTTCTATATCTGTTACAGGAGGTGGAGAGGAAGCAATAGAAAGAGAAAGTGCTTTCTATGGTAGACATCTTTTCTACTGGCAAGCAGATGTTTTGATGTCTATCGCTGGCCCCAAAACTAATTGCTTGGGTAAAGACAGGCTCTTCATATAATTCTTCAGAAAAATAATTTCACTCTGGACTACAAGTAGGTCATAGACAGAAAGCTTGGTCCATGGTCAGGGCTTGGAATCCCGTGTCCATACTTCCTATTGCCTGCATTCCAGAATTTTCTGTTCTACTGTAGACAGTGATTAGCACACGGGCATGAAAAATTTGCCTTTGTGTTTGATCTCAATGGTGTAATTTTTTTTGGGGGGGAGAGGGTTTCCATGTAATACAGCAAACTATCAAGGTACTATATTTACTTCCATATTTGGCTTTAAGCGTTCAAGTAACAGTCAAGATGTGGGGTGGTAGGATTATTTGGTGAGGATTAGCAGGAGTGACCTACCTCCTTTCAACTTGGCCACTTTATGGACATCAATTTTTTGTTTGATGTTCATCAAGCATTCTGTTGCTCATAACTTGCTTCTCAGGTTCTTGTAAAATCATGTTGTATGTGTCGTATTCCAAATTTTGTTACCTAGAACTTTGCTCCAAAAGATTTTCAGGTCTTATATTTCTCAAAGCACATATTGGGATTTACTATACATTTTTTTTCCTCAAAGAGGTCCTTCCTTCCTTCCTTCCTTCCTTTCCTTCCTTCTTTCTCCCTCCCTCCCTCTTTCTTTTTTCCTTCCTTCCTTCCTTCCTTCCTTCCTTCCTTCCTTCCTTCCTTCCTTCTTTCCTTCCTCTTCCTTCTTTCCTTCTTTCCTTCCTTCCTTCCTTCCTTCCTTCCTCTTCCTTCCTTCCTTCCTCTTCCTTCTTTCCTTCTTTCCTTCCTTTCTTCTTTCCCCTTCCTTCCTTCCTTTCTTCCTTCCTTCCTTCCTTCCTTCCTTCCTTCTCCTTCCTTCCTTCCTTCCTTCTTCCTTCCTCCTTCCTTCCTCCTTCCTTCCTCTTCCTTCCTTCCTTCCTTCCTTCCTTCCTTCCTTCCTTCCTTCTTTTCCTCTTCCTTCTTCCTTCTTTCTTTCTTTCTTTCTTTCCTTCCCCTTCCTTCCTTCCTTCCTTCCTTCCTTCCTTCCTTCCTTCCTTCCTTCCTTCCTTCCTTCCTTCCTTCCTATCCTAAAATACCAAATGTGAGAATAGAACTTGTTTTTTAAGCCATAAAAACCATAACACTCCCTCATTAAAGTTGAAATTCACGTTTTAAAAAAGCCTACACTTTTGCAGAATTTTCCTTAAAACATTCCGTTTTTCCCAATGAGTACAATTTTACAGGCACAAAATTTTGAGATATACAAAACTTTTCCCCTCGAGAAGCAAATTTTAGTTTTATTTTTCGATTCTGTTTAGAATAACTCGATCCTACTACACCAATCTCAGGCCTTAGATATATGAAGTTAGGCAAAATACAGGGGCTTAAATCAACTTTTCTAACACTAAATTAGGGATATGTTTTCTGCCTGTTTCTTTTTCCTACATCACTTTATCTCTTTACATCCATTGGGATCCAGAGCAAGATTTTCTAGTTGCATATATCTCTGCATACAAAGGTGACATTCAACCGGTTCGGACCAGTTCAGGCGAACCAGTAGCACCAAATGATCAGCTGGCCTGTCCACCTGCCCCTGCCCTATCCTGTCCTTGATTTCCTGCTTTCTAGCTCATCTCAATTACATGGCACAGCTGATTCCCTTCCCCTCGCTGTTCTACTTGCCATTGCTGACTTGGAAGGTAAGCAGCTGAGCTTCTAACTGCTCCTTTTTCAGTGCCGCATGCAAGTGCTTTAGGCACACACGTGTGCAAAGTGCACATGTCAGGGGTGAAAGGTAAAATTTGTTACTACCGGTTCTGTGGGCGTGGCTTGGTGGGTGGGGTAATGTGACTGGGTGGGCGTGGCCAACTTTTTTTTTTTTACTTTTAAAAGCGTTTTTTCTACAACCTCTTCAGCTGAGGTAAAAAAAATGTTTTTAAAAGCCTGTGATGATCAGGCAACTCAGCTGGGATCGGCAGAGAAAAAAAGCTTTTAAAGGGTTCTGACGATCCCAGCTGAGTTGCCTGATCGCCAGAACCTTTAAAAGCATTTTTTCTACCGCCTCTTCGGCCAAAGAAAAAATGCTTTTAAAAGTAAACAAAAAACAAAAAAAACCTCTGATGATCAGAGGGGGCGGAGAGCAGGGATATTTGCTACCGGTTCTCCAAACCACCTGCTGCCATCGCTACCGGATTGGGCGATCTGGTCTGAACCAGGAACATTTCACCCCTGGCATGTGTGCATGCAAAGTGTGCACTCACTGAACCGGTTATGAAACAGGCAGTATCTCACCACTGATGCACACATATGCATATGCCATATTGGCAGTACCTTGAAATATTTTGTTCATATGTGTGCCAGTCTACATTACATTAAATGGAAAAAAAAACCACTTACATAATTTATGAAACTTCCTTTTCAATAGGTACTTCAGCCTCTGCAAAGAGAACATTTTTTTCCCCCACTTCTTGTGCTGCAACCGAGGTGACTTTTCCAGTTCTTTGGAAACCCATCTGGTATTCATATCATGTGCACAAAAGAACATACTTCATATCCCTGTTCTTGGTCTCATGAAAATATCCTGCTGCTGTTATTTCTTCTTTTCCTAAATAGGATGGATGGATGGACGCGTGGGAAAAGGAATCTGCTACAGGGGCTTCCTGCCCAGTGTTCCTGCTGTGGCCAGTACTGTTCATCTACATGTCCAGGATGGGGTCCCTTCCAAATCTTTTCCCTCCCTATTCTTTCCTCTTCAGAAAGAGTTTCAGTTAAATTTCCCACTATGGTTGACATGATGTTTTTTTATTTATTTCTTTTGTCAAGTACATATTAGATAATATATATATAAGTATAAGCATGAATTGAATAC
Source organism: Ahaetulla prasina (assembly GCF_028640845.1). Taxonomy (NCBI): domain Eukaryota; kingdom Metazoa; phylum Chordata; class Lepidosauria; order Squamata; family Colubridae; genus Ahaetulla; species Ahaetulla prasina. The sequence continues at coordinate 83,625,101 of NC_080546.1, read as the reverse complement.
ATAAAGTGAATACAATTAAAGGGAACATTAGGACAGGGACTGTAGGCACGCTGGTGCTCTTATGCACGCCCCTTACAGACCTCTTAGGAATGGGGTGAGGTCAACAGTAGACAGTCTTGGGTTAAAGTTTTGGGGATTTTGGGATGAGACAATGGAGTCTGGTAGTGCATTCCAGGCATTAACAACTCTGTTACTGAAGTCGTATCTTTTGCAATCGAGTCTGGAGCAGTTCACTTTAAGTTTGTATCTATTGTGTGCTCGTGTATTGTTGTGGTTTATTTATTTGTCATCTAATCCAAATAAAATAGCATTTTGACGTTTTTGTTCTCTCTCAATGGTATCTTTGATGAGTATGGATAAGTTGGTTGGTTGGTTGGCAGATATTTGTGGTTTTGGTTGTGGTTGAGGTAATGTTTGTTGAATTGGGATAAGATTTTGATCTGTTGAGTTTTCATTTTTTTGTGCTGTAATTTTTTTTCTCAAGATAGGTAAAATTTGGTTCTAAACATGCTAGTATACGTGTATCTAAACTTATTTCTATGGGGTCTGTGATTGTTTGCTGTGTCTTTATAGTTGTTTATATGGTATGGACCCTATCAAACATAGCAATTAAGTAGTCGAATTTTGGAAAACAAGATGGACATAGATGGAGAATAAATGGGAATAAATTTATCATACACCAAGGGTGGAAAGAATAACAGAATAATAGAGTTGGAGGGGGATCTTGGAGGTCTTGTAATCCAACCCTCTACTCAAGCGGGAAAAGCTATACCATGGTTGTCCAATCTCTTAAAAACTTCCAGGGTTGGACCATCCACAATTTCTGGAGGCAGGTTGTTTGGATTAATTGTTCTCACTGTCAAGAAATTTCTCTTGAGTTCTAGGTTGGTTGTTTCCTTAATTAGTGTTGTGACTCGTCCTCCCTCCTCTCCTCAGCCAGCCCCTCCCGTCTCCAACCGGGCCTGTTATCAGACTCCGAGTCTGATAATGAAGATGAACTGCCTATCATACCTCCAGCCCCTGGCCCTGGCCCCATGCCCAGAGAGGATTCCAGGAGTGAAAGGAGAAGTCCAATAAACCTCATTCATACGGCGTGTGTTCCTTTGGCTCAGCCATCAAAGCAGGATATCAGCCAGGTGCTGGAATTACTCAGCCCTACTCCCTCTGACCCCTCCCTTTCCCAGAAGCTGCCAGCAGATCCAGCTGAAGACAATTCAGTGTGGGAGGACCCTCGCTTCCGGAGATCTGAGAGGCGACGCCAGCAGAAGGAGGGGTGGGGCAGGCCTGGATAAATGCTGAGTCATGGAGCCACACCCCACAGCCTATATAAAGGACCTGCTTTTGGCATTCCAACCTTGAGTCAAGCAAAGTCTTATCTAGTTTGCTGATATCGGACCCTATCGCTGAAGTCACAACTTGGACTCCTGCCTGCCCTGATAAACCTCGAAGGAACTTGGCAAGCTGCAGAGGCTTTGTTGCCAAGTTTGTCACAGACTTCCTTGACTCATTCGTCGGAGTTGGGGGTGGGACACGACAATTAGTTTCCATCCATTGTTCCTTGCCTTGCCTTCTGGTGCTTTGGAAAATAGGTTGATGACCCCCTTGAGTCAGCTCCTCAAATATTGGAATGCTGATATCATGTCACCAGTGGTCCTTCTTTTCACTAGACTAGACATACTCAATTCTTGCAATGGTTCTTCTTATGTTTTAGCCTCCAGTCCCCTCACCAACTTTGTTGCTCTTCTCTGCACTCTTTCTAGAATGCAGAAAAGAGTTGGGCCTTCCTTTCATTATCAGCAATCCAATTGACCTCCCATGATGATCAGGGGTAGTATTTACTTATTTTCCCTACCGGTTCGCAAATGTGCGACCCATCCACGCATGCGCCTGGCCTTCCGTGCATGTGCTTTGCTGGTGTGCGCACCTTCCACGCATGCGCCTGGACTCAAAAACTTGCCTAAATAGGATGGCATAGAACCAGGGTGGGTGGGTGGCCGTAGGCCCACCCCCAATTTCTACTACCGGTTCGAGTGAACCTGTTCTGTCTCCGTCCTCACTTTGGAGTAACGAGCTGGCCTACCGCCAGTGGGTTCACAGCTCCTATCAGTCCTGGCTGAGAAAATGCAGCAGCCTGCCAAAAAGTTCAAATAGATTAAGACTTCAGCTCACTTCGACACAATTCAGCTAATTTGCTTCCCGTAGAACTGAGAGCAGTCCCAAAGCTCCTTATATATCCTGTGCGGTGGGGCTCCTGCCCCACCCTTCCCTTTGATGACACTGCCTCTCTAATCTTCTGAAGCGCGGGTCGATCCAAGCTTGATTAGTATGATTATCAGCTGCGTCTGAAGGCGTAGCCTGAGGAAGGGAGGAATCAGGGGATGTCAGCCTCATTAGGTCCTCTGACTGGTCTGGTTCTGGCTCCTGAAGCTTGGCCAAAGGAATCGGTGCTTCTGAGGTAAGCCTTACCGGCCCTTCCCCCTCACTCTCGGAGTCACTTTCGGGCATGGGGCCAGGTCTGGGGGCTGGAGCCGGTTGAATACCACCTCTGAGGATGACCTTAAGAATGATAAAAAACTGAGCTGCAAAGCCCAGCAGAATCTATCTACAGAATATGACAGAATCAGTGTTGAGTGAATCAACGCTGGCAGAGACTTCGCTTTAGAAACAGCAAAAAGAAAAGACTTAAATCTGTGTGGGTTTCTGTTTGGTAGCACATCTATATCAACTCAAGTTGGTTTTCTCTTGCCTTATTGCATCTCTAAAAACTGCTGCCACCATTTTAGCTAAAAGTCATGACTGTGCCCTGTTGACATATTTTTATATTTTGTTTTGTTTTGTTTTGTCAAACATGTACAAGGTAGCAGGTATAGGTAGAAACATAAAGGAAGTAAGTACAGATAAATGGGGACAGTAGGACAGGGATGGTAGGCACACTGGTGCGCTTATGCACGCCACCTTTACGGACCACTTAGGAATGGGGTGAGGTCCACAGTAGACAGTTTGAGGTTGAAGCTCTGAGGTTTTGAGGTTGTAACAACGGAGTCGTGTAGAGCATTCCAGGCATTGACCACTCTGTTGCGGAAACTCTGTTGAGTTTGGACTGGTTTACCTCGAGTTTATCAATTGTTTGCCTGTGTATTATTGTGGTTGAAGCTGAAAAAGTCATTGACATTGTAGCAGATAATTTTGTGTACTATGCTTAGATCGAACTGCAAGTGGCACAGTTCCAGATTGTCCAAACCCAAAATTTCAAGCTTGGCGGCTTAGGGAATTCTATTGTGAGTAGAGGATATTTCTTCTCATGAAATACCTCTGGATTTGCTCGATCATGTTAATGTCCGATATACAGTGTGGAGATGAATAACGTCTTACGGTTTGATAAAGTGGAATACGACAATATGAGGTGGGGTTTTGTTTTTAAAAAAAAAAAAAGGTTTCTTAAAAATCCCATCTTTATTACTTTTATAAGAATTTAAGGTGGTGAACGTCAGTCAGGCTGAGAGAGAGTGAGGGAGTCGTCCAAAGACACAACTTGCGAGGGAAAACTCTAGTTTCTTCTGATACTGATGATGTTACCTAGTTGGGTAAAATTAGCTAGTAAACATCTGCAAGAAAACAACCAATTTCAGAAAGCACCACAGGACTAAAGTATTTTTCCATTTATCATCTTAATTCCCATTTCTTGTTGGATTCTTCTTCTTCTGTGTCTTTCTTTACTCTGCCTTTCCTTCTTTCCAATCTATTGTTATAATGCACATCTCGGGGTTTTTTTTTGCCTTGCCTTCTTTTGTTTGTTTAAATATAATAATATTTCAATTGCATGAGGTTTTATTTAATTTTCTTCGCCTGTTCACATCTCCCTCTTGGAAATGAATCACTCATTAGCATTTTTATTATTTTAAACTTTAAGTGATGTGTACCTGTGTGTATCAGCTTTCTTTTGTTGGCTTGGTTCTTTTTTCCCCCTTGTAAGCAGTATCTCCAATATTTTTCCCCTAGCGTGTGTATCTATTAGTATATATGTATAATAAAAGCAATTGTTAGAGTGCAGTACTATGGGCTACTTTTGCTGACTGCTGGCAATTTGTTTCTCACTGGCTCAAGGTTGATTCAGCCTTCCATTCTTCTGAAGTGGGTAAAATGAAGACCCAGATTGTTGGGGGCAAGAGGCTGACTCTATAAGCCACTTAGTGTCATGTCCCACTCCTCCTCTGACGGCCGGGTCTGGAAAGTCTGTCTCAAGCGTGGCCATGAAGCTTCTGCAGCTTTGCCAAAATCCTGTCAGAGTTCTCAGGGCAGGCAGGAATCCAAGGTGTGACTTCAGCAATCAGATTAGACTTTGCCTGACTCAAGGAATGCCAGAAAGCAGATCCTTTATATAGGCCATGGGGTGTGGCTCCATGACTCAGCACTTATCCAGGCTTGCCCCTCCCTTCCTTTTGCTGACGTCGCCTCTCCATTCTCTGGAAGCGGGGATCTGTCCACCCTCCAGCTGCCGGCAATTTTAGCTTGTGACTGGCTTCATGCTCACACGCATGAAGGTTTATTTGCTCAGTCTGTCCAGGCATGGTGCCAGGACTGGGGGCTGGAGGCATGCCAGGCCCTTCGTCTTGCTCAGTCTGTCTGGGCATGGTGCCAGGACTGGGGGCTGGAGGTATGCCAGGCGATTTGTCTTCATTATCAGTCTCTGGCTGAGATAGCAGGAGATGGGAGGGGCCCGGCTGCAGAGAGGGGGGCGGGCGAGGCACAACACTTAGAGAGAGCTGTAAAGCACTGTAAAGTGGTATATAAGTCTAAGGGCTATTGCTATATTAGGAGTGTTGTTGTTGTTAGTTGCAAAGTCATGTCCAACCCATTGCGACCCCATGGACAACTTTCCTCCAGGCCTTCCTGTCCTCTACCATCCCTCGGAGACCATTTAAGTTCACACTGACTGCTTCAGTGACTCCGTCCAGCCACCTCATTCTCTGTTGTCCCCTTTTTCTTCTGCCCTCAATCCCAATTAGGCTCTTCTCCAGGGAGTCCTTCTTTCTCCTTAGGTGGCCAAAGTAGTTGAGTTTCATCTTCAGGATCTGGTCTTCTAAAGAGCAGTCAGGGTTGATCTCCTCTAGGACTGACCGGTTGGATCACCTTTCAGTCCAAGGGACTCGCAGGAGTCTTCTCCAGCACCAGAGTTCAAAGGCCTCAATTCTTTGGTGCTCGGCCTTTCTCAGGGTTCAACTTTCACAACCATCAGGAGTGTTACAAGAGACATTGGTGTGGTGGTAGAATGCAGCATTGCAGGCAACCACTGCCCACAGCACAGAGTTCAGTTCTGACTGGCTCAAGGTTGACTCAGCCTGCCATCCTTCCGAGGTTGGTAAAACGAGAAGATCCAGATCGTTGGAGGCAAATGCTGACTCTGTAAAACCACTTAGAGAAAACTTGAAAGCACTATGGAGTGGCATCTAAATGTAAGTGTTATTAATTAGATTACTGATTGGACAGTACTGGAAGAAAAAAGAACTACCCACAATAGAAGAATGGATATTGAAAGTTTCTAATTTGGCGGAGATGGCCAAAATCTCAGCCTTTTTGAAAGACAATACTCAAGAAAAATATTTAAACGAATGGAAGAAATGGATTGACTATATTCAAAATAGATATCAGACTAAGAGATATCAGACTGCCTTTGAATGAAGGATGTAATTTTTGATTTTAAAGAAGGAAGTCAGGATATGCGAAAGAGAAGGATTATAATTGTGTTAGACTTTAAAAATTTAATGTATGAATGTTAGTTTTTTGAACTATACCTTGTGTTTGCTCCGGGAAGTCTTGGAGGGAGGGGGGGTTTGAGGGAGGGGGAGGGGGGGGAGAAAAACTTATTTCTTTTTGTAAAACTTTTCAAATAAACAAATAAACAAATGTAAGTGTTATTGCTATTGCTATAAAGACGAATGGGATGCGGGATCCGCATTCAAGTTGCATCAATGCAACATTAACGAGAGTTGTAAGGAAGATACAGAAATAGCCAGATTGCTCTGGTCAAAATCTCCCATTATCAGATTTCACTCCTACACTAAACGTTCGACATTTCTCACGATGGTCTGGCTTACTTGCCATTTTCGTCCTATTCCAATACGTTTGAAATGATAAAAGACACCATGAAAGTGAAAAGCAACCCGACACGGTGATTAAACAACAGGACTAGCATCAGATAGACCAATCTTCCATTAGGAACAGAAGCCAAGAGAATGATCTGGGTCCAGTTACTCCTTCTCCATACAAAACAGCACCAGGCTTTGTGACAAGCCAGTAGGTAAAGATAACTCCTTGTTGTGTCATATAATTGATAGGCTTTGCTACAAAAAGTAAGTGCAGACAGTACAACAAGACTGAATTCTGCAATCACGCAGGTCGAATGCCAAAAGCAACCACCTAGGTGCCATTAAATATTCCTGCTTTTCTTTTACTAATGAATAGGCTGGCAAACCTCTATTCCCCAATGCACCCTACGCAATCAGGGATAAGACAGAAGTGGTTAATCTCTGAGCTGGCTAACAAGGAATCGGGCCCTTTGCCAAAGCGGAGGATTTTGCTGCAAATTGGATAAGGCAGTATGGATCAGTTCCTACACACCTCTAATCAGCTTGCTTCGCTGATGCTTCGCTGTATGACCCAACAAGCATTCTAACAAGTAGGTTTCAAGGTTTGATAAACTTTGGGTAATAAAATTTATACCTTGCTCCCCACCCCCAAAGGAAAGATCTTTGTATTTGCTATAACATTTTTTGTTTGTTTGCAGGTTTATGTACCCAGACCGATTTTCCCCATCGCTTTTCTCTCTTCCACCTTATTGTCTCCTCTTCTACAAAAAAATCTATGAAGGAGCTCCAAAATATCTTTTGTGCAAAGAAGAGTTGGGTCTTCCTTTCAATATCAGCAATCCACTTGACATCCTAGGATGACCAGGGGTGGTATTGACTTACTTTCCCTGCTGGTTCACAAATGTGAGTGCTTGTGCACATGGGATAGATTTGCTCGCACACACCTCATCAACCCATGCACACATCCTTCTGCAAATGCGCTTTGCTTGCTCGCACATCTTGCACGTCTTGCACGTATGCACCCGGCCTCAAAAAATGTGCCTAAATAGGACAGCATAGAGCTGGGACGGGTGGACGAACCCACCCATGATTTCCGCTACCGGTTCACGCGAACCGGTCTGAACCAGCTGAATACCACCTCTGCTTTTGATACTGTAAATTACCTACTATCTGTCGTGTCCCACTCCCACTCAGACGACCGGGTCTAGGAAATCTGTATCAAGCGTGGCAACGAGGCCTCTGCAGCTTTGCCAAATTCCTCCGAGGTTTCTCAAGGCAGGCAGGAGTCCAAGTTGTGACTTCAGCAAACTAGATGAGACTTTGCTTGACTCAAGGTTGGAATGCCAAAAGCAGGTCCTTTATATAGGCTGTGGGGTGTGGCTCCATGACTCAGCATTTATCCAGGCCTGCCCCTCCCTTCCTTCTGCTGGTGTCGCCTCTCAGATCTCCGGAAGTGAGGATCCTCCCACTTTGAATTGTCTTCTGCTGTTTGAGAAAGGGAGGGGTCAGAAGGAGTAGGCCTGAGTAATTTCAATCCATGGCTGACTTCCTCTGATGGCTGAGCCAAAGGAACACACGCCGTATGAGTGAGGTTTGTTTGTTCATTCCTGACATCCTGTCCGGGCATGGGGCCAGGGCCAGGGGCTGGAGGCATGACATGCCGTTCATCTTCACTATCAGACTCGGAGTCTGATAGCAGGCCCGGGTGTAGATGGGAGGGGCCCGGCTGAGGAGAGGAGGGAGGACAAAGCACAACACTATCTTTCTCTTTCGATAGATCCACAGTTAGTTCTATTCCATGATATCCTTTTAATTCAGCCAAAGATAATTTCATTTGCCTTGAATCAAGACTGTGCTTTCTCTTCATACAGTATATTGAGCCTTCTGCAAAGGGATTTTGCTTTAACCTTATTAGGGAGAGTGTTAGTAATTCTACTCTTATGTCAATGTAAAACTTTGATCCTCAGTTTTTCTCTAAACATTACCATCCTTCTCCTCTGCTGACATCCAATGGACACTTCTAAGAATGTCCCAAAGGTGCTTTTTTTCAAGAGGCAACTGGACTTTCTTGCTTTTCTTTGAAGACGTTTCACTTCTCATCCAAGAAGTTTCTTCAGCTCTGACTGGATGGTGGAGAATGGAAGGATTTTAATGAAATAAATAATAAAATTCTTCCATTCCCCATCATGCAATCAGAGCTGAAGAAGCTTCTTGGATGAGAAGTCCTTTGGGAAAGTCCAGTTGCCTCTTGATAAACCATGACCTGGATGACTGAGAATCTCCATAGACACTTCTGAGAATGTCTTTTTCCATATGTATTGATGCTTGCAGTAAGGCTTTCTGACTGCATGCAATTGGGGTACAATAATGTATCACCTATCAGTTCATTCAACAAAGGGAATAACAGAATAACAGACTTGATGTCTCCATCTAACCCAATCCAACTATCTCTCCCCTCCCTCTTTTGTATGGCAACCCAGAAACCTCCAAGATGGCCTCAGCTATGATCACTTCTGTCGTGTCCCACTCCTCCGCTGACAGCCGGGTCAGGGAAATCTGAATCAGGCGTGCCTCCGCAGCTCTGCCAAAGTCCTAGCAAAGTCCTCAAGGCAGGCAGGAGACCAGAAAGTGACTTCAGCAAGATATGTTTAGACTTTGCCTGACTCAGAGAATGCCAGAAAGCAGATCCTTTATATAGGCCATGGGGTGTGGCTCCATGACTCAGCACTTATCCAGGCCTGCCCCTCCCTTCCTTCTGTTGCCTCCACCTATCAAGTCTTCTGACGCGAGGGTCACACCAGTCAGCAGCTGTTGGTAATTGACCTCCCTCAGGCTCACATGCTGTGGGGGAGGGGGAGGGGTTTAGTTGCTCCGTTTGCCTGGGCATGGAGCCAGAGCTGGGGGCTGGAGGTATTTCTTCCTCTTCAGCCTGTCTGGGCATGGAGCCAGGGCTGGGGCTGGGAGGCATACTAGAACATTCCTCCGTGTTCGGAAGCAGATAAGAAGACCCCGGCTGAGGTGAGATTGGACGAGACACAACAACTTCAGGGTTGATAGTTGGAAGAAACAATGAAGATCTTCTAGTCCAGCCCCCTGCTCAAGCAGAAAACCCAACAGGACAAGTGGCTGTACAGTCTCTTCTTGAAATCCCTCCAGTTTTGGAGCACCATATGCTCAGGAGGCAAGCCCTTCCTCTGGTTAATTATTCTAATTGTCAAGAAATTTCTCCTAAGTTGGAGAAATTCTAAATTCTAAGTTGGTGCCTTTCTTGATTAGCTTCCTGTTGTGGTCCACCAGCAGCCTGTGGAGCTGGCAGCAGAGTCAGACAGCGAGGAGGCTGGAGAGGACAATGGGTCAATCCTGGAGTCAGGGGAAGGCCCAGACAAGGGCTCTGCACTGGAAGCAGAGATGAAGCCAGGGCCATCTGGGTGTAATGTGCAGACTCTGGAGCCTCTAGAGGCAGACAGTAGAGAGGCAGAGGAACAGGAGGAGCCTGTTCCTAATGCACACATGTGAAGAGCTGTCAGAAGCCAAGAGCAGCTGAAGCAAAAAGGACAACTCAGGAGTAAGGCCCCTCCCATAAGGCTTAAAAGAGCAGCAACAGCTCTTGGGTTCTTTGTAGGGAAGCAACGTTGCTACAATTGTTTCTTGTCAGCGTCTCTTGTTTCTGAACTTCTGGGGTTCTTGCCAAGAAAAGCCTCTGGCAGGGTGCCGAAGAAGACAAAGGTTTGTGATAAGGCCGAAGGACTTTTTCTGAAGGATTTGTATTGGAATTAATTTGGACTAAGCTGAGAATGAAGTAATTCTCAGCTGTTCTAATAAAATATGTTTGTTTAGGACTGATTGTGTCTGGTAATAACTACTTGGGCCTAGGTCATAACATTTCCATCCATTGCTTCTTGTCCTGGAAAATTGTTTTCTGGTGAGCAGGATTAATTTATACAACTTCGCAACTGGGTTTGCCCATTTGTTTCCCCACTTCACAGAATTGAAAGATGGAGGCAATGATCTGATCACAAATAAAAGAATGGATACTTTAATCAAACTTTAGGAAGTATTCTGATGGCTAGCACCAAATAGTTACACATGTCTTGTCAAAAACTTATGTGAGATTTTGACCTCAAAACAATGGCTCCAGGGTGTTAGCATTATGTAAGATAGGATTCAAACTGGATATATCTCCTGAAAAGTCTGCTTCTGGGCAGAACAAATTCACCAGAGATCTGAAAGCTGTGAGTTGATCACTGAGACCAATTAAATGAATTACAGTGGGAGAAGAGGAGATAATTCATGAATGACATCTAATCTATTCTAATTTAATTGCACAAATAACCTAATATGGCTAAAGCTTTAATGTCGAGCATGTGTTGGCTGGTGAAAAGCATTCAAGGAAGTGGTCAGTTAGCTCATATTTGATTTTCAAAATGTACAAGATGGTGCTGGTATTGGTTGCTGTTTATTAAAGTCTTTGGTTTATGGTGTATTAGTCAAACATTTGATTAGACCTTTTTGTAATGATCAGGGATGGGTTTCATTTAACTTTACCACCCATTGGCCATGTGCGCTGTCCGTGCATGTGCCCAGCCTTCCGTTCATGTGCTTTATTCGCTCACGTGCCTTCTGCATTTGTGCCCAACCTCAAAAATGTACCTAAATAGCACGACTTGGAGCCGGGATGGGCGGGTGAGCCCACCTATGTCTGCCGCTTCCAGTTTGCCCGAACTCATGCAAACCAGCTCCAGTGTCGTGTCCCACTCCTCCGCTGACGGCTGGGTCCGGGAAATCCGAATCAGGCTTGCCTCTGCAGCTCTGCCCAAAGTCCTAGCAAAGTCCTCAGAGCAGGCAGGAGACCAGTAAGTGACTTCAGCAAGATAAGTTTGACTTTTTGCCTGACTCACAGACTGCCAGAAAGTAGCTCCTTTATATAGGCCATGGGGTGTGGCACCATGACTCAGCACTCATCAAGGCCTGCCCTCCTTCCCTCTGTAGCCTCCGCCTCCAATCTTCTGATGCGAGGTCACACCAATCAGCTGTTCTTGAGTAAACCTCCTCAGGCTCACCTGCTGTGGAGGAGGGGGAGGGGTCTAGCTGCTCCGTTTGCCTGGGCATGGAGTCAGGGCTGGGGCAGGGAGATTCTCCTTCTGCAGTTTGTGTGGGCATGGAGCCAGGACTGGGACCGGGAGGCATACATTCCTCAGTGTGCGGGAGCAGGTAAGAAGGCCCCGGCTGCTCTGAGGGCGGGCAAGACACAACATCCAGTTTAGATTGCAGAAAACATGATTTCTGTAACAGAATTGTATATGCTTGGAATGCATTACCTGACTCTGTGGTTTCTTCTCATAACCCCAAAGGCTTTACTCAAAAACTGTCCACAGTTGACCTCACCACTTTCCTAAGAGGACTCTAAGGGGCGTGCATAAGAGCACAAACATGCCTACCGTTCCTGTCCTATTGTTTCTTCCCCTATGTATATATATGTTTTTAGTACCTCGTTTCTCCTCTTATATATGTTCATATATTATATAACCCTTTTTGCAATACTTGTATTAATTGTTACGACAAATAAAATAAATAAATAAATAAATAAAATAAATAAATAAATATCATCTTTAGTAATTATCCTTATGCTTGGAGACCCATTTTCATGCTGAACGGCAAAGGTCTACAAATTATGCAGTAATACCCGCACAATTTATTCAGTGTGTTTTTTTCTATTAGGACAACCTGGTCTACACAAATATGGGATGGAGCATACTGCTTCCTTTTCGCCTTTCAGCCCCAATTCAGGAGCCTTCGCAGGCAGTCGCTTTTACGGCAAACTATTTCATGTTAAATTTATATTTATTGACCCTTTATTTCTTTGTCAGTAAATACAAATTTAACACAATTCATTCAATGATATTCCACAATTTTACATCCTTGGAGTTCATGTATTTAAAAGATGGAGCTCTGAGCTGCTTGCGGTATCCTAAGATGTGAGCTTTGGGGGGTCCCTTGTGCTCTCTGAGCTTCGTTGTTTTCTTGCAGATGGTTTGGTATCCAAACTAGGGACCTGTCGTGTCCCCCTTCCCCTCCGACGACCAGGTCAAGGAAGTCCGTATCAAACGTGGCAACGAAGCCTCTGCAGCTTTGCCAAATTCCTTCGAGGTTTCTCAGGGCAGGCAGGAGTCCAAGTTGTGACTTCAGCAAACTAGATGAGACTTTGCTTGACTCAAGGTTGGAATGCCAAAAGCAGGTCCTTTATATAGGCTGTGGGGTGTGGCTCCATGACTCAGCATTTATCCAGGCCTGCCCCACCCTTCCTTCTGCTGGCGTCGCCTCTCAGATCTCTGGAAGTGAGGATTCTCCCACTCTGAATTGTCTTCAGCTGTCTCTACTGTTGGCATCTGGGAAAGGGAGGGGTCAGAGGGAGCAGGTCCAGGTAATTGCACCACTTGGCTGACTTCCTGCTCTGACGGCTGCGTCAAAGGAACACACACTGTATGAGTAAGCTGTATTGTGTTTCTCTTTTCATTCCTTGACTCCTCTCTGGGCATGGGGCCAGGGCCGGGGGATGGAGGCATGACAGGCCGTTCATCTTCATTATCAGACTCGGAGTCTGATAACAGGCTGGGGAGGAGATGGGAGGGTCCCGGCTGAGGAGGACGAGGCACAACAGGATCAGTACTGATGATATTACCTAGTTTGGGGAATGAACCAAACTCAGAGAGGACCAAGGAACCCTCATTTCAACCCTGAGCTACAAATATTCTCCTTTATTGATGTGAGCTTGTCCACACATGGTTAGAAAGCCAGCTTCTGTGATTTTCACACATGCTCTTTAGGGATCCAGAATCTTCCACATATGGACCTCTGTTGGTATTATATTGTGATGTAATTATGTAGCCCTAGAGATTTTACAGTAGTATTTTTCCTGGAACAGGGGTGTCAAACTCAAGGCCCAAAGGCCGAACGTGGCCCATGGAGTGCTTAGATCTGGCCCGTGGGGACACCCTGGAAACAGCGAAGGAACAGCCTGCAGTGCCTTTGTCAGCAAAAATGGAGCTTGGGAGGGCCTCTCGCAGCCCTCCCAGCAGAGGTGGGTTTCAGCAGGTTCTGATCAGTTCTGGAGAACCGGTAGCAGAAATTCTGAGTAGTTCAGAGAACCGGTAGTAAAAATTCTGACTGGCCCCGCCTCCATCTATTCTCTGCCTCCCAAGTTCCAGCTGGGGATTTTGCAGTATCCTTCCTCTGCCATGCCCACCAAGCCACACCCACCAAGCCATGCCACGCCCACCAAGCCACACCCGGTAATAAAATTTTTGAAATCCACCACTGCCTCCCAGGCTCTATTTTTGGCTGCGACAGCCTCCTGCAGCCCTCTGCCAGCCAAACCTGAGCTTGGGGAGGCCATGTGTGGGACCTCCTGAGCTCCATTTTTGCTAGCAGAGCGCTGCAGGAGGCTGTCGCAGCCAAAAACAGAGCTCGGGAGCCGGTTTTTGCTGGCAGGGTGCTCAGGCCACCACAGGTGCCTCTGACACAAGTGAACTGAAGCTGGCCACATCCACCCTGGCCACTCCCACCCAAACCCCCTGAGGTCAGATACAATCCTGATGTGGGCCTCAATGAAACCGAGTTTGACACTCCTGTCCTAGAAGCTGCACATACGAAGAGGAATGCTAAAACATCATTCATCAACGACTGCTTTCCCTGATATATAGAATTCTCTTAGTATTAGAAACAAAGTACTTAAGAGCCGTGGTGGTGCAGTGGTTAGAATGTAGTACTGCAGGCTACCTCTGCTGACTGCCCGCTGCCAGCTGACTGCCGTTCGATTCTCACTGGCTCAAGGTTGACTCAGGCTTCCATCCTTCCGAGGTCAGAGAAAATGAGGACCCAGATTGTTGGTGGGACAATAGGCTGACTCTGTAAACTGCTTAGAGAGGACTGTAAAAGCACTTTGAAGTGGTCTATAAGTCTAAGTGCTATTGCTAAGTGCTACTTGCTACAAAGAGCAACTGCTGGGAATAGTCCTGGAAGCATATTCTGATGGAATATATGAACTCAGTCATCTTACGGATTTACAACATGAAGTTCTTATTTTCAGAATGGTTGCTCTGTTAGTCTGTCTTGTAAGAGGAATATATATATATATATATATATATATATATATATATATATATATATATATATATGTATGTATGTATGTATGTATGTATGTATGTATGTATATATATATATGTGTGTGTGTATATATATATATACATGTATATATATATACATGTATATATATACATATATATATATATATATATATATATATATATATATATATATATATATATATATACATATATATATATATATATGTAGGTCTTTGGTTGTTCGGGTTTTCTCCCGTGTAAAATTGGAAGTGTCTTGGCGACGTTTTGACGAAGTCTCATTCGTCATCTTCAGGCTTCAGCTTCGTGCTTCTGGGAGCAGTGTGTGATCGCAGCTGCACTCTTTCTAGAGTCTCAACATCTTTTTTACATCGTGGCAACCAAAACTGGATGCAATATTCCAAGTGTGGCTTTACCAAGGCATTATAAAGTGGTATTAAACACTTCATGTGATCTTGATTCTATCCCTCTGTTTATGCAGAACTGTGTTGGCTTTTTTGGCAGCTGCTGCACACTGCTGGCTATTGGAGGCTCCAGGCTACTGGAGATGACATGCTTCAAATACTGTAAAGATGTCATACAAACTCAAGTTGGAATGGAATCATTGCTTTATTGCTGAATCCAGTTGGAAGCCACTTGGAAGCCTTTAAGACAATTCAGAAAAGTTGACAATAGTTTGCCTAGGCACAAACACACTGCTCTCAAATCAGTTATGAAGTCTAAATCTATTCGATGGTTTTATTTGCCCATAAAGACCTCATAAATTTTCTAAACCCATCTGAAAGTCCCAAATAATTTGACTTTTCATATTACACTGCACTTTTAATAGACACAATGAAATCTCATGCAATTTATAAAATGGACTCTTGGCTTCAAAAACTATACTAAATATGCCAATCTATACAACGAGACAAACATTCTAAACTATCATAGCTTATAACAGATAGTTTATAAATATTCTTAAGTGCAAATAGAAATATATATTTGAACAGCAAGGAAGCTAAAGCTGTAATGGTTAAATTGATTGTTCTGTTCAAAGAAGAGAATATATTTCTGTTTTTTTAAATTTGGATTTCACTTCTGGATTTTGTACTTGTGACAGGAAAAAAATATGAAACTCTGGCTTTAGTTTTGCCAATTAGATAGATTTGTTGTGGTAGTATATACACTTACTAATGTGTAAAAGTAAAAAGCTGAGGTTGTAATGTTGTTATCTTGTACTGTGCTAAAGAGAGTTGAAAATCAATGATTCTTTTCTTTCTACCATTGCACCTCATATTTTCTTTCCCCTTTTCTTTTTCCTTCCCTTAATTTCCTATTTTTATTTGTATTTGTATTTTATAAAATGGTGAAACAGTGAAAGTTATATAAAATACAACGAGACAAAAATGTTCTATTTTTTTTTTCAAAGCATTTTTGCATTTTATTCAGGTACGTAAAGTATGGTTTGCTGTTAG
The DNA here is from genome assembly GCF_028640845.1 of Ahaetulla prasina. Taxonomy (NCBI): domain Eukaryota; kingdom Metazoa; phylum Chordata; class Lepidosauria; order Squamata; family Colubridae; genus Ahaetulla; species Ahaetulla prasina. Next base: position 83,609,417 of record NC_080546.1, on the reverse strand, counting down.
TTGTGAAGTCGTGTCCAACCCATTACAACCCCATGGACAATGTTCCTCCAGGCCTTCCTGTCCTCTACCATCCTCTGAAGTCCATTTAAGATCACGCCGACTGCTTCAGTGACTCCATCCAGCCACCTCATTCTCTGTCGTCCCCTTTTTCTTTTGCCCTCAATCTTTCCCAGCATTAGGCTCTTCTCCAGGGAGTCCTTCCTTCTCATTAAGTGGCCAAAGTATTTGTGTTTCATCTTCAGGATCTGGCCTTCTAAAGAGCAGTCAGGGTTGATCTCCTCTAGGACTGGCCGGTTTGATCACCTTGCAGTCCAAGGGACTCACAGGCGTCTTCTCCAGCACCAGAGTTCAAGGGCCTCAATTCTTTGCAATTACAAATATCAGATGATGACTAACACGCTGAAAAGTCTGCTTTAAAAAAATATGGAAAAATCAAATGGGTCAACAGTTTAGGACAAAATGACAGTATTTTCCAGTAACCACAAAATTTTGATTTCATAGTTGCTGCATTCAGCTTCCCTGACCTTTATATAGCCACATCTTTGAAAGGTTTTTAAGAGTAGCCTCACTGAAGTTTGAGATGACAGAAGGGACAAGTAATTTTTACAATTTGTGAATTATTATTATTATTTTTTATTGAAAAAGTTTTTACAAAATTTTTCCCCCTTTCCCCCCCCCACTCCATCCCTTCCCTCCCTCCAAAACCACCCTCTTCCCTCCCCCGCCCCCCAGAACAAACACAAGGTATAGTTCAAAAGAAAAAAACAATCATTCGCTAAATTTTCCCTAACACAAATTATAATCCTCCCCTATCTTCTCAAATCCTAACTTTCCCCCATACAAATCAAAGATAAATACATCCTAATCATTCAAAAGCAATCAACGCTGGCAAATGCCCTGGACGAAGCCAGAGCGCATGAAATGTCAACCCAAGCGGCGGAGACACTGCAAAAGCCCCTCACACCAAAGGCAAGCACAAAGTCAACCCCGGTGCACCAAGAAGAGATCCAAACCGAATCTGATGGTGAGGATGAGGAAGGGGTTTGCCGAACTGAGAAACGGGACCAAGAGAACCGGGACGAATGCGGAAGTTGCGGGGGTCAACACCAGCGCCAACGCTGCAAGTTCAAGGACGCAACATGTCGGCGGTGCGAGAAGAAAGGGCACCTAGCTCAAGTCTGTCGAGCTCCCCAACCTTCCCGCCGAAAATTCAAATCGGCCAATCAGAGCACGGGATCGGCAAGGCGATCCGCGATTGGCTCAAACAAAAAAGGCGCGGATTCAAACCAAACGACGGTGGTCATAGGCCGCGCCTCAACCCGGGTGGAGAAGAAGATCTTCACCAAACCCAAAATAGAAGGAGTACGGTGCCGGCTCGAAGAGGACACCAGGTCAGCGATCACCATCATGTCCTGGGACACTTTGGCGAAGTCACTGCCGTCAGTCGTGAAGCGCCACCTGCAAACACAACGGCTACGAGTCCACGACTACCAAGGGAATCGCATCCCTGTTCGAGGGACCACCTCCGTCCGAGTCGAGTACGGACCACACAAGAAGACCCTGCCCATCACGATCGTCGAAGGGACCCTGCCTAGTTTGTTGGGACTAGACTGGTTTCGTGCACTGGGCATGGGAGTGACTGGCATCTACAGAAGTGACTGTAACCTGAAAGACATGCTCATGAACGAGTTCGAAGATGTCTTCAAGGACTGCCTGGGCAAGTACAAGGGGACCCCTATTTCCTTCAACTTAGACCCCCAGGTAGCTCCCATTAGGTTAAAGGCAAGGAGAGTCCCTTTTGCCCTTAAACCTAAAATTGACAAGGAGCTAGATAAGCTCATAAATCAGGGGATTTTGGTGCCAGTCGATCACGCAAAGTGGGAGACGCCAATCGTCACCCCAGTAAAACCAGATGGGTCAATTAGAATCTGCGCTGACTACAAGGCGACGCTAAACAAAGCCTTACAGAAAAGCGCTTACCCAGTTCCCGTGGTGCAACACTTGCTGCACTCTTTGGGGCAAGGGCAAGTCTTTGCAAAGTTAGACTTGGCTCAAGCCTACCAACAACTGCCCGTAGACGCCACCACAGCCGAAGCCCAAATGATTGTAACTCACAGGGGGGCCTTCAAGTGTACCCGATTACAATTTGGGGTGAGTGTGGCACCAGGGCTGTTCCAAAATTTGATGGAACGACTTCTGCAAGGGCTCCCAGGGGTAGTTCCTACTGATGATGTATTGATATCAGCAAAAAGAGGAATTGGGGAGCGTTTGAGAAAAGTTCTGGGCATTTTCCGTCAGCGGACTAAAGGTTAAAGTGAACAAATGCCAGATAGGGGTAGAATCCGTCGAATTCTTGGGCTACCGAATAGACAAGAAAGGAATTCACCCCACTGAGAGCAAGGTCAAGGCAATCAGAAAGGCTCCAGCGCCCAAAAACAAAACAGAGCTACAGTCATTCCTGGGGCTAGTGAATTTTTACGCGGTTTTTAAAAACAAAGCGACGTTGCTGAACCGCTGCATAAGCTTCTAGGAAAAATACTGCTTGGTCTTGGGGAAGTCGGAAAGTAGGGCTTTCAAGCAGTAAAAACCTGCTCTCGGCGACAGCCTGCTCATCCAGTACCATAGCTCATTGCCACTAGTGTTGGTTTGCGATGCCTCCCTTACGGGTGGGGCTGTACTCAGCCACAGATTGCCAAACGGCACAGAAGCCCCTATAGCCTTCTACTCCAGAACGATGTCCTCCCCAGAGAGGAACTATAGCCAGTTAGATAAGGAAGTGCTAGCAATCGTGTCAGGGGTGAAAAAATTTCACGAATATGTTTTTGGGCGAGACTTTGAAATTGTGACTGACCACAGACCGCTGTTAGGAATACTGGCTGGCGACCGCCCAACGCCTGTGGCACTTTCGCCACGTTTGACTCGATGGACTATTTTCTTAGCCGCTTATTCTTACAAGCTGCAGCATCGACCAGGAAAAGAAGTGGGGCATGCGGACGCGTTAAGCAGATGCCCACTACCAGGGGCGATCAAGACCCCACCCGGGACGCCCATCCTGCTTATTGACTCTTTGGACTCTGGCCCAGTCACATCTAAGGAAGTGGCTCGGCATCATACCGACATTATGTTAAGGACTGTACTCGGTTGGGTACAAGAGGGTGGCCTTCGGGCGAACGTTTAAGGAATTTGTAAAACATGATGAGCTCTCGGCTCAAGGGGTGCCTGTTATGGGGTGATCGTGTGGTAATCCCGGATAAATTAAGGGAAAGGTATTGGACCTCCTCCACGAGGGTCACCCAGGGATCGTAAGGATGAAGGGCTAGCAAGAAGCTATGTGTGGTGGCCACTCATGGACTCAGAGATTGCTGAGAGGGTAGGGAAATGCCAGGCTTGCCAAGAGTCCAGACCTCTACCCCAACGGCCCCAGTCAGGAATGGGAAAACCCCAAGGGCCCTGGTCAAGAATCCACATTGATTTTGCTGGCCCCTTCCACGGCCAAACCTTCCTAGTGGTTGTCGACGCATTCTCTAAATGGTTGGAGATCATACTCATGAAATCCACTACGGCCGAGGCAGTAATCGCAGCCCTGCGCCACCTATTCGCAATCCACGGGTTGCCTGACACTCTGGTGTCCGACAACGCCCGCAATTCACGGCAGCCCAGTTTGAGAATACTTGGCAGAGGAGGGCATCCGACATGCCCTCTCGCCTTTCCACCCCGCGCCGAATGGCCTTGCAGAGCGTTCCGTCCGGAGCGCTAAGGAGGCATTGTCCAGGCTCAAGCCAGGTGACTGGCAAACAAAGATAGATTTCTTTCTGGCCGTTCAGCACAGAACCCCAAGCACTGCTACAGGCAGAAGCCCAGCCGAATTATTGATGGGACGGAAGCTCCGGTGCCCACTTGACCGTTTGAATCCCCATTACACACCAGAGGGTTACAAGGGGGAACTAGAAAAAACGAGAGAAATGGGCATAGGCGACCGAGTGTGGGCCCGCAACTATGGGGACGGCCCAAGTTGGCTCGCAGGGCAAATCATAAAAGCAACCGGTCCAAAGTCATACTTGGTTGAGTTACAAGACAACCGAGTATGGAGGCACCACATAGATCAGATAAGGAAACGAATAACTGAACAACCCGAACTAAATGAGACAGATCATGACCACTCCTTATTTGAACCCACAGCTGACCATAACCCGGGGGAGGCGCAAGACTTAGCTGAGGTCCCGGAGGTCCAGTGATGCCATCAGGTTCCCGATGGAAACAGCAGGGAAAACTCCAAAAGTAATCCAAGGCCGGAGGGCCAAGAAAAAGAGACTGCCAGTAATCCAGGGCCCGATGGCCTAGAGAAAGAGCTGGGAGGAGAAAAAAGCCCCTCCGACCAGCTCAAAACACCACCCAGGACTGAACCGCGCAGGTCCGAAAGAATTAGGAGACGCCCAGGTTATTTGCGTGACTACGTCGAAAAATAACATGTAAATAATATGTAAATAGTGGTAAAGTGTTTTCTGGGAGGGGAGGAGTGTTATGTATCTTTAATTGTTTTGGCGGGAAACAAGCACGTTGCTGATTGGTTGAAGCCGCTGGTTAAACAGTATATAAGGAGAGGTTTTTCCCCAGCCAGGTTGCTGGGTTCACCCTATATTAAAGAGCTGTTGTCACTACCCTGGTCTCCAGCCTCGTTACTTCCCGAACATAACAGTATATACACTTACTAATGTGTAAAAGTAAAAAGTTGAGGTTGTAATGTTGTTATTTTGTACTGTGCTAAAGAGAGTTGAAAGTCAATGATTCTTTTCTTTCTACCATTGCACCTCATATTTTCTTTCCCCTTTTCTTTTTCCTTCCCTTAATTTCCTATTTGTATTTGTATTTGTATTTTATACAATGGTAAAACAGTGAAAGTTATATAAAATACGAGAGAAAAATTTTCTATTTTTTTTTCAAAGCATTTTTGCATTTTATTCAGGTACGTAAAGTATGGTTTGCTGTTAGTTGTGAATTTGTGTCCAGCCCATCACAACCCCATGGACAATGTTCCTCCAGGCCTTCCTGTCCTCTACCATCCTCTGAAGTCCATTTAAGATCACGCCGACTGCTTCAGTGATTCCATCCAGCCACCTCATTCTCTGTCGTCCCCTTTTTCTTTTGCCCTCAATCTTTCCCAGCATTAGGCTCTTCTCCAGGGAGTCCTTCCTTCTCATTAAGTGGCCAAAATATTTGTGTTTCATTTTCAGGATCTGGCCTTCTAAAGAGCAGTCAGGGTTGATCTCCTCTAGTACTGACCAGTTTGATCACCTTGCAGTCCAAGGGACTCGCAGGCGTCTTCTCCAGCACCAGAATTCAAGGGCCTCAATTCTTTGCAATTACAAATATCAGATGATGACTAACACACTGAAAAGTCTGCTTTAAAAAAATATGGAAAAATCAAAGGGGTCAACAGTTTAGGACAAAATGACAGTATTTTCCAGTAACCACAAAATTTTGATTTCATAGTTGCTGCATTCAGCTTCCCTGACATTTATATAGCCACATCTTTGAAAGGTTTTCAAGAGTAGCCTCACTGAAGTTTGAGATGGCAGAAGGGACAAGTAATTTTTACAATTTGTGAATTATTATTATTATTTTTTATTGAAAAAGTTTTTACAAAAATTTTCACCCCCCTTTCCCCCCTCACTCCATCCCTTCCCCCCTCCCTCCAAAACCACCCTTTTCCCTCCCCCCGCCCCCCGACTTCCCAGAAGAAACACAAGGTATAGTTCAAAAGAAAAAACAATCATTCGTTAAATTTTCCCTAACACAAATTATAATCCTCCCCTTCTTCTCAAATCCTAACTTCCCCCATACAAATCAAAGATAAATACTTCCTAATCATTCAAAAGCAATCTGAAATCTCTTAATCTGATAACTATTTTGCATATATTCAATCCATTTTTTCCATTCAGTTAGATATTTTTCTTGTACAGTGTCTTTCAAAAAGGATGAGATTTTAGCCATCTCAGCCAAATCAGCAACTTTCAATATCCATTCTTCTATTGTAGGTAACTCTTTTTTCTTCCAGTATTGTCCTATCAGTAGTCTTGCCACTGTTATTAAATTTAAAATCAACTTAGTCTCAATTATTGTACAGTCCGTAATAATTCCCAATAAGAAAAATTGTGGTAGGAACTTTATTAAATTTTACTAAAATTTAGTAATTTTTACAATTTGTGAATTATTTTTAAAACCATGGGAACTTTTTCTTCCCTGATTCTGAGCAAAATTAAACCAAAAATGTACCGTATTTTTTGGAGTATAAGACACTCCGGACTATAAGAAACACCTACCTTTTTTGGTGAGGAAAACAAGAAAAAGAAATCTGCCTCCCAGCAATTTTGCCTCATTGCAGCAAACAGCAAACAGCCTGCTTTACTTTCATTTTAGTTTTCAGCATAGCTTGATTAGCACAAGAAAAAAAAATCTGCTCCCAGCAATTTACCTCCTTGCAGCAAGCAGCAGAGGCCTGCACAGCAATAGGCCATGGCAATCCCTGCAGCCTGAAACAGATGAGTTGGGAGGCCGATCCAAGGGACAATCACCTTGTGCTAATTAGGCTGTGCTGAAGCTGAAATGGGCTGTTTTTTCTTGCTGCTTGCTGCAAGGAGGTAAATTGCTGGGAGGCTAAAGGGTGGGGGCCAGTGGGTGGGTGTGGCTACATTCGGTGTATAAGACGCACCCAAATTTTAACCCCCTTTTAGGTGGGAAAAAGGTGTGTCTTATAGTCTGAAAAATATGGTAAGTGTATTTTTTTTTCACATATAGTCTAAGCAAAAAGTCCCAAAAATGGCCTCCTATCTCATTTCTTAGAGTCGTTTACTTCGATTTTGCTTCACTGGAAAGAAAGAATGTCTTCAAGGACAATATAATTACTCAGATCTCAGCATTCTTCCATCCCCACTTCATGTGAATCTTAGCCAACCACTTAAAATATCCAAGATAATATCCTTTCAAATATTCATAGAACATAGAATAATAACGTTGGAGGGGGCCTTGGAGGTCTTCTAGTCCAATCCACTGTTCAAGCAGGAGACCCTATACCATTTTAGATAGATGGTTGTCTAATTTTTTTTTCTTCAAAAACTCTATGATGGAGCACCCACAACTTCTGAAGGCACATTTTTCCACTGGTTGGTTGCGCTCACTCTGAGGTAATTTCTTCTTAGTTCTTGTTCTTAGTTCTAAAGAAGTTCTTGTCTTAGTCTCGCCCAGAATGCTTCTATAGTAGCTTCTACTTTCTACAAGATTTTAAATAGTCAGGAAGAAGAAATCTTTTTCACATTGGGTGTCTGTGGAGACTCTCAGTCATCTAGGTCAGGGTTGTCCCAAAGGTGCTTTTTCAAGAGGCAACTGGACTTTGAAGAACCATTCCACAAAAGTTATACAAACCAGTGACTTGACTAAAAAGCAAAGATTGTTGGAAAGAAATGATGCAACAAGATAAATTCCTTGTGTGTCCAATCACACTTGGCCAATAAAAAATTCTATTCTATTCTATTCTATTCTATTCTATTTTTTTTTTATTTATTTACATTTATATCCCGCCCTTCTCCGAAGACTCAGGGCGGCTTACAGTGTATAAGGCAATAATCTCATTCTATTTGTATATTTACAAAGTCAACTTATTGCCCCCCCCAACAATCTGGGTCCTCATTTTACCTACCATATAAAGGATGGAAGGCTGAGTCAACCTTGGGCCGGGCTTGAACCTGCAGTAATTGCAGGCTGCTCTGTTCTAATAACAGGCTTCTTACAGCCTGAGCTATCACAGCCCCTATTCTATTCTATTCTATTCTATTCTATTCTATTCTGTTCTGTTCTGTTCTGTTCTGTTCTGTTCTGTTTTCTTCTGTTCTGTTCTGTTCTGTTCTATTCTGTTCTATTCGTATCCCTGTAGCATCATATGTCGAGCCGGAGCTGGGCTTGAACCCATGTGACAAGTGCAGACACTTAACACTGGGAGTACAAATTTCAGTCTTAAACACAGGTTGCCAAACAGACCAATTTATACAAGAAATCTCAGAGTTAGGTTTCTCTGCACAGGAGTGGATTTTACTGCATTCAGTGGTACTTTTTTTCTGATTGAACGGGTTCATCTTATAAAACACACTGGGCTTTAAAGATCTTCAGTCAGATAGAGCTGCATGTTGTGACCCAGGCCCAAGTAGTTATTACCAGACACAATCAGTCCTAAATAAACATATTTTATTAGAACAGCTGAGAATTACTTCCTTCTCAGCTTAGTCCAAATTAAGTCCAAAACAAAGTCCTTCAGAAGAAGCCCTTCGACCTTATCACAAACCTTTGTCTTCTTTGGCACCCTGCCAAAGGCTTTTCTTGGCAAAGCCCCACAATGTTCAGAAACAGGAACTGACAAGAAAGAATTGTAGCAATGTTGCTTTCCTACAAAGAGCCCAACAGCCATTGCTGCTCTTTTAAGCCTTATGGGAGTGGCCAATCATATCCTGCCCTTACTCCCCAGTCGTCCTTTTTGCTTTAGCTGATCTTGCCTTCTGGCAGCTCTTCGCATGCGTGCACTAGGAACAGGCTCCTCCTGTTCCTTTGCCTCTCTGCTGTCCGCCTCTGGAGGTTCTGGAGTCCGTGCATTGCTCCCAGATGGCCCTGGCTCCATCTCTGTCTATGACACAGAGCCCTCGTCCGGGCCTTCCCCTGACTCCAGGACTGGCCCATTGTCCTCCCCAGCCTCCTCATTGTCCGACTCCGCTGCCAGCTCCGCAGGCTGCTGGCAGACCACAACACTGCAGTCTTTTAGGCTTTTATTTAAAAGTGCAAACCAAGAAGTGTTAATTGTGACATTGCTAGTGTGAAAAGATAATCCTAACAAAGTAAAAAACAAAACAAAACAAAATATATATTTATCTGGCGAACTGAAGTGATCAAAAATAGGGGGTTGGCCTGTCACTTCTCAGAGATGATATTTTGATGTTTTTGTCTTAGATTAGAAAATGGATGAGTAATTTAAAACGAGATGCATAAAATATATTTTAATTCTTAGATATTTAAAAGCGTAATCAAGAAGAAAAGTGGAAAGTAAAAAAAAAAAGAAGAGAGATTGACAAGCATTTCTATTAAAATATCTTCACGTCTAAAATGAAGTCAATACGCAGCAAATAAGTCAATAAAATAAAAGTTCACAAATTTAAATGAACCCTATTTTTTTTTTATCCTTGTTTAGTCAAGTTAAACAAACACTTAACTATGAAACCTTTATGTTAAGAGAAACCTGAACTTAAGATAAATTATTTCTGTTTCTAGTGGCCCTGGTTCAGGGGTGAAATGCTCCCGGTTCGCACTGGATCAGCAAATCCGGTAGTGATGGTGGTGGGTGGTTTGGAGAACCAGTAGCAAAAATCCCTGCCCCCACCCACCCATACCCACCCAATCGCCTAGTTGCCCCCTTGCCCGCTTGCTGCTTCTTTTAAAAAATGCTTTTAAAAGGTAAAATGAAGGCTCTGATGATCACAGCTGAGCCACACGATTGTCAAAGCCTGTTTTTTTTAACTTTTAAAAGCGTTTTTTACAACCTATGCGCCCCAATAGGTTGTAAAAAATGTTTTTAAAAGGTTAAAAAAGGGCTCTGGCGATCAAAGCTGAGCTGCCTGATGGTCAGAGCCATTTTTTTTTACTTTTAAAAGCGTTTTTTACAACCTATGCGCCCAAATAGGTTGTAAAAAATGCTTTTAAAAGGTAAAAAAAGGCTCTGGCGATCACAGCTGAGCTGCCTGATGGTCAGAGCCATTTTTTTTACTTTTAAAAGCGTTTTTTACAACCTATGCGCCCAAATAGGTTGTAAAAAATGCTTTTAAAAGGTTAAAAAAAAGAGGCTCTGGCAATCACAGCTGAGCTGCCTGATGATCAGAACCATTTTTTTTTACTTTTAAAAGCGTTTTTTACAACCTATTTGATCACCAGAGCCTTTTTTTTTACCTTTTAAAAGTATTTTTTTTACAATCTATTTGGGCGAATAGGTTGTAAAAAAATGCTTTTAAAAGTAAAAAAAAAAAGATCACGCGCCACCGCTGATCACACACACACCCCCCGTGCTGTTCTACTTACCGCATGCCTCCTTTTGGCATGCACTGCACACGTGCACGCACCTCGCATTTGGTGCATGGTGCGCACCGTGCATGTGCAACCTGCAAACTGGTAGTAAATCGGTTCAGATTTCACCACTGCCCTAATGTCATAATATCACCATGGTGGCCAGAAAAGTAAAATCTGGATTAGCATGGTATTTATAAAACTGTTGCAGCTGAACCATTCCACAAAATTTACACAAACAAGTGACTTTGACTAAAGGGGAAAGATGGTTGGAAAGGAATGATGTGACACACACACACATGCTCAGAAGGCGCTGCAGGTTCCACTGAAGAACAATTCTGATCATTTTCAGAAAGGATTCGGAAGTGCAGGCTATCAGTGGCAGACAGGAAGGAAGATGTCTGCCACATCTATACATCTCCACCCCTGTTCTATCCCCCCGACCATAGTCAACTAGAAACGCAAACTGACTAGATGTGCCAGCAATTTATTCTTGCCAAGACCTCTTATCTATCAGAGCGACTGCAGTCCGAGCTGGAACAATCCCAAAGTTCAGAAGGAAACGAAACAGAGTCCAGGAGCCACAGTACAGCCAACGTTTTCAACAGTCAATTGTTTGTTCGTCACAAGAACTATAGGGCAGCCCCTCCTGCTTTTATATCCTGTGGGGTGTGGCTCCATGATTCAGCACTCTCTAGGCCTGCCTCACCCTTTCTTTTGATGTTGCCGTCTCTCCTGTCTGCGATACTGGGGGTCCAGCCACGACTGATTGTCAGCAGCTGGGTCTTGAGGCATGGCCTGAGAGGGAGGAGATGCAGGAGACAGAGGCCTCGTCATCTCCTCTATCTGGCCTGCCTCTGGGACTTGGAGCAGAGCCAGAGAGGAAGGCCCCGCAGAGGGAAGCCCTGTCGGCTCTTCCCCCTCACTCTCTGAATCACTCTCAGCCAGGAGGCCAGGTTTGTGGGGGGGGAGGGTGAAGACACAACAACCCCCTGCCTTTTATCCTCAGAGCTAGGGTGGGGCTTTGCTAACAACGGTGGCTCTTGTGTCCCAAGGACTGGCCCATAGATTTCTACTGCTCTCCTCTTCTCTGCCTTCTGTGCATCCGTGCATCAGGCACTGAACCCAGCTGTTCCTCCTCTTCCTCATCATTCACCTCCAGACCTAGGAGCTGATGATTTTCCATCTGAGAGCTGATGGATGGCCCAGGCTCTGTCTCTCTCTCTTTCTCTATCTCTGAAAGCTCCATTCCCTCTTCCCCCTCAGAGATTGCCTTGATGCTGGCCCTGATGCTGCCTCCTCATTGGATTTGGCTGCCAAAGGGGCTGGCAGCCAACAGGCCACAACACCTAGTGGATGATCACTTGAATATGACCCAGCAGCGTGATGAAGCTGCCAAAAAAGCCAACACAGTCCTGAACTGCATTAATAGAGGGATAGAATTAAGATCACATGAAGTGTTAGTGCTGCTTTACAATGCTCTGCTACGCTTGGAATACTGCATCTAACTTTGGTTGCCATGATACAGAAAAGATGTTGAGACTCTAGAAAGAGAAGGCAAACAAAAATGACTAGGAGACTGGAGGCTAAACAATATGAAAAATGGTTGCAGGAACTGGGTATGTCTAGTCTAATGAAAACAAAGACTAGGAGTGACATGATAACAGTATTCCAATATCTAAGTGACTTCCACAAAGAAGATGGGGTCAATCTATTCTTCAAGGCACCTGTTCTGACCTAGGCTTCCTTAGAAAGTATACAGCACAATCTTAGTCCCAGCAAACCTCTTTTATTCATACAGCTGTGAATTGTCATTCCCAGTTCAAAAGGCTTCTCAACCAGTCTTTCAGGGGAGTGTTTACAAACACCCACCTTATCTCCCATGGAATGCTGCCAGAGAACTAATTGCCACATGCAGGGCAAGGCCAAACTTAGCACAGAGTCAAACAGGACTTTCTCAAAGCTTTTATTGACCAGATGAACTAATTGATTCCTGAAAAAGGTCACATCGTGTTCACTTCTCTTTTATGTCTCATGGGAGGGGCCAATCATCTCCAAGCCTTACTCCCAAGTTGACCCTGTTTACTTGTTCCTGTTGTCTGGCATGTGCACACTGGGAACAGGCTGATGCTGTTCTTCTGCCTCACTGATGTCAGACTCTGGAGACTCTGAAGGAAGCAAAGAACTACCAGATGGCCCCCACTCTGCCTCCGACTCAGAGTCCTCATCTGAGCCTTTCCCAGACTCCAGGACTGGCTCACATTCCTCCCCCACCTCCTCACTGTCCGAATCTGCTGCCAGTTCTGCTGGCCACTGGCGGGCCACAACAGCACATGAAAGTAGCACAGGAAGTAATGGATGGAAACTTATCAAGAAGAGATCCAACCTAGAATTAAAAAAGAAGTTTCCTGAGAGGTTGGAACAAACAGTGGAACGGCTTGCCTCCAGAATTGGTAGGTGTTCCATCACTGGAGGTTTTTAAGAAGAGATTGGAAAGTGTTTTGTCTGAAATGGTATAAAGTCTACTGCTTGAGCTGAGAGTTGGATTAGAATATAGTAAAAGCAATAGCACTTAGATTATATACAGGTTCATAGTGCTTTTACAGCCCTCTCTAAGTGGTTTCTAGCAGGGGTCTCCAACCTTGGTCCTTTTAAGACTTGTGGACTTCAACTCCCAGAGTTCCTCAGCCAGCTTTGCTTTGCTGGCTGAGGGACTCTGGGAGTTGAAGTCCACAAGTCTTAAAGGGACCAAGGTTGGAGACCCCTGGTTTACAGAGTCAGCCTATGGCCCCCAACAATCTGGGTTTTCATTTTACCCACCTCGGAAGGATGGAAGGCTGAGTCAGCCTTGAGCCTGGTGAGATTCAATCTGCCAAACTGCTGGCTGCCGGTGATCAGCAGAATAGCCTGCAGTACTGCACTCTAACCACTGCGCCACCGCGGTTCATCTCCAAGATTCTGTTTTGTTCTGTTCTTTTCCGTTCTCTTCCATTCCCTTCTATTCCCTTCTATTCTGTTCTACAGTATTCCATTCTATTCTGTAAGCAGGGAGCAGTACTTGTACTAATTCTGATTCCAGCCTTCTAGAAGGGAAAATACGTTTGGGCTTTTTCTGGAACTTGGAAAATCCTCCTTGTCAGATTAGACAGATTGATTCCTAAGCATCAAAGGATTTTTTTTAAAGCATTGAATATCTGTTTTGTTTAATGGGGTCATTACAATTAGGGATGCAGTGGCTCAGGGGCTAGGACGCTGAGCTTGTCGATCAAAAGGTTGGCAGTTCAGCGGTTCGAGTCCCTAGGGCTGCCGTGTAACGGGGTGAGTTCCCATTACTTGTCCCAGCCAACCTAGCAGTTCGAAAGGATGTAAAAAATGCTAGTAGAAAAAATAGGGACCACCTTTGGTGGGAAGGTAACAGCGTTCCGTGTGCCTTTGGCCTTGAATCATGCTGGCTACATGACCACGGAGATGTCTTTGGACAGCGCTGGCTCTTCGGCTTTGAAACGGAGATGAGTACCGCCCCTTAGAGTCAGGAACGACTAGCACATATGTGCTAGGGGAACCTTTACAATTAGAGTCATCCTTTCAGCGAATTTCCATGTTCCCTACATCAGATTCCAAATTCTCCACCCTCAAATTGTTTGTGCTTCTATTTAGTTACAGTGGGAAATCCACAGCATTGTATTCTTTTTTTTTTTTAACAACAGGTTCTGTCATCCTCCTTCGGCATATTGTTTAGTTAGGTTCGTGATTTAATAAAAGCACAGACTCAGTAAGAAAGCCATACTTGGGAAACGGTTGTTTTACACTCCATTGCACAAGTGTATTTGTCTGTTACGGCTGTCTATTAATTCAAGAATGCTTAAATGAATAATGTTTTGCCTTTCCAACTGACTAATCAATTAACTACAGCTAAACAAATGTTCACATTAGCATACCCTCAATGTAAGTGCTCCTTTGTGTTCTTTAAAGTAATGTGAAATAACCTAATTCCATAAACAAGGCATCCATTCATTGTTTGAGAGATAGACATCTTCTACATTTCATGCTTCATTCCCCTTTTACGCTAACATGACAGGTTTCTAGAAAACAAACAAGTGTGATTTGATGTTTCGGCATTCTGATTAAAATTCAAAACCCCCTCTCTTCTCTGCTTGTTCATGAGCTGAGTAAAGTGCACCCTCAGATCTCGTCCTGTCGTGTCCCACTCCTCCTCCGACGGCCGGGTCTGGGAAGTCTGTATCAAGCGTGGCCACGAAGCCTCTGCAGCTTTGCCATATTCCTGTCAGAGTTCTCAGGGCAGGCAGGAATCCAAGGTGTGACTTCAGCAAACCAGATGAGACTTTGCCTGACTCAAGGAATGCCAAAAAGCAGATCCTTTATATAGGCCATGGGGTGTGGCTCCATGACTCAGCACTTATCCAGGCCTGCCCCTCCCTTCCTTTTGCTGACGTCGCCTCTCCATTCTCCGGAAGCGGGGATCTGTCCACTGTGTCTTTTCGTCTTCAGCTGCCGGCAATTCCAGCTCGTGGCTGGCTTCGTGCTCACACGCTGTAGGGAGGTTTGTTTGCTCAATCTGTCCGGGCATGGTGCCAGGGCTGGGGGCTGAAGGCATGCCAGGCCATTCTTCTTCACTATCAGTCTCTGGCTCAGATAGCAGGAGATGGGAGGGGCCCGGCTGAGGAGAGGAGGGCGGGTGAGGCACAACAGGTCCTTGTAGTTTCTAAACAACCACGGCCTGAAGTTTGTGCTTCAAGACCCCTGCCTGAGCTCTAAGTGTCTAAGTGTAAGATTTTTCTACAAGGACAGCTTCCAAAAAAATGCTCCAATGAATACACTACAATTGTATGGATTAAGAACTTGCATGTTAACCCATAACCGCAGACCTGTGGTCATAGTGACCGCAACAGTTTTCCAAAAAATGTTTGGAACACCCCTATTTTTAGAAATGGACCATTCCGGTTGTGAATAGCTTTTGTTTTCCCGCCAAATGTATGCCGCATCGTGCTTACATAGGTTATTTGGTGTTTTCTGTAGCAGCATTTGAATTTGAATTGCAGTCATTTTGGATTAAAACCAAGATTTCATTATAGGTTTATAATGTATAGGTTTTTAATAGAAACAGCTTTATAATATAAACTGCAGAAAAAACAATGGCTACCAACCTGCCTTCCATTGAGGACCTGTATACTGCATGAGTCAAAAAGAGGCCTGTGGAAATATTTACAAACCCCTCACATCTTGGACATAAACTGTTTCAAGTCCTACCCTCGAAACGATGCTACAGAGCACTGCACACCAAAACAACTAGACACAAGAACAGATTTTTCCCAAACACCATCACTCTGCTAAACAAATAATTCCCTCAACACTGTCAAACTATTTACTAAATCTGCACTACTATTAATCTTCTCATCGTTCCCATCACCCATCTCCTTCCACTTATGATTGTATGACTGTAGCTTTGTTACTTGTATCCTTACGATTTATATTGATATTGATCGTTTCCTGCTTGCCTATTTGTACCCTATGACTATTATTAAGTGTTGTACCTTATGATCTTTGACGAATGTATCTTTTCTGTTTATGTACACTGAGAGCGTATGCACCAAGAGAAATTCCTTGTGTGTCCAATTACACTTGGCCAATAAAGAATTCTATTCTATTCTATTATCAAAGTTTCAGAGATAAACCTTCAACTGTTGGTAATAAGTATTTTTTTTTAATTTGAATTTATATCCCGCCCTTCTCCAAAGATTCAGGGCGGCTTACATTGTGTTAAGCAATAGTCTTCATCCATTTATATATTATATACAAAGTCAACTTTTATTGCCCCCAACAATCTGGGTCCTCATTTTACCTACCTTATAAAGGATGGAAGGCTGAGTCAACCTTGGGCCTGGTGGGACTTGAACCTGCAGTAATTGCAAGCAGCTGTGTTAATAACAGACTGCTTAATCTGTTGAGCCACCAGAGTCTTTCTTTGCCTTTTAGTTTTTAAACAGCACAATTATGTGTAAATTATATAGTTACCCTCAAGTTGAGTTCTATTCTATGTGACTGCATGAAGTCAGCCATAGACTTTTCTCAGAAACAGTATGGGTGATTGATTTCCTCCAGATTTATTGCACTTTTTAGATACTTTTTGATTTCCTGGTAATCTTCCAGAAAAGTAATCATCAAATTTAAACCTACAGTATTTTACTTTTCCAGATCAAACTGTCAAACTATTCATTAAGTCTGCATTACTATTACTATTAATCTTCTCATCGTTCCTATCACCCATCTCCTCCCACTTATGACTGTATGACTGTAAATCAATAGATAATAGATAGGGTAAATCAATAGATGCAATTTATATAGACTTCTGTAAAGCCTTCGATTCAGTTGTACATGGCAAGCTACTTCTAAAACTAAAATCGTATGGCATTTCTGGATTCCTGCATAAGTGGATAGATGTGTTCCTATCAAACAGGCAGCAAGTAATCAAAATAGGGAACATCTTATCTAACCCTCCACCTGTTTACACTGGTGTTCCCCAAGGCAGGATTTTAGAACCCACATTTTTTATACTTTATATAAATGACCTTTGTGATCATATTATAAGCAACTGCTTTCTCTTTGCAGATGATGTAAAACTATTCAACACCACTGACAATGCTGCTACTCTACAAAAAGACCTTGACTATGTGTCAGAATGGTCAAACAACTGGCAATTCCAAATCTCAACCAACAAATTGTCTTACACATTGGCAAAAAAAAAAAAAGTCAGAACACAAAATACAAGCTGGACAGATACGACCTAACAGATGACCCTCACTCTGTCTGTACACACAGACAGTACTCATCTCAAATGATCTAAGTGTCAGAGCTCACTGTAACAGCATTACTAAAAAAGCATTAAGAGTTGTTAACCTAATCTTGTGTAGCTTCTTCTCCGGTAATATTGAACTGCAAACTAGGGCATACAAAACTTTTGCCAGACCAATTCTTGAATACAGCTCATCTGTCTGGAACCCACACTGCATATCGGACATTAATACAATTGAATAAGTCCAGCGATATTTTACAAGAAGAGTCATCCTTTCCTCTACCCGTAATAAAATACCTTATGCCATCAGACTCGAAATTTTGGACTTAGACAACTTAGAACTATGCCGACTTCAGTCTGACCTGAGCATAGTACATAAAATCATCTGCTACAATGTCCTACCAGCCAATGAATACTTCAGCTTCAACCAAAACAATACAAGAGCACACAATAGATACAAATTCATGGTAAACCGATCCAATCTAGACTGCAGAAAATATGACTTCAGTAACAGAGTGGTCAATGCCTGGAATACACTACCTGACTCTGTGGTTTCTTCCCCAAATCCCCAAAACTTTAACCTTAGACTGTCTACTGTAGACCTCACTCCATTCATAAGAGGTCTCTAAGGGGTGTGCATAAGCGTACCAGTGTGCCTACAACCTTGTCCTAATGTTTTCTTTTATTCGTATCCTTTTCATGTATTTATAATTATGTTTACACTTGTATCTGTCATAAAATACATGCTTAATGAAAATAAAAATAAAACTTATTGCTGTATCCTTACTATTTATATTGATTGTTTCCTAGTATGATTCGATTGCTTATTTGTACTCTATGATTATCATTAAGTATTGTACCTTATGATTCTTGAGAAATGTATCTTTTATTTTTATGTACACTGAGAGCTTATGCACCAAAGACAAATTCCTTGTGTGTCCAATCACACTTGGCCAATAAAGAATTCTATCTATCTATCCATCTCTCTCCCTCTCTCCCTCTCCCTCCCTCCCTCTCTCTCTCTCTCTCTCTCTCTCTCTCTCTCTCTCTGGAAAGCTCTGAGTTTTTTTCTTGAAGGTGGACCATCCAATTAATTATCCTTAACTAATTCATTATTAATTGCTTATTAGTCTGCTATTTGGAGACTAGATGTTGCATGATGGAATAATCCCACATGAAGAGAGAGAAAAAATATGTCAAACATCAGGATCATTATTATAAATATTGACTTTGTTTCAAAATGATTAATACATATAATTAAATCCTGAGCTGGTGGTGACATTGGGTTTTGTTTTGTTTTGTTTTGTTTTGTTTTGTTTGGTGGGGGGATGCATGAAGGTGTATCAGAAGCTAGAAGCAGTTCTAGGTTGAAAATAAATTACCATGTGAAAAGTAGCTGGTAAATGATGGAAACTAACAAATCTCCTTCATATTCTGTTATTTCCCTTTTATCAGTGTTGTCCTCAACATTTTAATAGGATTTTATGAAAATAAGAAGTATATGGACCAGAGACTCATGATTCTATCATTGGCTGTTTTGCTTGGGGCAGGGAGTAAACAAATTCAGATCTTCCATAGACGAAAAGAAAAAGACTTTTCGATACTTTTTGTCCTGTCACCTAGTAAGCCATGTGACTTATTGTGGAAACCTTTTGGGAAAAGTGTATTTTTGAGGTTTGATGGATAACAGCACCACTTTTTTTTTTTTTTTTGGAGTTTCAAGATAATCCTATTCCACTGCTGGAATGGCCCGTGAATAGCCCAGACCTTAACCCAATTGAAAATCTTTGGAGCCGACTAAAGAAACTGGTTAGTCAGAAGCAACCCAGCAATAAAACCCAGTTAATCAAAGTCATCCTTCAATCTTGGTTTCACATTATAACAGCTGCAGAATTAAAAGACTTGGTTCACTCCATGGGAAGACGTTGTAAGGCCGTAATGCATGCTAAAGGTTACCCGACTAAGTATTAACTGACATGGTGATCATTTTTGTATATCTCGTTTTTTTCTATGTGTTTCACTTTTCTTCTATATGCTGTAACTGCTATTCTGATAGCAAAACCTTCATACAAGTTATTGCATTACATTCTTGATTAAATTATCTTTCCATTGATATATAATTTTGTGGTACTATTCCAAAAAAAGTGATGTTATTAGCTAGTTTTACAAAATACACTTTTCCAAAAAGGTTTCCGCAATTTCGGCCACTTCTGTAGTAGCCTTGTTATTAGAATAACAAAGTTGGAAGAGACCTTGGAGGTCTTCTAGTCCAACCCCTGCTCAGGGAGGAGAGACCCTATATTTCAGACAAATGACAGTCCCCTCTCTTCTTGAAAAACTCCAGCGACGGAGTAACTCACAACCTCTGAAGTTAAGTCATCCCACTGATAAATTATTCTGTCAAGAAATTTCTCCTAATTTCTAGGTTGGTTCTATCTTTGATTTCCATCCATTGCTTCTTGTTCTCCCTTCAGATGCTTTCAAAAACAGCCTGGCACCCCATCCCCACCTCTTCTCTGTGACAACCCATTAGGTACTGGAAACTGCTATCATGTCACTCCAATTCAGGGGTGAAATTCAGCAGGTCCTGACAGATTCTAGAGAACCGGTAGCGGAAATTTTGAGTAGTTTGGAGAACCGGCAAATATCATCTCTGGCTGCCCCCACAGTGGGATGGGAATAAAGATTTTGTAGTATCCTTCCCCCAGGAGTGGGGAGGGAATCAGGATTTTGCAGTTTCCTTCTCCTGGAGTGGAGTAGGAATGGAGATTTTGCAATATCCTTCCCCTGCCATGCCCACCAAGCCACACCCACCATGCCATACCCCGCCCACAGAACCGGTAGCAAAAAAATGTGAATTTCACCACTGCTCCAATTCCTTCTTTTCATTAAACTAAAAGTAAAGGTAAAGGTTCCCCTCGCACATATTTGCTAGTCATTCCCGACTCTTGGGGGCAGTGATCATCTCCGTTTCAAAACCAAAGAGCCAGCGCTGTCCAAAGACGTCTCTGTGGTCATATGGCCGGCATGACTCAATTCCAAAGGCGCACAGAACACTGTTATCTTCCCACCAAAGGTGGTCCCTATTTTTCTACTTGCATTTTTTTTTTACATGCTTTTGAACTGCTAGGTTGGCAGAAGCTGGGACAAGTAACAGGAGCTCACCCTGTTCCGCGGCACTCGGGATTCGAACTGCTGAGCTGCCGACCTTTTGATCGACAAGCTTAGCGTCTTAGCCTCTGAGTCACTCTTCATTAAAGTAGAAATATTCAATTCCTGCCATCATTCTTCATACATTTTTTTTTCTCCAGTCCGCAATCATTTTTGGTGTTCTTCTTTGAACTCATTCTAGAGTCTCAGCCTCTTTTTATATCATAGTAACCAAAACTGGATGCAATATTTCAAGCTTTACCAAGGCATTATAAAGCAATAGTAACCACTGTCAGGGTTCTGACCGATGCCGTAATTAAATCATGAGCCTCGAGACAAGCTTCAAAAGGAATCCAATTATTTATTAGGAGTTTCTTGTCTGCACATTCCAAGTGAAGCCAACTCTGACCCCATATAATTTACAGCCCAGTTCTGACCCTGTTTCCCCATTCCCCCCCCCAAGGTGTGTCATCAGTCACATTCTCCAATGAAATAATTTTGTGGGTTGTAGAGATCACTTCCCTCCAGCCACTGTGGGTAACCCCAGGAGATGGACTTGACAGAGATATAGCTGGAATGTTCTTGTTCTGTCTCCTTCCCCACTTCAGACCCATGAGCTAGCCTTCAGCCAATAAGGCTCTTATCAGTCCTGGCAGAGAAATTGAAGATGCCTGCAAAGTTCAAACAAATGACTCACGTAGCAAGACTTTCAGCTCTTTTTGAAACGGTTCAGCTAAATTTTTGCTTCCCGTGGAGTGAGAGCAGTCCCAAAGCTCCTTATATATCCTGTGGCTCCTGCCCCACCCTTCCTTTTGATGATGCCGCCTCTCTAATCTTCTCAAGTGTGGGTCAAGCCAAGCTTGATTATTATTATCAGCTGTCTGAAGGTGTAGCCTGGGGAAGGGATGAATCAGGGGATGACAGCCTCATTACGTCCTCCGACTGGTCTGGTTCTGGCTCCTGGAGCCAAGCCACAGGAATCAGTGCTCCCGATGTAAGCCTTACCGGCCCTTCCCCCTCACTCTCAGAGTCACTTTCGGGCATGAGGCCAGGTTCGGGGGCTGGAGTCACAACAGTTCTTTTGTTTTTTAGTGACATTCTGCCTCGCAAGCTCGTTTTCCCACCCCACCCCCTCGCCTAATGTTAATTGGCATAATAGTCCTGTAGCTAAATAATTCAGAATATTCTATGAAACCAGGCTAGTGTCCAGGTACCACCTTAGCAATTTTGACTGAAGAATATACATTATTTTAAATCAAACTAAGTTCCAAGGGTTAGCATTTGAGCAATGGAAAGAGCAGCAACTTAAGGCAATGTGGTTGTGGCAAAGTTAAAAACAGAAAGTCTGCAGAGATTCTCAGTCATCCAGGTCATGGTTTTATCCCAAAGGTGCTTATAATATATAAATCCTTCCAGTTCCCACTATCCTGTCAGAGCTGAAGAAGCTTCTTGGATTAGAAGCGAAATGTCTTCAAAAGAAAAAAAAACAAGAAAGTCCAGTTGCCTCCTGAAAAAAGCACTTTTGGGTTAAACACAGGAAGTTTAATAAATTCCATTCTGATCTTGCAAATGGATCTTGATTTCATTTTTTGGGAAATAGCAGGCTTCTGTTCTGATCAAAGTCCAATGTAGCATCTACTGAGAATTCGTGTACTCTCAGTTTCAGCCATTGCTGTCAATGAAACATTGAGTTGGATTGCAACCTTCCAGATGAACATCCAAACAACATATTGTGTTATCTTCGGAATTAAGAATTCTGCTAAACTGAAGCTTTTATTTCCAGTACACATTGCCAAGACATCTACACGCTTACCCTAATCTGCTGCTGTTGTAAATGCCTCATTTATAAGAGAAAATTATAGCTAAAGCCCTGATAGAATTATCTGTGGAAAGATGTTATTCTTTGCTTGATAGTTTTGGCTGGCAAGAAAGAATAAGTCAAATCATGACTGCATTTTCCATCTGCCACCTATTTCTTAAACATTTGGCTTTCCGTAGACCAAAACTGAGAAACAGGAATTTAAATAACCATTTCAGGTTTCTCCTGTTTTTTTTTAAATCCCAAAACTGTGAAAAGCGACAAGTGGCTAAAGGTAAGAATTGGCCAACATTTAAACCCTTTTTTTTTTTTTTTATAAAAAGTTTTATTTTTACAATCATATCAAATAATTCATCCAATGTACAGTTATATACAATTAGTCGGGCTTGCCCAGTCACCACCCCCCTTTTTAACACTCTTCCCTCTACCTTCTTCTACTTTCCAGACCTTCCTCTCCTTCTCTTATCTACATCCTCTCCTCCCTCCACCCTACACCTTTCTTCTCCCTCTTCTACCCCTCTTCCTTCCTCTTCTCCTCTTTCCTACCTCCTACTCTCTCTTTTCTCCCTCCCCACCGTTCTAAAGTGGTAACTGGGCAGACCCGACCCTGCATTAATTATATTTATACATCTTCAATAATCCCTGTACATTAACCATCACTCCATCTCTACCAAACCCCCCCCAATTCCCCTCCCCCTTACCCCCCACCCCCCACCCCGACTTCCCAGAACAAAATGCAGGGTATCAAAACTAACAATCATAATCCAAAATAATTCCTAAATTATAATCTCTAGTCACACCACACACAGTCACACTCTCAATTCCCCTCTCCTTCAAAATATATCTAATACAAAATATTTCCTAAATTTACTCATATGCTATTGATATTTTTTATCTGATACTTATTTTGAATATAATCAATCCACATTTTCCATTCTAAAATATATTTTTCTAGTGTATAGTCTTTCAAGTAAGCAGAGATTTTTGCCATCTCTGCCAGATTTGATACTTTGAGTGTCCATTCTTCAATTGTAGGTAATTCTTCTTTCTTCCAATACTGAGCAATCAAAAGTCTTGCGGCTGTTATTAAGTTCAAAATCAATTTAGTCTCTATAGCTGTACAGTCCATAATAATTCCTAGTAGAAAGAACTGCGGAGTAAACTTAATCTTTTTCAAAATATTCTGCATGATCCACCATACTTTAATCCAAAATGCTTTAACTTTTTTACAAGTCCACCATATATGGTAATAAGTGGCATCTTCACAATCGCATCTCCAACATTTAGCCTGTACATTAGGATACATACATGACAACTTTTTGGGGTCTAAATGCCATCTATAAAACATCTTATAAAAATTTTCTCTCATATTTTGCGCTTGTGTAAATTTAACATTCCTCACCCAAATTCTTTCCCAAGTTTCCAACATTATTGGTTGCTGAAAATTTTGTGCCCACTTAATCATACAATCCTTAACTAGTTCAGACTCTGAGTCTATTTCTACTAATACATTATACAACCTCTTAATATGCTGTTGGCCTTGATCTCTCATTTGTTTTAACAAATTATCCTCAATTTGCTTAACACCTATTTTTTGATCTAATTTCCATCTAGCTTGTAATTGTCCATATTGGAACCATGTATAATTTTTCCCTTCTTCCCCCATCTTTTCTCTAGATTTTAATTGTAATTCCCCCTTTTCCATACAAAGAAGTTCTTTATAGGTAACTACCTCCATCTTTTGATATATATTTATATTTTCTATCATGTGTCTCGGGATTGCCCATATTGGAATCTTTCCATCTAATTTATATTGATATTTCCTCCAAACCCTCAATAATGCATTTCTAATTATATTATTTTTAAATATTTTATCTACTTTCTTATCATATAATAAATAGGCATGCCACCCATATAACAAACCATAACCTTCTATATTCAAAACTCTTTCCTCAGTTAAATTAATCCAATCAGTAATTAATGATAAAACAACTGCTTCATAATACAATTTTAAATTAGGCATTTTAAGACCCCCCCTTTCCCTTGTATCCTGCATTATTTTTAATTTTATTCTTGGTTTTTTGCCCATCCATACAAAGTTATTAACCCCCTTTTGCCATTCCTGTAATTTGATATCATTCTTAAGCACCGGTATCATTTGAAATAAAAATAGAAACCTGGGCAAAACATTCATTTTTATAGCCGCTATTCTTCCCAACAAGGATAATTGTAACTTCTTCCAACTCTCCATTTCTTTCCATACCTTCTGCCACAATACCTCATAATTATTTTTATATAATTTAACGTTTGAAGCTGTAATATATATTCCTAAATATTTAACCTTTTTAACGATTTCAAAACCTGTAGTTCTTTCTAACTCTTCTTTTTGTTGTATATTCATATTTTTAGTTATCATCTTTGTCTTTTGCTGATTCACCTTAAATCCAGATACTTTACCATACTGACCAATTATATCTTTTAAACCAGTAGCTGAGTATGTTGGTTGAGATACAGTAACAACCAAGTCATCTGCGAAAGCTCTTAATCTGTAATCTTGATGTTTAACTCTAATTCCCTTTATTTGATCGGAGCTACGTATTTTATTCAAAAGAATTTCTAAAGTTAAAATAAAAAGTAATGGAGATAGGGGACATCCCTGTCTCGTCCCTTTCCCAATTTTAAAAGTTTCTGTTAACCCACCATTTACTATTATTTGTGCTGTTTGCTTCTGATATATTGCCTTAATTGCGTGGATAAAATAATCCCCAAATTGCATTTTTTCTATTACTTTAAACAGAAACTGCCAGTCCAATCTATCAAAAGCTTTTTCAGCATCCAAAAAAAAAAAAGCCGCTGAGATTTGGTTGTTTCTTTCCAAATATTCAAGTAAATTTACAATTTGCCTCACATTATATCTCATCTGCCTACCCTTAATAAATCCTGACTGATCATTATGAATTATTTGATTCATCACTGGCATTAATCTATTAGCCAGTATCTTGGCAAATATCTTATAATCAGTATTTAAAAGTGATATAGGCCTATAATTCTCTGCTTTAATACCATCTCGATCTTCCTTCGGTATTAGCGAAATAAAGGCTGTCCTCCATGAAGGGGGAACATCTCCTCCCATTTGAATTTTATTAAATAACTCTTTAAGTGGTTCAACCATCTCATTTTGTAAATTTTTATAATAAACAGCTGTTAAACCATCTGTACCTGGTGCTTTACCGATTTTAAGTTGTTTAATTGCTAACAAAATTTCCTCTGAAGTAATTAATTGATTCAGTTCTTCTCTTTGATTTTCTGTAAGCTCACAAATATTTTGTTGTTGTAAATATCTTTCTATCTCTGTATCATCAATCATATCCCTAGTATAACTTACTATAATACTCTAAAAATGCTTTTTTAATCAAGTTCTTTTGATAAACTTCCTTACCCCTATATTCTATTTTATCAATCGTTCGTGATTTCTGTTTTTTCCTTATTAAATAGGCAAGCCATCTTCCTGGCTTATTGGCATTATTAAACGTATTATGTTTTACATATTGTAAATTAATTGCTACTTGATCTGCCATCAACATGTTAAACTGACCTCTTAATATATTTATTGATTCTTTTATTTTACTATTTCCTGGGCTATTTATCAATAACTGTTCTTTCTTTTTAATTTCCTCTTCCAATTCCTTTTTCTTTTTCTGCAATTTATTTTTGTATTTAATATTCATTTGTATAAGATTTCCTCTCATATAGGCCTTGCTAGCGTCCCAAATCATCTCTATAGATGTTTCTTTTTTCATATTCATAATAAAAAATTCCTTCATTTGCTTTTTACATTCATTTACGTTTTGTTCATATTTAAACAAATTCTCATTCAACCTCCATGATCTCCTAGCCTCCTTTTCCCGATCAATTTCAATCCAAACCGGACTATGATCAGACAGAGTTCTTGAACAAATCTTAGTCTTCTTCACTCTAGAATACAAATCATTAGAAATCAAAATAAAATCAATCCTCGAAAATGATTGATGCCTGTCAGAAAAGAAGGTAAAATCCCTCTCTTCTGTATTATGTTCTCTCCAAATATCTCTTAATTCCAAGTCCTCCATCATTTCAAAAAAAACCTTTGGTAATTTCGCCCTACTTGACATCTTCCTTAAACTTTTTTTATCTTTTTGAGTATCCAACACACCATTCCAATCACCCATTAATATATATGATTTATAATCCCAAAACACTATTCTTTTATATAAAAACTTGAAAAAATTTTCTTGTTGTTGATTCGGAGCATAAACTCCTATTAATAATACCCTTTTGAAGATCTCTTGTCCAGTGGTAAAATCCATTTTTTTTTACTACCGGTTCTGTGAGCGTGTCTTGGTGGCCATGGCTTGGTGGGCATGGCAGGGGAAGGATACTGCAAAATCCCCATTCCCTCCCCACTCCTGGGGGAATGATATTGCAAAATCTCCAATCCCTCCCCACTCCTGGAGGAATGATATTGCAAAATCTCTATTCCCTCTCCATTCCTGGGGGAAGGATACTGCAAAATCTCCATTCCCTTCCCACTCCCGGAGGAATGATATTGCAAAATCTCTATTCCCTCCCACTCCAGGGGGAAGGATATTGCAAAATCTCCATTCCCACCCCACTCTGGGGCCAGCCAGAGATGGTATTTGTCGGTTCTCCGAACTACTCAAAATTCTCCAGAACCTGTCATAACCTGCTGGATTTCACCCCTGCCCTTCTCTGAAATTGAAGCTAGAAAGAAAGAAAGAAAAAGTCAAATGAGAACAACCCGCCTCTCTGCAAATCTTTTTATTGTGATCAGCTGCTAAAGTGTTTTGAGTGGTTGTGTCAAATGTGAAACACGGGCAGTTACGTGCCTCTTTGTTTCAACTTATCCGTAAAGTAAAGGGGAGAGGTTTTAACTATGAATGGGATAGTTTGGAGAAATGAAACCTCTACAATTCCCCCAGAAGCTTGTGAGAGCCTGGAAACATTTCAAGGTCATATCAACAGGTGTAAAGAAGAAGGCAGATGGTTCCCATAAGGAAGAGAATTGGCTTATGTGGTTTACATGGAAGTTTGGGGGTTCGTCTGGGAACTTCAGTGTAATACTGTGAACTGGTGCCTTAGAAATTCAGAGAGTCAGGTCTCCAAGTGATGAAATCCACTGAGAAAAGAAATAGGCAAAGTCCACCTTCCAAAACAAATGTCTTTTATTTAGACAGGCATCAAATTGACAAAGACTGTTGTGATTCCGGATCTGACCCAAACCAGAATTATACCACATACTATTGAAATTTAGAAACATCCCACAAAAGTCACATTTCCCCAATAAAAGCAAAATCCACACTGCCCCGTGTCTTCAAACTCCACCTTCCTTTCTCACCAGGAGTAGCCTCTGTTCCAGTGGTGGGTTTAATTTTTTTTTTACTACCGGTTCTGTGAGCGTGTCTTGGTGGCCATGGCTTGGTGGGCATGGCAGGGGAAGGATACTGCAAAATCCCCATTCCCTCCCCACTCCTGGGGGAATGATATTGCAAAATCTCCAATCCCTCCCCACTCCTGGAGGAATGATATTGCAAAATCTCTATTCCCTCTCCATTCCTGGGGGAAGGATACTGCAAAATCTCCATTCCCTTCCCACTCCCGGAGGAATGATATTGCAAAATCTCTATTCCCTCCCACTCCAGGGGGAAGGATATTGCAAAATCTCCATTCCCACCCCACTCTGGGGCCAGCCAGAGATGGTATTTGTCGGTTCTCCGAACTACTCAAAATTCTCCAGAACCTGTCATAACCTGCTGGATTTCACCCCTGCCCTTCTCTGAAATTGAAGCTAGAAAGAAAGAAAGAAAAAGTCAAATGAGAACAACCCGCCTCTGCAAATCTTTTTATTGTGATCAGCTGCTAAAGTGTTTTGAGTGGTTGTGTCAAGTGTGAAACACGGGCAGTTACGTGCCTCTTTGTTTCAACTTATCCGTAAAGTAAAGGGGAGAGGTTTTAACTATGAATGGGATAGTTTGGAGAAATGAAACCTCTACAATTCCCCCAGAAGCTTGTGAGAGCCTGGAAACATTTCAAGGTCATATCAACAGGTGTAAAGAAGAAGGCAGATGGTTCCCATAAGGAAGAGAATTGGCTTACGTGGTTTACATGGAAGTTTGGGGGTTCGTCTGGGAACTTCAGTGTAATACTGTGAACTGGTGCCTTAGAAATTCAGAGAGTCAGGTCTCCAAGTGATGAAATCCACTGAGAAAAGAAATAGGCAAAGTCCACCTTCCAAAACAAATGTCTTTTATGTCGGCAGGCATCAAATTGGCAAAGACTGTTGTGATTCCGGATCTGACCCAAACCGGAATTACACCACGTAATATTGAAATTTAGAAACATCCCACAAAAGTACATTTCCCCAATAAAAGCAAAATCCATACTGCCCCGTGTCTTCAAACTCCACCTTCCTTTCTCACCAGGAGTAGCCTCTGTTCCAGTGGTGGGTTTAATTTTTTTTTTACTACCGGTTCTGTGGGTGTGGCTTAGTGAGCATGGCAGGCGTGGCTTGGTGGGCGTGGCAGGGGAGGGATACTGTAAAATCTCCATTCCCACCCCAATCCAGGGGAAGGTTACTACAAAATCCCCATTTCCTCCCAATCAGCTTGGACTTGGGAGGCAGAGAACAGATGGGGGTGGGGGCCAGTCAGAGGTGGTATTTACTGGTTCTCCGAACTACTCAAAATTTCCACTACCAGTTCTCCAGAACTGGTCAGAATCTGCTGAATCTCACCTCTGCTTTGTTCCCACGGGAAGGAAAGTCACCTAGCCAAAACAATCCTCACTATCTATTCACTCCTTCCTCTAGCCCCCACGTAAGAATGTGGTGAGCCCGAAAAAAACCCCTTACATAGTAAAGAGAAAGTAAAGGAATAAATGAGTAAAACAGAGAGCTAAATAAAATGACTACACAGATGTAGGAATAATGGATGGAAACTGACCAAGGAGAGATTCCAGCTAGAAATAAGGAGGAACTTTCTAGCAGTGAGAAAAATCAACCAATGGAACAGAAGTTGCCTTTGGAAGTTTGGGAGCTTCATCATTTGAGACTTTCAAGAAAAGATTGGACTGTCATTTGTCAGAAATGGTATATGATTTCCTGCTTGAGCAGGGGGTTGGACTAGATGACCTATTAGGTCCCTTCTAACTCTGTTAAGCTGTTATTATCAATTCTGGGCTCGACACAGAGTTACTTTTGCCTCGCCATTACCACGTTATGTATTCAATAGACAGTAAGTTTTCAAGGAATTGAAATGATCCTAGACTTCTATTTGGATATTCAAGCTGGATGTTGACAGGTTGTCTCTTGCAGAATTCTACCAGATCATGATGCCCAGAAAGAATAGCCTTCAAAAATATGCCAGTTCACAACAGACTTCGTGGATATGTTTCCAAGCATTTGAATAGAATTAAATGCTCTTGTTTTGAAAGATGATTAGATCCTGTACAGATCATTCTTATAACATCCGGGGGGGAAAAAGCTCCAGTATTTCCTGTTTTGACTGGTCTTTAACTATTGGAAAGTTCTAACACAGTGGAGACATTTTTTTTGTGTTTTTTTTTGAACCAACACATCTTTTTATTATTATTCTCCTCCTAACATTTTATCGTTCTTTTTTACATGTTTTGCTTGCTTGTTTGTTTACCTGAGCTGGAGATATTAATAATCCAGAGTAAAAGGTTTCACCTGTGTTATTCAGCGATCAATATTTGAATATAGTGCCAAATATAAGTGCCAAAGCCCACTGCAACTACATAGCAAAAAAGGCTCTAAGAGTTGTAAACCTAATCTTGCGTAGCTTCTTTTCCAAAAACACCACACTACTAACCAGAGCATATAAAACATTTGCTAGACCAATTCTAGAATACAGCTCGCCTGTTTGGAACCCTCACCACATCTCTGACATCAATACAATTGAACGTGTCCAGAAATATTTTACAAGAAGAGTTCTCCATTCCTCTGAAAACAACAAAATACCTTATCCCACCAGACTTGAAATCCTAGGCTTAGAAAACTTGGAACTCCGTCGCCTTCGACAAGACCTAAGTTTAACTCACAGAATCATCTATTGTAATGCCCTTCCTGTTAAAGACTACTTCAGCTTTAATTGCAATAATACAAGAGCAACCAATAGATTTAAACTTAATGTTAACCGCTTTAATCTAGATTGCAGAAAATATGACTTCTGTAACAGAATAATTAGTGCTTGGAACACTTTACCTGACTCTGTGGTTTCTTCCCATAATCCTAAAAGCTTTAACCAAAAACTTTGTACTATTGACCTCACCCCATTCCTAAGCGGTCTATAAGGGGCGTGCATAAGCGCACAAACGTGCCTACCGTTCCTGTCCTATTGTTTTTCTTTTCTTCTTCCTATATATATATATATATATATATATATATATATATATATATATATATATATATATATAAATATATAAATATATATATATATATTTACTAATATTTACTCATATATATGTTTATATACTATATAATCTTTTTTGTATGATACTTATATATATATTATTGTGACAAAATAAATAAATAAAAAATAAAATAAATAGTATTGTTTTAGAGTCAGGGTTGTTGTTGTTGTTGTTGTTGTTGTTTTCATGTGAAGATATGCAGATAATGAGAAGCACCAAAATCTGTCCATGCCACTGCATTTTGGTCTCCCCACAGCAAGGGTGTCAAACTCATGGCCTGCGGGCCAGGTGCACCATGGGTTGGCCACGCCCACCCCTGTTTTAGCGAAGGGGCAAAAAGTCACTATATGTCATGTGACAACAATGTGATGATGCATGTTTGACCCCCCTGCCCTACAGTTTCTAAATGCTTTTCAAGGGTAAAAAAAAGGTAAAGGTTCCCCTTGCACATACGTGCTAGTTGTTCCTGACTCTAGGGGGCGATGCTCATCACCGTTTCAAAGCCGAAGAGCCAGCGCTGTCTGAAGACATCTCTCTGGTCATGTGGCTGGCATGAGTCAATGCCAAAGGCGCACAGAACGCTGTTACTTTCCCACCAAAGGTGGTCCCTATTTTTCTACTTGCATTTTTTATGTGCTTTCGAACTGCTAGGTTGGCAGAAGCTGGGACGAAGTCACAGGAGCTCACCCTGTTACGCAGCACTCGGGATTCGACCTGCTGAACTGCCGACCTTTCGATCGACGAGCTCAGTGTCTTAGCCACTCAGCCACCACGTCCCTATATTTCAAGGGTAGCCCCACACAAAGCACATTACTTTAATACAAACAGGAAGTGACTGAGGCAAGCGGCATTAAGAGGAGCCTCCCACTCCTGGAATGGACTCATTTGATGCACATTTGATCACATTTAAAGCACAAGTGACAGTCCTAAAGGCCTAGTTCATAAACTGGTGAACAAAGGGTTCATATTTAAGTAAATTGTTGTTGTTGTTAGTTGCGAAGTCGTTTCCGACCCATCGCGACCCCATGGACAACATTCCTCCAGGCCTTCCTGTCCTCTACCATCCTCTGAAGTCCATTTAAACTCATGCCTACTGCTTCAGTGACTCCATCCAGCCACCTCGTTCTCTGTCGTCCCCTTCTTGTTTTGCCCTCAATCTTTCCCAGCATTAGGCTCTTCTCCAGTGAGTCCTTCCTTCTCATTAGGTGGCCAAAATATTTCAGTTTCATCTTCAGGATCTGGCCTTCTAAAGAGCAGTCAGGGTTGATCTCCTCTAGGACTGACTTGTTTGTTCGCCTTGCAGTCCAAGAGACTCGCAGGAGTCTTCTCCAGCACCAGAGTTCAAAGGCCTCAATTCTTTGGCGCTCAGCCTTTCTTATGGTCCAACCTTCACAGCCATACATTGCAACTGGGAAAACCAAAGCCTTGACTATACGCACTTTTGTTGGCAGGGTGATGTCTCTGCTTTTTAGTACACTGTCTAGATTTGCCATAGCTTTCCTCTTTCATTTCCTTTCCTTAAGTAAATTACCTAAGTTCAAATGTCTTTGTAGGTCTAGGGTGCTTTAGCTTTCACTGCAAAGTTTTGGGTTGGTTTTTTTTTGCTCATTTTGGTGGTTTTCATGGAGGGGTATGATGGATGGAAGCTTTGTGTTCTGCATTTGTTTGCTTTTATTTTATGCATCCTCCTGTTGTTTCAAATTGCCTTGAGTCTTATGGAAATGGATGGGTTGGTAAACTGTGTAATAAATAAACAAACAGTAAGTTGAACGTTGAAAATCAATTCATTTTTACGAAAGGATGCTGTGCCTAGAAGCATGGAAAGGAGAGAAACAAAGGTGTTTAACATAAAATCACCCTTGCTTGGATTCTTCCAAGAAGAATAAAGGGTATGATAGGGGAAATGCCACCTGCACAGTTTAATTGGATGGGAATATTAGTGAATTAAATATAGGCTGTGTCCAAGAAAAACATTTGGACCCAAGGCAATGAAGCAAAAAGAAAATAAAAATGTTATAGAAAGAAAAAGCAGGCAGCAAAGAATGGAATGGGATGGGATGGGATGGGATGGGATGGGATGGAAAAATAATAAAATGAAAAAATAATAGAATGGAATGGAATGAAACAGAACAGAATGGAATGGAACAAAATGGAAAAATAGAACGGAAGGGAAGGGAAGGGAAGGGAATGGAACTGAATGGAACAAAATGGAAATATGGCATGGCATGGCATGAAATGGAATGGAAAAATAGAATAGAATGGAATGGAATGGAATGGAAAAATAGAATAGAATGGGATGGGATGGGATGGGAAAATAATAGAATGGAAAAATAATAGAATGGAATGGAATGGAACGGAACGGAACGGAACAAAATGGAAAAATAGAATGGAATGGAATGGAATGGAATGGAATAGAAAAACAGAACAGAAAGAATGGAATCGAATAGAATAAAATGGAAAAATAGAATGGAATGGAATGGAATGGAATGGAATGGAATGGAAAGATAGAATAGAATAGAATAGAATAGAATAGAATGGAATGGAATGGAATGGAATGGAATGGAATGGAATGGAATGGAAAAATAGAATAGAATAGAATAGAATAGAATAGAATAGAATAGAATAGAATAGAATAGAATAGAAATGAAACTTGATTGTCACTTTAAATGTACACTAATCAGCATACATTAAAATGAAATTTCATTGCATTCAGCTCTCAAAAGATAACCATTATGCATATAACCACATTCACACACATATACGACACAGTAAAACATCACAGTCTAGTTTGGATATATACATATTCATGGGGGGGGGAAAAAAAGAATCCTGCAAGTTTACAATTATCCTGCTATAGGTACTTTGAAACCTCCTCCCAGAGGGGAGCAAGAGAAACAGACCATAGTTGGTGGGTGTCTCTAACAATACTTTCGAGCTCTAAGCTCTGAGAATCTTGTGGATGTTTGAATCAGTACTGAGAAAGTTGTTCCACTTTGTATCAAATAAAAACTCCTTAACTCACTTTGCCATTTAAAAATGTTCAACAACAGTCAACAAGTTCAGTTTTTTCCTCAGTGTCTCAATTTTGTAAATACAAAAATATTTGCAATTTTATATGTCTTTTCTATAAAGTATTACATTCTGAGGTTTTTTTTTTCAATGAACATGTTTCTCCATGTATTTTGTTCAAGCATTTCTGAGGGAACGTTAAATATACACTTTTTTAAGAACACATCTTTTTAAAGCATCTTAAATGCACCACAACATTAACAAATCATACTTTCCTGGATTCTGGTGCCATCTGTTTTAGTTTTGACGTTAATCCTTGTGGTCTTATTGTTCATTTCCCCCCCCCATTGTGTTATTTTATATTTTGATTGCGAGTTTACCCAGAACTTGGTACAAGTAAATACATTCTCTTCAGTCTGGGCGATCAAATTCGTATTGAAGAAAAATGCATGCGATAAACATCGGATGAATTCAAAGGGACGATGCAAACTCATTTAGAATCTGAATCAAAGTTTCTCAGCAGACCTGAGGAAATGTTTCCCCCCCCCTTATTTGTCTAGAATAACTAGAAACAACAAACAAACCAAACTGTCGTGTCCCACTCCTCCGCTGACGGCCGGGTCAGGGAAATCCGAATCAGGTGTGCCTCTGCAGCTCTGCCAAAGTCCTAGCAAAGTCCTCAAGGCAGGCAGGAGACCAGAAAGTGACTTCAGCAAGATATGTTTAGACTTTGCCTGACTCAGAGACTGCCAGAAAGCAGATCCTTTATATAGGCCATGGGGTGTGGCTCCATGACTCAGCACTTATCCAGGCCTGCCCCTCCCTTCCTTCTGTTGCCTCCGCCTATCAAGTCTTCTGACATGAGGGTCACTCCAGTCGGCAGCTGTTGGTAATAAACCTTCCTCAGGCTCACGTGCTGTGGAGGAGGGGGAGGGGTCTAGTTGCTCCGTTTGCCTGGGCATGGAGCCAGAGCTGGGGGCTGGAGGTATTTCTTCTTCCGTGTTCGGAAGCAGATAAGAAGACCCCGGCTGAGGTGAGATTGGACGAGACACAACACAAACCTTCCAGTTTTATCCAGTTTTGTCACCTGACAATTACTCTATCTGTCACCGCTTTGCCTGTATTGTATGAGTTTGGCAAAAGAAAAATAAAAAAAATAGATGATTTATTTAATCTTGAAAAGCTAAGCAAGATTGAACCTAGTTAGACTGGATGAAAGGCTAGTAAACAGCCTTTTCCTCCCCCCCCCCCCTCTTCTTTTATAGCTTTTTCCTTTTATTGCTTTATATTACTGTGGTGAGCTGCCAAGATTTACATTTTTGAGATGGGTGGGCATATAATTTTAGTCTTTTAAATAAATATGGCTTTCGGTAGAATTGGAGAAAAATTGTAGGAGAATGCTTCAGCGTTGCTATGGCAAAAAACTATATAGACTTGTCCATGTACAAAGATCTGCAGGAATAAGGAGTCTTTCTAATGATACTTCACTTTGTGATCCATGACTAATCAGGCTAATATCAATTTACCGACTATGTGTGACAACGATTTTTAGGGATCTTCCCACCTTGCCAGAAAATCAACCCCAAAATAAATCCACAAAGGCAAGTAAGATGCAAGATCAAAAGATGTTTGCCTATTAAAGAGCTGTGGTGCAGGGGTGAAATTCATTTTTTTTTTACTACGGGTTCTACTACCCACCCGCCTTGGTGCGTGTGGCTTGGTGGGCATGGCAGGGGAAGGATACTGCAAAATCTCCATTCCCACTCCACTCCAGGGGAAAGATACTGCAAAATCCCCATTCTTTCCCCACTCTGGGGCCAGACAGAGGTGGTATTTGCCGGTTCTCCGAACTACTCCAAATTTCTGCTACCGGTTCTCCAGAACCTGCTGGATTTCATCCATGCTGGGGTGGCACAGTGATTAGAATGCCGAATGGGAGGCTAACTCTGCCCACAGCCTGGAGTTCGATCCTGACCGGCTCAAGGTTGACTCAGCCCTCCATTCTTCTGAGGTTGATAAAATAAGGACCCAGCTTGTTGGGGGCGAGATGCTGACTCTGTAAACTGCTTAGAGAGCACTGTGAAGCAGTAGATAAGTCTTTGTGCTATTGCTACTGCTATCTGCTTTAGTGTATATAAATGTATCCATTGTAAGAAGTTTATAAGGGAATGATAAATATAAAGGTAAAGATGTCCCCTATCCAATTGAAGGGACAGTGTTTCTTAGCCAATGAAACGGGTGGGTTTATTTATTTATTTATTTATTTATTATTTATTTATTATTTAGATTTTTATACCGCCCTTCTCCCGAAGGACTCAGGGCGGTGTACAGCCAGATTTAAAACAATACAATATACAAATTAAAACAACAGTTAAAATAACATATTCTATTAGTGGCCGAAAATTTAAAACCGTCAAATTTGACCCATAAATAAAATGCTCCAATTAAAATTATTAAAATTCAAAAAATTTAAAAAAATTAAGCCAGTCCCGCTTGGATAAACAAGTGCGTTTTCAATTCACGGCGAAAGGTCCGAAGGTCAGGTAATTGACGCAAACCAAGGGGAAGTTCGTTCCAGAGGGTAGGTGCTCCAACAGAGAAGGCCCTTCCCCTGGAGGCCGCCAGCCGACATTGCTTGGCGGACGGCACCCTGAGAAGACCCTCTCTGTGTGAGCGTACGGGTCGGTGGGAGGCATAAGGTAACAGCAGGCGGTCCCGTAAGTACCCGGGCCCTAAGCCATGGAGCGCTTTAAAGGTGGTAACCAACACCTTGAAGCGCATCCGAAAGACCACAGGTAGCCAGTGCAGACTGCGCAGGAGCGGTGTTACACGGGAGCAACATGTGGCTTTCACTTACCTTTGCCACCAGTTCGCCCTATATGCACACACTCACTTTGTGTGTGTGCATGCTGCCCACATATCCATCTGCCTTCCTTGCATGCACTTTGCTCGCTCGTGTGCCTTCCACGCATGTGACTGGTCTCAGAAATGTGCCAAAATAGCATGGCTTGGAGCCGGGGCAGGTGGGCCCACCCACAGTCACCATTACTGGTTCAACTGAACCGGTGCAAACCAGCTCAATACCACTTCTGTGATGGAGCCACTGTTGTCTGAAGATGCTTCTTGTGGTCATTTGGCTAGCCCGACTATACATCAAGGCTAAGGCAATGCTGTTAGCTTCCCACCTATTTATCTACTAATATTTGCATGCTTCGAACTGCTAGTTGGCAGGAGCTGGGACAAGTAACAGGAGCTCACCCTGTCGCACTGTGCTCGGGGCTCAAACCCAGTCTGTCAGCTTTTCAGCTGACAAGTTCAGCATCTTTAACTGTTGAGCCACGGTAACCCATGTGGGAATGATATAAATATTAAGGAGTAAAAGAGCCAAAAAATAATCTTGCCTGATCTCTGTAGTTGCTGAAAATGGATCAGAGAACTAGACAACATGGCTGAGTCTTTTTTTTTTAAAAAAAAGTTTTTTTTAATTTTGAACACATTAAAACACAAGACAAACATACAACATTTATATACATATCACTGTTTCTTATCAGCTATTCAAAGCAGTCCTTTCTTACTATTTATACATATTTTAATTATATCTTATTCTACTTTTGTATTATCTATCTTCCTTTATTTCATCTACATTTTACCCTGTTGTTCGATTTTCATTATCTTTCCTATTTTCCAACCATTCATACCATCTACACCAGACCTTATCATATTCTGTATCCTCTTTTTCTTTGATTTCTTTGGTGAGTTTATCCATCTCTGCACATCCTAGGATTTTCTTAATTAAATCTTCTTCTGTTGGTGGGTTCTCCTTCTTCCAATTTTGCGCATAAGCTATACGTGCTGCTGTTAATGTGTGTAGTATTAAGTATTGTGTATCATTTGTACAGTTTTCTGTTGGGATCCCTAATAAGAATTGTTCTGGCTCTCCCTTTATTGATTCCTCTACTATCTCTTCTAACCACTTTTTGATTTTAACCCAGAATTGTTTTGCCACCGGACAGGTCCACCAGAGATGATAGTATGTTCCATAGTTACTCTTACATTTCTAACACTTTGGTGAGTTACTAGGGAACATCTTTGCTATTCTAGCTGGTGGAAGATATGGCTGAGTCTTATGCAACAGATGGTAGATAGATAAATAGATAGATAGATAGATAGATAGATAGATAGATAGATAGATAGATAGATAGATGATAGATAGATAGATAGATGGATATGGATATGGATATAGATATAGATGATATAGATATAGATATAGATATAATGATATAGGTATAGATATAGATATACATGTACATATAGATGATATAGATATAGATATAGATATAGATATAGATGTGTGTGTGTATCAGTGGCGGGTTTCAAATTTTTTTACTCCCAGTTCTGTGGGCGTGGCTTGGTGGGCATGGCTTGGTGGGCATGGCAGGGGAAGGATACTGTAAAATCTCTAATTTTCTGCCCACTCCAGCGGAAGGCTACTGCAAAATCTCCATTTCCTCCTGATCAGCTGGGATGTGGGAGGCGGTTTGGTTCTGCAACCCAACAAGACAGGCACAGACTTCAGAGCCAATTCATGTCCCTCAGACTGCTGGGGGTGTCGGACTGGCTGGGTGGGTGTGGCTAGGTGGCCATGTGACTGGGTGGGTATGGCCAATGTAGCAGTCCATTAGAGAAAAGAAGGACTAGGGGTGACATGATAGCAGCATTCCAGTATTTGAAGGGCTGCTACAGAGAAGAGGGAGTCAACTTATTCTCCAAAGGACCAGAGGGCAGGACAAGAAACAATGGGATGGAAACTAATCAAGGAGAGAAGCAACTTGGAATTAAGGAAAAGCTTCCTAATAGTGAGGACAATTAACCAGTGGAACAGCTTGCCTTCAGAAGTTGTAGGTTCTTCATCACTGGAAGTTTTTAAGAAAAGACTGGACAACCACATATCTCAACTGGTGTATGATCTCCTGCTTGAGCAGGGGTTGGAGTAGAAGACCTCCAAAATCCCTTCCAGCTCTATTCTGATTGATGAAGTTATTGATTAATTAACAGGTACTTTAACTGATTTATTATTGATCTAAAGACAAGATTTCTGGCCAGCACTGTAGTGGTCCAAAGAAAGCAATATCCACTCTTGCTGGATATCAAGCATGGAGTTATAATCTCCTTGTTCACAGATGGTGTATGCAAATTAACCAGGAAAAAAAATTGGTAATAATAATCTATAACAACAATAGAGTTGGTAGGGGCCTTGGAGGCCTTCTAGTCCAACCCCCTGCCCAGGCAGGAAACTCTACACCATCTCAGACAGATGGTTAGCCAACATTTTCTTAAAAACTTTCAGTGTTGGAGCATTCACAATTTCTGGAGTCAAGTTGTTCCACTGATTAATTGTTCTAACTGTCAGGAAATTTCTCCTTAGTTCTAAGTTGCTTCTTTCCTTGATCAGTTTCCACCCATTGCTTCTTGTTCTACCCTCAGGTGCTTTGGAGAACAGCCTGACTCCCTCTTTTTTGTGGCAGCCCCTGAGATATTGGAACACTGCTATCATGTCTCCCCTAGTCCTTCTTTTCATTAAACTAGGCATACCCAGTTCCTGCAACCGTTCTTCATATGTTCTAGCCTCTAGTCCCCTAACCATCTTTGTTGCTCTTCTCTGCACTCTTTCTAGAGTCTCAGCATCTTTTTTACATTGCGGCGACCAAAACTGGATGCAGTATTCCAAGTGTGGCCTTACCAAGGCATTATAAAGTGGCACTAACACTTCACGTGATCTTGATTCTATCCCTCTGTTTATGCAGCCCAGAACTGTGTTGGCTTTTTTAGCAGCTGCTGCACACTGCTGGCTCATATCTAAATGGTTGTCCACTAGGACTCCAAGATCCCTCTCACAGGTACTACTATTGAGCAAGGTACCACATATACGGTACCTCTACTAAAAGATGACTTATCTCTGGTATTAGCAGCTATGAGCTGCTGCCAGGTTGATGCCAACCAGGACTTTCTGTTTTTCAGTGTGGTCTCTGACACAAAGTTAGCTTGTGTCTTGTACTGATGGTGAGTTTGGAGGAGAAAGTAAGTTCCATCTCCTAGTCTTAATCAGAAGCCAGGAAGAAATGGAGTAGCGGTCTTGATGCTTAGCACAATTCTCGCTAACTGCAGTATGAAGTTATGTTTTAAACATGGTGGTGCAGTGCTTAGAGTGCAGTCCTGTAGGCTACTGATGTTCTGTTCCCCTCGCCTCCGTCCGAGCGATGACTTAATTAGCCGGCACTATCAGCTCTGGCAGCAAACTAGCGAGCGTCTGCCAAGTGTCTCTGTTATCTCCCTTGATGCCGATGAGTCAACAAACAGTACTTCAGCTCTAATCAAGCAGTTGATTTGCCTGCTACGAAGAGGCATAGCAGCCCTTGCTGCTTTTATATCCTCTGGGGTGTGGCTCCATGACTCAGCACTTCCTAGGCCTGTCCCACCCCTGCTTCTGTTGTTCCCGTCTCTCCTGCCTACGAAACCTAGGGTCCAGCCAGGCTTGATTGCCATCAGCTGGGTCTGGAGGCTTGGCCTAGGGGGGAAGAGTCAGGGGACGGAGGCCTCGTTATCTCCTCCACCTGGCCTGCCTCTGGCTCCTGGAGCTGAGCCAGGGAAGCCGGTGCTCCTGTGGTAAGTCCTGATGGCCCTTAGAGAAGCCGCTCTAAGCGGCTCTAAGCAAAGTGCTTAGTAAAGCACTGTGAAGCGGTATACAATTCTAAGTGCTAGTGGTAGTGCTATTGAACAAAAAAATTCAGTAAGCATCTAAAGTTAAGGCCAAGACAGCCTCTGTCTTCTATCCTAGTACTAAAACCATAGCTTTTTCTTACTCTTCTTACTTGGATGGAAAACATAGACAGGATCAACGAACTTTTGGCAGTTTCCCATGCCTGGCTGAAATGAGAAATTAAAACCAGGCTACATTGTAAGGATCAACAAATCCGTGGCTGTAGAAATGAGTAAGCTTTAACAAAAAGCAGATTTATTCCGAGCTGCTAAATATTATGCCTTGGGTAGCCAAATATTGTGCCTTGGGCAGTTGGGTAGAGTTATCTCTATAGCTAAAACACGAGGATTTTGACTGTTGATGAAAATCAACAGTGTTTAGTAATATATGGAATTGTTGACTTCTAACATCAGGAGTGTTTAAGAGTCGTAAGTCGGTCAATTCCTTCTAGAGAGAACAATGCCTCAAGAAGAAGTTGAGACCAGATTTTTCTGCATATATAAAAGTGTGGTTAAAATCAGCTAGATTCCCTATGGTATAATCTCAGGCACCGTTTTCAGATCCTTTAAAAATCAGACACCAATAAAATCATCTTAAAGTACTTTTCTTGGCTGTTCATGCACTTATAGCTGCATCATTGTGTCTCAGGGTTACAGCGGACATCCACAAAGCATGATCCAAAAATATAGGAAGTTTCTATGTGGACACTTATTGTTCTGGGTAATAAAACAATTTCATCCAATGTATGCCCCCAAGCAGTATACTGATGGTACTGACACATGAAATTGTATTTCTTTCCATGGGTATTTATGGCTATGGAAACACGGCTATCTTTGAATGTTTTATTACACTACCTTGAATCGTATACTGATCTGAATATGAGTAAAATACGGGAGATTTTATGCAGTGGCTCAGTGGCTAAGATGCTTGTCGATTGAAAGGTCGGCCGTTCAGCAGGTCGAATCCCGAGTGCTGCGTAACGAGGTGAGCTCCCGTGACTTCATCCCAGCTTCTGCCAACCTAGCAGTTCGAAAGCACGTAAAAAATGCAAGTCGAAAAATAGGGACCATCTTTGGTGGGAAGGTAACAGCGTTCCATGTGCCTTTGGCGTTGAGTCATGCCAGCCACATGACCACAGAGATGTCTTCGGACAGCGCTGGCTCTTCGGCTTTGAAATGGAGATGAGCACTGCCCCCTAGAGTCGGGAACGACTAGCACATATGTGTGAGGGGAACCTTTACCTTTACCTTTGTAAAATACGGGAGAGAGTTTGTAATGGAAGGCTGAAACTATGGATGTTCCTACCAAGGAACATCCATAGTCATCTGCCAAGAATGGAAAACAGAAATTGCAGTAGATGAACCATTCTTCTGTCAAAGATTATAGGATGGTCCAGGAGCACGATGGTGTATGATTTGACTTCTTTAGCACAAATAGTATATCATGCCCCTAAACTAAGGCTCAGTTGTCATAGAGACAACTTCAGTTGAATGCAGTTTTGAGAATGTTGATTGCTATTCGGCTCCCTGGCCCTGTCATTCAAGCAAACTAAATGAAAGCTAAATTAAATACTATCCGGTCCACAATTCAATCTCAGCCACTGGATTACACTGACAATTGATTACAATATTACCAATAAAGGGGATATATATATATATGTTTTCTGAGGTTTTCTGAAGCTGAAGCCTGAAGATGACGAATGAGACTTCGTCGAAACGTCGCCAAGACACTTCCAATTTTACACGGGAGAAAACCCGAACAACCAAAGACCTATATATATATATTGTAGCTCAGGGTTGACATGAAGGGACCTTGGTGCCCTCTGAGCTTGGCTGCTTTCTTGCAGACGTTTCATTCACCAAAGTAGGTAACATCATCAGTGCTAGAAGGGAGTGGGATTTTCAAGTAGGAGGGGGAGGGGGAGGAGGAGGGAGAGGAGGTGGAAGAGGAGGACTGTGGGGTCCTTAGTGCTCTTTGAGGTTGGCTGTGTTCTTGAAGACATTTCATTAGCCAAACTAGATAACATTATCAGTGCTAGAAGGGATTGAGATTTGCAAGGAGGAGGAAGAAGAGGAGGGGGAAGAGGAGGAGGAGGAGGAGGAGGAGGAGCAGGAGGAGGAGGAGTAGGAGGAGGAGGATTGTGGGGTCCTTGGTACTCTCTGAGCTTGGCTGTTTTCTTGGAGACATTTCATTAGCCAAACTAGATAACATTATCAGTGCTAGAAGGGAGTGAGATTTGCAAGGAGGAGGAAGAGGAGAAGGGGGAAGAGGAGGAGGAGGAGGAGGAAGAGGAGGAGGAGGAGGAGGAAGAGGAGGAGGAGGAGGAGGATTGTGGGGTTCTTGGTACTCTCTGAGCTTGGCTGTTTTCTTGCAGACATTTCATTAGCCAAACTAGATAACATTATCAGTGCTAGAAGGGAGTGAGATTTGCAAGGAGGAGGAAGAGGAGGAGGAGGAGGAGGAGGAGGAGGAGGAGGAGGAGGAGGAGGAGGAGGAGGAGGACGAGGAGGAGGACGAGGAGGACAACTATGGGGTCCTTGCAGACATGTCTTAGCCAAACTAGATAACATCATCAGTGCCCTGATGATGTTATCTAGTTTGGTAAATGAATTGTCTGCCAGAAATCAACGAAGTTCAGACAGCACCAAGGGCCTGATTACGCTGATGTCGGTGTTGGATTAATTTTAAAAAAGAAAACATGTATCTTTCCACAGGGATGCAAAAATACCAATCCACAGCTCAACTTTGCATTGCTTCTCACTGCCTGTCCTCAGAGGAGGCCGTTTTTCTATCGTTGCATTTCATTTCCCATTTTTTTTTTAAAAAAGGAAGCTAAATGAGGAAGGAAGGGCTTTTTAATTATACACCCCATTTGTACATGTTCGCGGTCACAAGGTAGAGCGAAGCAAGAAAGCCAGCCGGACAATTCAAGATATGAATCATTCTGATGAGTTTCTCTAGGGATCCATGAAAAAAGACTGGCCAATGCAACAAGGCTATTTGAATGGATCATAAATGGCATTTGTTCTAAAGCCGTCTGGAGAAGTGAAAGAAAATTACCGGTTCTGAGTTACCAACACTGTGCCGAAAGATTTCCTCTTTTGCTTACTAACAAAGTCGTGTATTTATAGAATACTGGCACATTTTCCCTCGAACTTAGAACATAAAACATAGAATAATACTGTTGTGTCTGCGCCCCCTGAGCTGGGCCCCCTGCCAGAAAGTGACTTGGAAAGTGAGGGGGAAGGGCCATCAGAACTTACCTCGGGAGCACCGGCTTCCCTGGCTCAGCTCCAGGAGCCAGAGGCAAGCCAGGTGGAGGAGATCACGAGGCCTCCGTCCCCTGACTCTTTCCCACCCCAGGCCACGCCTCCAGACCCAGCTGATGGCAATCAGGCCTGGCTGGACCCTAGATTTCGTAGGCAGGAGAGGCTGGAACAACAGAAGCAGGGGTGGGGCAGGCCTAGAAAGTGCTGAGTCATGGAGCCACACCCCACAGGATATAAAAGCAGCAAGGGCTGCTATGCCTCTTCGTAGCAGGCAAATCAACTGCTTGACTAGAGCTGAAGTACTGTTTGTTGACTCATTGGCATCAAGGGAGATAACAGAGACACTTGGCAGATGCTCGCTAGTTTGCTTCCAGAGCTGATAGTGCCGGCTAATTAAGCCATCGCTCGGACTGAGGTGAGGGGGACAGAACAAATACCCTGTTTCCCCCCCAAATAAGACATCTCCTGATAATAAGCCCATCTGGCTTTTGAGTGCATGACAATAAGGAAAAGCGCTTATTTTAGGGTTCAATATATATATATAAGACAGGGTCTTATTTTCATTAGAGTTGGAAGGGACCTTGGAGGTCTTCTAGTCCAACCCCCCTGCTGGAACAAGAGACCCTATACCACTTCAGATAAATGATTGTCCAGTTTCTTTTTGAAAGTCTCCAGTGATGGAGCACTCACAACTTCTGAAGGCAAGTTGTTCCATCGGTTGATTGCTCTCCCCGTTAGGATATTTCTCCTTAGTTCTAGGGTTGCTTCTCTCC
Source organism: Ahaetulla prasina (assembly GCF_028640845.1). Classification (NCBI taxonomy): domain Eukaryota; kingdom Metazoa; phylum Chordata; class Lepidosauria; order Squamata; family Colubridae; genus Ahaetulla; species Ahaetulla prasina. The sequence goes on along the minus strand of NC_080546.1, from coordinate 83,565,250 downwards.
TTGGTTAGTTTTCATCCATTGTTTCTTACCTTGCCTTTTGGTGCTTTGGAAAATACATTGAACCCCCCCTGCCCTTCTCTTTGTAGGAATCCTTCAAATAATGGAACACTGCTATCATGTCTCCTCTACTCCTTCTTTTTTTATTAGACTAGACCAGGGGCGTCAAACTCAAGGCCCGGGGGCCAGATCTGGCCTGCGAGATGCTTAGATCTGGCCAGTGGTGAAATGTGGTACCAGTAATGTTTTCTTTTAAAACCATTTTTTTTTTGCCTTTAAAAGAAAAAAAAGCTTCTGATGATCGTGTGGCTCAGCTGGGATCGTCAGAGCCTTTTAACAGCATTTTTTCTACAACTCCTCTGTATCTCTCTCTCTCTCTCTCCCTCTCTCTCTATGTCTCTCTCTCTCTCTCCCCCTCTCTCTGTATCTCTCTGTGTCTCTCTCTCTGTCTCTCTCTCTCCCACTCTCTCTCTCTGTCTCTCTCTCCCCCTCTCTCTGTATCTCTCTATGTCTCTCTCTGTATCTCTCTCTGTCTCTCTCTCCCCTCTCTCTCTATATCTCTCTGTGTATCTCTCTGTATCTCTCTCTCTGTCTCTCTCCCTCTCTCTATGTCTCCCTCTCTCCCCCCTCTCTCTCTGTATCTCTCTATGTCTCCCTCTCTGTATCTCTCTCTGTCTCTCTCTCTCCCCCTCTCTCTCTATGTCTCTCTCTCTCTCCCCTCCTGTCTCTCTGTATCTCTCTATGTCTCTCTCTCTCTCTCTGTATCTCTCTCTGTATCTCTCTTGTCTCCACCCTGGCCGCTTCTCCATCCCCCGCCATCATCCTTACCTTCTCAGACCAGGCAAGGAGTGACTGGGAGGGGAGGCGAGGAGTGAGGCCAGCCAGTGGTGGGATCACCAGACAGGGAGCCACAGCAGAGGGCTGAAAGAGCTGCATGTGGCTCTGGAGCCACAGGGTGCTTACGCCCATCTTAGCGAGTCATTGAGGCCACTTGGAGGTTGACCTGTGTCCTCAGAGTCACCTGAGTAGTGCTAAAGATTCCTGTAGTTGAAGCCTTCAAGTGCTTCCTTCCATTCCCCACCATTCAGTCAGAGCTGAAGAAGCTTCTTGGATGAGAAGCAAAACATCTTCAAAGAAAAACCAGAAATTCCCGTTTCCTCTTGGAAAAAAAACACACCACTTTTAGGACAACCATGACCTGGATGACTGAGAATCTCCATAGACATTGACTGATGGTGATTTTGTCAAAGTTGATGGTGTTCAAGTGGTGCTCCAGGCACCCTGATTATACCAGGGTACCCATTACTATTGATACTACCTTTGATTTCTCCTCCCAGTCATTTTACTTCTATTTGTAGGTCTTTACATTTTGTGATTTTTCTCCAGTTCCTTTTCTTCTCTTTGGCTGTCCCAGACTTTTCAGTCTTTCTTATTGACCATTGTTGGAGAGTTACTTTTTCTCTTTGAATTCTAAAGTCTTGGAACACTTTAGACTCTTCACTTTCTATTACTTTGTCTATTTTGTGGCCCCACCAGTTCTTGCTTCCAGGCAACCAGAATTTTTGACAGACATTTTAATGTAAAGATAAAGGTAAAGGTTCCCCTCACACATACGTGCCAGTCGTTCCTGACAGGGTGGGTGGGTGGGAGGTGCTCATCTCCATTTCAAAGCCAATGAGCTAGCGTTTCCGAAGATGTCCCCACGGTCATGTGGCCAGCATGACTAAATGCCAAAAGTGCATGGAACACTTACTTTCCCACCAAAGGTGGTCCCTATTTTTCTACTTGCATTTTTTACGTGCTTTCGAACTGCTAGGTTGGCAGAAGCTGGGACAAGTAACGGGAACTCACCCCGTTACACGGCACCAGGGATTTGAATTTTTTAGAATAGAATAGAATTTTATTGGCCAAGTGTGATTGGACACACAAGGAATTTGTCTTGGTGCATATGCTCTCAGTGTACATAAAAGAAAAGATACGTTCATCAAGGTACAACATTTACAACACAATTGATGATCAATATATCAATATAAATCATAAGGATTGCCAGCAACAAGTTATAGTCATACAGTCATAAGTGGAAAGAGATTGGTGATGGGAACTATGAAACGATTAATAGTAGTGCAGATTCAGTAAATAGTCTGACAGTGTTGAGGGAATTATTTGTTTAGCAGAGTGATGGCCTTCGGGAAAAAACTGTTCTTGTGTCTAGTTGTTCTGGTGTGCAGTGCTCTATAGCGTCGTTTTGAGGGTAGGAGTTGAAACAGTTTATGTCCAGGATGCGAGGGATCTGCAAATATTTTCACGGCCCTCTTCGTGATTCGTGCAGTATACAGGTCCTCAATGGAAGGCAAGTTGGTAGCAATTATTTTTTCTGCAGTTCTAATTATCCTCTGAAGTCTGTGTTTTTCTTGTTGGGTTGCAGAACCGATCGACAAGCTCAGCGTCTTAGCCCACTGAGCCATTATTTATTAATTGATGGCCCACAATCAAATCAACAAACATTAAGAGACATATAGCAGTTTTAAAAAATCCACACGTATATATAAAATGCACAGGCCAAAACCCAAGCTATGGGGAAATCATCAGCAAATTATTTACGTTAAAAGCTACAGATATTTTTTTTTTAAAAAAAAATTGACATCACCCTCGATAGTTTTAGAAATTGATCACTTAAAAAGAAAGTGATCTCCTTGTCATGAGGGAAATTAAACTTTGTAATAATGGGGGTTATAAATTTTAATGGCCATCGCGTATACAGTGGTCATTTCAATAGAAAATATTCAATATTTTCTCTGTACTTGAATATATTCAAATAGGAGTTTCATATGAGAGAGTGTTGTTATCCTTATGTACCAGTTTGCTCCAGAGGGGGAAAAGGTCTTTAATGTAAAGGGCCTTCTGCCTGGTGATTCTACTGCCATCTTTTTTTAAATATGTTCTTTTCCTGTGGATGCTGTAAAATTAGATTAAACCCCCATGTAAGCTGCAGGATCCAATTTAGGTCAGTCACTGGGACCAGAGGTTTTGTCTTTTGGAGTTTTGGGAGTTGTGTTGGAGCCCATCTTCAGGGAACTTCTCTCTAGCAGAGTGTGTGCTCTTCTGTGTGTGCTGTTTCTTTTTCTCTTTTTTTTTGTAATTTTTTTTATATTTTTTAACAAACAAACATACATAAAATCATTTTCAATCCGAATACATTGTGTTGGTGGGTTGATCCCCAATCTTATGTGCACTTGCCATATACATTCCAATTAATTTAGCTAAACTTGTATTTTGTCAATCTGATATGTATCCAGTGGTGAGATTCAGCCAGTTCGCACCACTTCGGGAGAACCGGTTGTTAACTTTCTGAGCAGTTTGGCAAACTGATTGTTGGAAGAAATTATTAGGGCAGAGAACTGGTTGTTAAATTACTTGAATCCCATCACTGTATGTATCGCGATTATAATCAAATAATCTCTAGTTAACTGTAACATTTCAATTTCTCCCCTGAAGTCAACTTTACAAATTAATATTATACATCTTCAAATCCATACCCTAAAATCAATTATATAATTTAAACATTTCCCTATATTCTAACCTTTCTTGATTTCCTTTTTCCCTTCTAACCATTGATAAAAGAGATCCCATATCTTAGAATAGAATAGAATAGAATAGAATAGAATAGAATAGAATAGAATAGAATAGAATAGAATATTGGCCAAGTGTGATTGGACACACAAGGAATTTGTCTTGGTGCATATGCTCTCAGTGTATATAAATAGAATTGTTTATCTTCTTGTTCTCTAATTTACTCATTTCTGCGCATTCCATCATTTTTCTAATAATTTCATCTTGCAATGGTAATTTTTCATTTTTCCTGTGTGTGGTGTTTCTATGGTGCCTGTTGTATGCAGTGATGGGACTTGAATAACTTAACAACCGGTTCTCTGGCTGGGTAGGCGTGGCTGGTTGGTCATGTGACTGGGTGGGTGATGTCACTTATCACACCCAGCCCCACCTCCCGGCCACTTGCCTCAATCCTACATTCAGCCGGATGGGACTAATCCCACTGGCTGGCGCCATCTCCGCCCGTTTTTTGGCCATTTTCAGGCCATTTTTTCGGCCATTTTTGCCTGTTTTTTGGGCCGTTTTCAGCTGTTTTTTGGGTTGTTTTCAGGACATTTTTGGACCATTTTCAGGCTGTTTTTGGCCAAAAAAATTGCCAAAAATGGCTGAAAAATGGCCAAAAACCAGGCCATTTTCGGGGATGTTTTATGAGCCATTTTCAGACCATTTTTCAGGCTGCTTTTAGGGCCATTTCCAGGGTGTTTTCAGGCCATTTCCAGGCCATTTTAGGGCCATTTACAGGATTTTTTTCTGGGCTCTTTTAGGTCATTTTCTGAGCCATTTTCAGGCTGGTTTTGGCTCCAAAATGCCCAGAAAACAACCTGGAAAATGGCTTGGGAAATGGCCCAGAAAACAGGCCAAAAATGAGCAGGGGAAGGGCCAGCCAGTGGTGGGATTTGCTGGTTTTCTGAACTCTGCAGAATCTTAACTACCGGTTCGGCTGAACTGGTGTGAACTGGCAGTAACCCACCTCTGGTTCTATTTGGCTTTTTAGATATTGATTGGGGTGTGTTGATGGCCGACTTTTAAGTTATTAGCTGTTTGTTTGATTGTGCTGCCCAGGCCTTGCTTTCTAAGTATTTAATAGGCTGGTGGTAAATCAGCACTCCTGTTGACTGATGAAAGGGCTTGTGTTCTGTCCCCCCACCTCACATAGGAAGACACATAAACAAACAACGTCTACCAGTAATTTATTTTTACAAGCCGACCTGAATCCCTTTAGCAGATAAAAGTGCTGGCAGCTACTTTCCGAATGCCTGCCAAGTTTCTTATCAACTCTAGAAACAGGAGTCAGCGTATCTGTAGTCCGTTGCTGGAGCAACCAAGAGTTCAAAGATTAGTCAGAAGTCGTTCACAAAGTCCAAGCCTTAATTCCAAAAAATATCCCATCCGAAACTCACGATATGCATTTTTTGTCCATCACAGAGCCTGCAGAGCAACCCCACCCACTTTTATCCCCTGTGGGGCATGGCTCAGTGACTCAGCAATCTCTGGCCCTTCCACACCTCTTCCTTTGTTGAGCATGCGTCTTCCTCTGACGCTGCCTGGGATCAATCCAAGACTGATTTTCATCACTCCTTATTAGTGGGTGCTCCGACATGCCTTCCTCCTGGCCTTCAGCTGGAACCTGAGGCGTTGCCAGAAAGGAGGGTCCTGGAGAGGGAGGCCTTGTCAGCTTCTCCCCATCACTTTCAGAGTCATCTTCCTCCGTGAGGACAGGCTCGGGAGCCAGAGTCACAACAGCCTGTTTCCCAGGCTTTAATCATTTCCCTGGCTGTTTTTGTACCTGCTCATCCAACAATCCTAGTAGCTGCAAAATTGAATGCATGGCCTTGTTCATTTCAGTGTGAGGTACCAACAAGTTCGGGTCTTCTCGTCTAACTGCTTGCCTGTGTTGTTGCAATCTGGTGGTTAGACTCTGGCCGGTGTGCAAAGCCCACTTGCAGATCTCAGAAGCTGCATTCTACTGCTTCTGAAATGTTTTTGATGTGTGGCAGGTTATGCCATGTGGCTGGTTTTGTACCTTGTTTCTTCCTTTCTCTCCTCACTGTGTCACACAGACATTTTATTTATTTATTGTTTGTTTGTTTGTCAAACATGTACAAGGTATCAGTATAAACATGGACATGAACACAGGAAATTACAAATAAATGGGGACAGTAGGACAGGGAGGGTAGGCATGCTGGTGCGCTTATGCACGCCCCCTTTATGGACCTCTTAGGAATGGGGTGAGGTCCACGGTAGACAGTTTGAGGTTGAAGCTGTGAGGGTTTGAAGATGTAACAATGGAGTCAGGTAGAGCATTCCAGGAGTTGAGCACTCTGTTGCTGAAGTCGTATTTTCTGCAGTCGAGTTTGGAGTGGTTTACCTTGAGTTTGTATCTATTGTTTGCCCGTGTATTATTGAGGCTGAAGCTAAAGTAGTCGTTGACAGGTAGGACATTGTTGCAGACAATTTTATGCTTAGGTCAGACCGTAGACAGCGTAGTTGCAGGTTGTCCAAGCCCAAAATTTCAAGCCTGGAGGCATAAGGGATTCTATTTTGAGCAGAGGAGTTGAGGACTCTTCTCGTGAAATACCTCTGGACCTGCTCAATTATATTAATGTCCAATATACAGTGTGGATTCCAGGCAGACGAGCTGTATTCGAGAATTGGTCTGGCAAAGGTTTTGTATGCAGTATGTAGTTTGCAGTACATTTTACACCTTGTAAAATATAAGCTACCTTCAAAAATAAGAAGTACAGAATAGCTCAAAACACCTATTCAGGTGGAGAGAAATTCCTTGAGGATGGGGCTCCATCATGAGTCCAAAAGTCTGGAAGACTAAATCTCTGGTCCCAGTGACCAAGCCAGATTGACTCTTGCAACATTATCCTGGGACACATCATATCTGCCTTCATTCATAACAGATATAACTTGTTTCTCACAGTTCGGACTGTGCAAACTCTGCCACCTCAGTAAGGCCGGTAAGCCATATCTGAGGTGGAATTCACTTACTTTCCCTACTGATTTGCAAATATGAGTGCATGTGCATTACATCCGGGCAGGTGGGCGGAACCTCCTGCAGTCACCGCTACCGGTTCACCCGAACAGGAGAGAACTGACTGAATCCCACTTCCAACCCATATCCAGATCAGTGGTGGGTTTCAAATTTTTTTACTACCGGTTCTGTGGCTGTGGCTTGGTGGACATGGCAGGGGAAGGATACTGTAAAATCTCCATTCCCACCCCAATCCAGGAGAAGGTTACTGCAAAATCTCCATTTCCTCCCGATCAGCTGGGACTCAGGAAGCAGAGAATAGATGTGGGCAGGGCCAGTCAGATTTTTTATTATCAGTTCTCCAAACTATTCAAAATTTCCACTACCAGTTCTCCAGAACTGGTCAGAACCTGCTGAAACCCACCTCTGATCCAGGTCTCTATGCCAGGTTAAGCCTTCGATCTAAACTTTTTCAAAGTTTAGAATAGAGAGCATCCCCTTCGAACCATAAAAGAATGCGTACAATACTCCTCCCTCCGGTATATAAAACTAAACAAAGCTAAATAATAGATAACTAGGTAGCACATCAATAATAGATAAATGATAAAATTGCAATGGCTGGCAGATGAATTTGAGAAGTGGGGGGGAATAACACCTTCTTAAGATTAGACCTTACCCCCTTTTTTTCTGAGCAAGTCCTGTTTTGTCTCCCAAGCCTGAATGGCTTTAAACCCCAAATTGTTACCACCCCTTTTTAAAGTTTGTCATTCCCTCTTGCAACTTATGGTTTGGTCCCTCCTGGAGTAAAACTTGGACTGCCTTTATGTAACAGTAATGAGGCTTGATGATAAGTTATGGAAATTCCCTTTTTCTCTGGAGATAAATGTTCCCGCACAACCACTATTTAGAGACTGGCAAAAAAAAAAAAAAAAAAGACTGAACCATTGGAACCCAGCTCTCGGATGAGTAATGCTTTCCATATGCCAGTTAAAATGCTCGGCTTCTTTTCATGTATTTTTTATGCAGAGTAGTAAGTATATCTATACCTATTAAGAGCAAACCCCATCGAAAATGTTCTGAGAAAATCCTATTGATGTATTTATTTCTCTCTCAATGAAATGCTTATGAAGCGAACTCTGGAGTGGGTTTGGGTTGTTGTATTTTTGTTTTTTTCTCCAGTTGAAACAGTCTTAGCTTGATGCCATTCTGTCAATACAGCAAGCTTTTTTTGTTTTTTTCATTCTTCCAATCTTCGTTCTAACCGATGTTGCATTGTTTAACTATGGGGCAATACCAGTGGTGAAATCTAAACCGGTTTATTTATTTATTATTATTTTATTTATTTGTCACAACAGTATATATAAGCATAAGCATGAAATAACTATACGATATATAAGCATATATATAAGTGTAAGTATGTAATAACTATATGAATTGGATATAATGAAAGGGAACATTAGGACAAGAACGGTAGGCACGCTTGTGTTCTTATGCACGCCCCTTACAGACCTCTTAGGAATGGGGTGAGGTCAACAGTAGATAGTTTTTGGTTGAAGCTTTGGGGATTTTGGGAAGAGACCACAGAGTCAGGTAGTGTATTCCAAGTATTAACAACTCTGTTACTGAAGTCATATTTTCTGCAATCAAGATTGGAGCGGTTAACATTAAGCTTAAATCTATTGTGTGCTCGTGTATTGTTGCAATTGAAGTTGAAGTAGTCTTCAACAGGAAGGATATTGCAATAGATGATTCTATGAGTTAAACTCAGGTCATGTCGAAGGCGGCGGAGTTCTAAGTTTTCTAAACCCAGGATTTCAAGTCTGGTGTCATAAGATATTTTGTTGTAATCAGAGGAGTGGAGAACTCTTCTTGTAAAATATTTCTGGACATGTTCAATTGTATTAATGTATTAATACAATGTATTAATGTCTGAAATGAGGTATGGTTCCAGACAGGCGAGCTGTATTCAAGAATTGGTCTAGCATATGCACCATGCATGTGCATGTGTACCATGCACTTGCATGCGCACCATGTGCGCACATGCGCACCATGCACCAAATGCAAGGTGCATGCACGTAGTACACGCCAAAAGGAGGCATGGGGTAAGTAGAACAGCACGTGGGGGGGTGATCATCTGTGGCGCGCGATCTTTTTTTTTTTTACTTTTAAAAGCATTTTTTTTACAACCTGTTGTTGCGACCCAGACCCAAGTAGGTAGCAACAAACTCAGTTCGTGATAAAATAAACTTTATTCGAACAGCTGGGAATTACTCCATTCCCAGCGTCGTGCAACTCAAAGTTAAACAAAGGCCTCCCAAACAAACATTCTTCGGTTATCACAGACCTGAGTCCAAGTAGGCAAACTGCCAAAGGCCCTTCCTGATAAATGTCCAGAAGTCAGAGCAGAGAATGGAACAAAGAATGCAGCTACAACGTTGTTTTCCGGCAAAGCTGAAACAGAGCTGGTCTTGTTTTAAGCCTTATGGGAGGGGCCAATCATCTCTTGGCCCTACTCCCGAGTTGTCCTCTTTGCTTTAGCTGCTCTTGCCTTCTGGCAGCTCTTCTCATGCGTGCATTAAAAACAGGCTCCTCCTGTTCCTCTGCCTCACTAATATCAGTCTCTGGAGGCTCTGGAGTCCACACCTCACTTCCTGATGGCCCTGGCCTCACCTCAGCCTCATCGCCGTCCGATTCCGTTGCTAGCTCCGTAGGCTGCTGACGGACCATAACACCAATTCGGCTGAATAGGTTGTAAAAAAATGCTTTTAAACGTTAAAAAAAAGGCTCTGACGATCAGGCTTTAAAGCATTTTAAAATGCTTTTAAAAGCATTTTTTTAAAAAAGAAGCGGCAAATGGGCAAGCAGGTGATGATTTTGGTGGTATGGGCGGGGACGGGGCAGGGATTTTTGCTACCAGTTCTCGGAACCACCTGCCACCATCACTACTAGATTGGCCGATCTGGTCCAAACCCAGAGCATTTCATCCCTGACCAATACACATTTCCTCCATCCCACCCATGAGATTGTCCATCATCCTCAAAAAAAAAAAAAAGGTGAGGTATGATTCATTCTCAGGTATGGTTAATTCAGGCAAGGCATTTGCCAAGAAATAATTGCTTGTGGTTTAGTGGGTAAGACGCTGACCTTGTCGATCGAAAGGTCGGCAGTTCAGCGGTTCGAATCCCTAGTGCCGCGTAATGGGGTGAGCTCCCGTTACTTGTCCAACCTAACCAGCTTCTGCCAACCTAACAGTTCGAAAGCAAGTAAAAAATGCAAGTAGAAAAATAGGGGCCACCTTTGGTGGGAAGATAACAGCATTCCATGCACCTTTGGTGTTGAGTCATGCTGGCCACATGACCACAGAGACGTCTTCATCCCCTAGAGTCGGGAATGACTAGCATGTATGTGCAAGGGGAGCCTTTACCTTTACCTTTAATTGCTAGCAGTTGTCTTGATTTGGTTCCTTCAATCCCATAAATCAGCTCGTGGTCTAGATATGAGGAGACTGGATGCTTTTCGTGCTATACTATTCCTTCCATTTTGAAAGGCAAGAGAAGAAAAGAGATACTCATTCAACCTCGTCTAGGATCTTAGAACACAAAATTGGCATAGACAGTATATGCCAGCTTTCTGTGGTAGAGGAAAGAAAGAAGGAAAGAAGAAAGGAAGGAAGTTAGGGAGGAAGGGAAGGAAGGAATATGGGAAAGGAGGGAAGGAAGGAAGATAAGGGGGACAGAGGGAGGGAAGGAGGGAGGGAGGGAAGGAAGGAAGGAAGGAAGGAAGGAAGATGGGCAGAGAGGAAAGAAAGGAAAATAAAGAGAGACAGAGGAAGGGAGGGAAGAATGGCAGGAGGGAGGGAGGGAGGAAGGAAGGGAGGAAGGAAGGAAGGAAGGAAGGAAGGAAGGAAGGAAGGAAGGAAGGAAGGAAGGAAGGAAGGAAGATATGGAGGGAGAGAAGGAAGGAAGAAAGAAATGGAGGGAGAAAAAGGCAGAAGGAAGGAAGGAAGAAAGATGGGCAGAGAGAAAAGAAAGGAAAATAAAGAGAAAGAGGGAGGGAGGGAAGAATGGCAGGAAGAAGGAAGGGAGGGAGGGAGGGAGGGAGGAAGGAAGGAAGGAAAGAAGATATGGAGGGAGAGAGGGAAGCAAGAAATGAATGGAAGGAGAAGAAGGCGGAAGGGGGGGAGTGAGGGAGGAGGAGGAGGAGGGAGGGAGGGAGGAAGGAAGGAAGGAAGGAAGGAAGGAAGGAAGGAAGGAAGATGGGCATGGAGGAAAGGAAGGAAGATAAAGAGGGACAGAAGGAAGGAGGGAAGGCAGGAAGGAAGATATGGAGGGATAGAAGGAAGGAAGGAAGGAAGGAAGGAAGGAAGGAAGGAAGGAAGGAAGGAAGGAAGGAAGGAAGGAAGGAAGGAAGGAAGAGTGAGGTAGTTCAGACCAGAAGCAGACCAAACCCACCAGCTCCAATTTTATTGTATGTTTAAATTAACAGAATCGTTGCAAATCTGAAAGTACATTTCTTCCCCCACTACTTAACAACTCAACAAACAAAGGAGGGTTCCTTCTAAGATCTTTGTCACACCCAGTTTCCTGCTATGGATGAAGCTGCCTCTTATCTAACCATTGTCCTGGTTGCAGTGCTTCCCCCTGTCTCCGAAGATCATCCCCACAAACCATTGCAATGCATCGAACGTTAAGTTTGAGAAATTATTTCCGGAAGGTAATGCTTCTTTTCCAAAAGTAATATTACTTCTATAGGAGTATTACTTCTTCTAGACCAGAAGAAACACAACATAGAAAGACTTACAAAAACAACCTAATGGCATCATGGTGTTTATGAACAGAGCAACGTAGTTCCCAATCTCTCTCTCTTCTTCTTCTTCTTTTTTAAGTGATCTCTTCCCACCTTTACTTCTCCTGACATTTGAATGGTTTGCTGGCTTCATATAATCAGCAATGAAGAATCAACGGGGAGTTGAGAGATTAAAAAAAAAAAAAAAAGACAGCCTCGGAGCATTTCCACAATTATGTTCGGTGTGCAATCAAAGCACATGTTGCCCATTTGCTATAATTTTATTCCAAGCAAAACATGCATTTTCAAATATGCCTCTAATACATGTAGACATGCTTTTAGAGATATGATAATGAAAAAGAAAAATGAAATAAAATACATTTCAAAACAACTTTAACTGCTTCCTACCTGTGGAAGACTAATATATGCAGGAGACAAAATTTTTATGCTTGTTTTCATGGAAACATCAATTACGGAGGAGGAGGAGGAGATAAATAAATAAAGATGAGGGAGATGAAGGAGAAGGAGGAGGAGGAGGAGGAGGAGAAAGAGAAAGAAAAGGAAGAGAAAGAGGAGTAGATAACTGAATAAAGATGAGGGAATTAAGGAGGAGGAGGAAGAAGAGGAGGAGGAGGAGGAGGAGGAGGAGGAGGAGGAGGAGAGAGAAAGAGAACTGAATAAAGATGACGGAATTAAGGAGGAGGAGGAGGAAGAAGGAGGAGGAGAAGGAGGAGAAGGAGGAGATAGATAAAGATGAGGGAGGTGGAAAAAGTGAAGAAGGAGAAAGAGAAGGAGGAGAAGGAGAAGGAGGAGAAGAGAAAGAGAACTGAATAAAGATGACGGATTTAAGGAGGAGGAGGAAGGAGGAGGAGGAGAAGGAGGAGATAGATAAAGATGAGGGAGGAGGAAAAGTGAAGAAGAAGGAGAAAGAGAAGGAGGAGAAGGAGAAAGAGAAAGAGAAAGAGAAAGAAGAGGAGGAATAGATAACTAAATAAAGATGAGGGAATGAAGGAGAAGGAGGAGGAGAAGGAGGAGAAGGAGGAGATAGATAAAGATGAGGGAGGAGGAAAAAGCGAAGAAGGAGAAAGAGAAGGGGGAGAAGGAGAAGGAGAAGGAGAAAAAGAAAAAGAAAGAAGAGAGGAGGAGTAGATAGATAAATAAAGATGAGGGAGATGGAGAAGGAGGAGTAGGAGTAGGAGAAGTAATGTTAACAGTATGCAGGGATACATTTATTTATTTATTTATTATTCATATTTATATACCGCCCTATCTCCCAAAGGACTCAGGGCGGTTTACAGGCATTTAAAAAACAGATAAATACAGTCTAAAAACAATTAAAAAACTTATTCTAAAAGCCTAATAATTAAAAATATAAGAATAAAACCCAATTTAAAACCCGTAAATTAAAATCTAGCTCAGTCCTGCGCAATTAAATAAGTATGTTTTAAACTCGCGGCGGAAGGTCCGAAGGTCTGGAAGCTGACGAAGTCCTGGGGGCAGTTCGTTCCAGAGGGTGGGAGCCCCACAGAGAAGGCCCTTCCCCTGGGCGTCGCCAGACGACATTGCCTCGATGACGGCAATGTATGTGTATATGTACATAAATGTGTATATCAATATATATTGATATTAACATATCAATCAATATATATATATTTATTTTTGCCATTTTGTTTTGTATCATCCACATATACCGGGAAGAAAATCACATCAAACATAATGGACATTTTTCTTAATATACATGTATAGCATTGTGATATATTTTACAAATAAAAATACTCATGTGTGTATCAGCAGAAGCACCTTTTTTTCTTTTCATGTGAAAATACAGTATGAGCACAAATACATTGGGGGGAGGGGGTTGTCTAAAAAGCTATTCCCCCCACCAAGTAGCAATATGAATAGCACTTAGACTTACATACCACTGAATAGTGCTTTATAACGCTCTCTAAGCGGTTTACAGAGTCAGCGTATTACCTCCTGTCACAGTAGGTTCCTAGACTGGCAACAGTTCAGCCACTGGGGACAGTTTGGAAACTGAAACATAGTATTTGTTTGTATGGGAATTATAAGAGACAATTGGGAGTCTGAGCATGGCTTAGATTTGCTGAACTCTTATATACACGTAAAAGATGCAAGTAGAAAAAATAGGGACCACCTTTGGTGGGAAGGTAACAGCATTCCGTGCACCTTTGGCGTTGAGTCATGCCGGCCACATGACCATGGAGACGTCTTCAGACAGCGCTGGCTCTTTGGCTTTGAAACGGAGATGAGCACTGCCCACTAGAGTCAGCAACGACTATCATGTATGTGCGAGGGGAACCTTTACTTTTTACCTTATCTCTCTACACCAGTGGTTCTCAACCTTTATAGTGCTGCAACCCCTTTAATACAATTCCCCATGATGTGGCGACCCCTTTAATACAATTCCCCACGATGTGGCGACCCCCAACCGTAAAATTATTTTCGTTTTAAATTTATCGCGCCTGAAGCCACATTGGCTAGTGATCTGAACTGCTTGCGATTGCCTTGAGGACGGAGGCATTAAAGCGGAGACTCCTCCTCTATTAAGTTTATTGCGCCTGAAGCCAGATTAGGCTAACGATTGGGAGTGATTGCAGCTGGCTTGAGAGGGAGACATCAGAGCAAAGATCTCTCTCTTTTTTAACTCATCGCGCCTGAAGTCGAATTCGGCTAGTGATTTGAAGAGCCTGCAGCTGGCTTGTGAAGTCAACCATTGGAGCGCGATTCTTCAACTTGCAAGTATACTTCCCATATTTCCGATGGTCTTAAGCGACCCCTGGCAAATCGTCATTCGACCCCCAATGGGGTCCCGACCCACAGGTTGAGAACCGCTGCTCTACACTGTAATGACTTGCTTCTATGAGTATTGCTTTTGTGTTCCTGATATTGTATGCTGACTTCTGATATATGATATTATATATAAAGAAATTTTCTTACGTAGATGAATCCTGTAGAATTATTCAATTGTGTGTCTGATCATTTTACCGAAGGATGGAAGGCTGGGTCCACCTTGAGTTGGTGACAGGGGTGAAATTCAGCCAGTTCCTACCGGATTGCGCAATACGGTAAGGCTGACCGCATGAAGCCCCGCCCACCCACGCGGACATCATGGTCCCTTTTTCGCACCATTTTTCAGCCTCTGTGCATGGGCTCTGTGCATACATTTGCAAACCAGTAGGGAAGGTAAGTGCATTTCACCCACTCGGTGAGAATCGAACTGCTGGAAATTGGCAGAATTAGCCTGCAATACTGCATTGTAACCACTGCGCTACCTCGGCTCTTCAAGTGCTGCTTTTTTACTTGTTCAGCAATAAGTCCTCCTTCCTAGACCTCTCTACCTGGCTGAGGAAAAGAGAGACAGGGAGGGAGAGAGACCAGGAGAGAGAGAAAGAGAGGGAGAGAGAGGGAGAGGGAGAGGGAGAGAGAGAGAGAGAGAGAGAGGGAGAGAGAGAGCAGGAGAGAGAGAGAGAGAGGGAGAGAAAGAGGGAGAGAGAGAGGGAGAGAGAGAGGGAGAGAGAGAGCAGGAGAGAGAGAGAGGAAGAGAGGGAGGGAGGGAGGGAAGGAAGGAAGGAAAGAAGGAAAGAAGGAAAGAAGGAAAGAACGAAGGAAGGAAAAAGAAAGAAAGAGAAAGGAAGGAAGGAAGGAAGGAAAAAGAAGGGAAGAAAGAAAGAAAGAAAGAAAGAAAGAAAGGAAGAAAGAAAGAAAGAAAGAAGGAAGGAAGGAAGGAAGGAAGGAAGGAAGGAAGAAGGAGGAAGGAAGGAAGAAAGGAAGGAAGAAAAGAAGGAAGGAAGGAAAGAAAGTGGAAAAATGAAGGAAAGAAGGAAGGAAAGAAGGAAGAAAGAAAGAAAGGAAGATTAAACGTAAGAGGAAGAAGGAAGGAAGGAAGGAAGAAGGAGGAAGGAAGGAAGAAAGGAAGGAAGAAAGGAAGGAAGGAAGAAAGGAAGAAAGAGGAAGGAAGGAAGGAAGGAAGGAAGGAAGAGAAGGAAGGAGGAAGGAGGAAGGAAGGAAGAGGAAGGAAGGAAGGAAGGAAGGAAGGAAGGAAGGAAGGAAGGAAGGAAGGAAGAAAGAAAGAAGCAGATTAATTTAAGCACTCCCTTAGCTTCCTTGGTTATATGGATCAGAAGCTCCATTAAAAGGAAGCAATGGAAGGATATGCATTCGAAAATGCTTCTAGTTATTTCATAGATTATTAGGGTTTTTTCATCCCATGGCATGTAAGTCTCTGCGTGAGTACGCTACGCCCGTTCGGAAGTTCAGCCTTGAGCCTCTTAAACCATGACTTCCCAAAAGTTTCCCTCCAGTGCCTGGCATTCTTTCCAACTGTTCGACAAAACTCAGTCTGGCTCTCCTGCAGATGTTACCAGAGACAGAAACTTGGCTAAGCGCTCACGGCCGAGGATGTAGAAAGTAGATGTGATGACATGCATTTCACATTAGGTTGTGGTTTACACACACACACACACACACACACCGGTTTGTGATAAATTATGAAAAGGCATAACAAAGAATTTTGATCTCACCATAGGGATTATGCTTTCCTGCAGTCAGTTTGTTTATTGTAATGGCTCTCATCACCCATCGCTAGCTTTATGTTTTTATGGAGTGAACGGTATGCTGCAATTAGATTAAATGATGGGTGCAGGAAACTGCTTGTTGTGTCTTGAAGTGCCCCCGTTTTTGGGATAAGTTTCATTTGTCTGTCACTTTCCTTTTTTTTTTTTTTTGATATTGAGGAATTTAAAAGAAAAATAAATAGAGCATAGACTAATAGAATAGAATAGAATAGAATAGAATAGAATAGAATAGAATAGAATAGAATAGAATAGAATAGAATAGAATAGAATAGAATAGAATTTTTTATTGGCCAAGTGTGATTGGATACACAAGGAATTTGTCTTGGTGCAGATGCTCTCAGTGTACATAAAAGAAAAGATACGTTCATCAAGGTACAACATTTACAACACAAATGATGGTCAATATATCAATATAAATCATAAGGATTGCCAGCAACAAAGTTACAGTCATACAGTCATAAGTGGAAAGAGATTGGTGATGGGAACTATGAGAAGATTAATAGTAGTGCAGATTCAGTAAATAGTTTGACAGTGTTGATGGAATTATTTGTTTAGCAGAGTGATGGCCTTCGGGAAAAAACTGTTCTTGTGTCTAGTTGTTCTGTTGTGCAGTGCTCTATAGCGTCATTTTGAGGGTAGGAGTTGAAACAGTTTATGTCCAGGATGCGAGGGGTCTGTAAATATTTTTACGGCCCTCTTCTAATCTAATCTAATCTAATCTAATCTAATCTAATCTAATCTAATCTAATCTAATCTAATCTAATCTAATCTAATCTCTTCTAATAGGATTGGAAGGGAACCTGGAGGTCTTCTAATCAGTGGGTTAAGGTTAGGGTTAGGGTTAGGGTCAGTGGGTATTATGCAAAATGCGGAAAATCTAGTAAAACAAATTAGAGATCAAGATCAACAGCATATTAAGAGATTGTATAATGTATTGATAGAAAGAGATTCAGAAACGGAGTTAGTTGAGGATTGTACGATAAAATGGGCACAAAATATTCAACAACCAATTATGATGGAAAAAAATCTGGGTTAGGAATGTTAAATTTACAGAAGCACAAAGTTTGAGAGAAAATTTTTATACGATGTTTTATAGATGGCATTTAGATCCTAAAAAAACTGGCATGTATGTATCCGAATATGCAAGCTAAATGTTGGAGATGCGATTGTGACGATGCTACTTATTATCATATATGGTAGACTTGTAAAAAAAATCAAAGCATTTTGGATTAAAATTTGGTGGATTATGCAGAATATTTTGAAGAAGAAGATAAAGAAGTTTACGCCATAGTTGTTTTTATTGGGTATAATTGTGGACTGTACAGTAATAGAGACTAAATTGATATTAAACTTAATAACCGCAGCAAGACTTTTGGTTGCGCAATATTGGAAGAAAGAAGATTTGCCTACAATTGAAGAATGGACACTTAAAGTATCCAACTTGGCGGAAATGGCTAAAATCTCTGCGTATTTGAAAGATTATTCGCAAGAAAGATATGTATTGGAATGGAGAAGTTGGATAGATTATATTCAAAATAAGTATCAGACTAGAAAGTATCAAATAGCTTATGAGTGAGTTTAGAAATAACTCAGGGAGTTAAGGATGTAAAGAGAGATGAGGGACTATGGATTATGACTTATGTAGTAATTTAGTTTATGATTGTCAGATCTTATACCCTGTATTTTGTTCTGGGAAGTCTTGGGGGGGAGGGGGGAAAGAAGGAGGGAGGGAGAGGGAGGGAGGGGGAGGAGGAACCTCGAGGTCTTCTAATCAGTGGTGAAATTCAATTTTTTTTTATTACCGGTTCTATAGGCGTGGCTTGGTGGGCGTGGCTTGGTGCATGGCAGGGGAAGGATACTGCAAAATCCCCATTCCCTCCTCACTCCTGTGTGAAGGATATTGCAAAATCTCCATTCCCACCCCATTCTGGGACCATTTGCTGATCCTCCGAACTACTCAAAATTTCTGCTACTGGTTCTCCAGAACCTGTCAGAACCTGCTAGATTTCACCCCTGCTTCTAATCCAACCCTCTGATTAAGCAGGAGACCCTATATCATTACAGACAAATGGCTGTCCAGTCTCTTGTTGATGGAGCACCCACAATTTCTAGAGGCAAACTATTCTATTGATAATTGTTCTCATTGTCAAGAAATTTCTTCTTAGGTTGGATTGCTTGTTAATGATCTTCCACACATTACTTCTAGTCTTCCTCTTGTGTCCTTTGGAGAATGTTGACTCCTTCTTCTCTGCTTTGGGGGAGTGCTGTCATATCACCTCTCGTCCAGGGGCCGGATCCAGCCTACGGGGTGTTAGCCACATAATGACTATCAAGGTAGACATCTATCAGTCCATCCATCTACAAAGCTAATTGGCTCCCAATGTAAATTCCATTCAAAGAGGACTGCATCAGTACCTATTCTGGAGTCCTTCCTGTGGTTCCAGACGACCTATTGCAGAATGTGTCTGATGCCAATCAGGAATCCGATGATTTTGCAATGAACGCCCGTCTTCATCGCGAGAACTCCACGGTGTAAATTAAACAACGGACACTCTCTATTTATTTATTTATTTATTTATTTATTTTATTTGATTTTTATACCGCCCTTCTCCCGAAGGACTCAGGGCGGTGTACAGGCATAATAAAAAACCGGCAATACAATATACAGATTTAAAATACGATTTAAAAAACTTATTTAAATTAGCCCAATGATTAAAATTTACCATACTAAAACCCCGTTTAAAATTAATAAATTTAAGATTAAAATCCCAATTTAAGCCAGCCCCGCGCGGATAAAAAGGTGAGTCTTGAGTTCGCGACGAAATGTCCGAAGGTCAGGTATTTGGCGAAACCCGGGGAAGCCTGCTCCAGTGTGGGACCCCCCACAGAGAAGGCCCTCCCCCGGGGGGCCGCCAGCCGACATTGTTTGGCGGACGGCACCCTGAGAAGTCCCTCTCTGTGGGAGCGTACGGGTCGGTGGGAGGCGTATGGTAACAGCAGGCGGTCCCGTAAGTACCCAGGTCCTAAGCCATGGAGCGCTTTAAAGGTCATAACCAACACCTTAAAGTGCACCCGAAGGCCACAGGCAGCCAGTGCAGTCTGCGAGGAGCGGTGTTACATGGGAGCCACGTGTAGCTCCTCTATCACCCGCGCAGCTGCATTCTGACTAACTGAAGCCTCCGAGCGCACTTCAGGGGGAGCCCCATGTAGAGAGCATTACAGTAATCCAAGCGAGAGGTAACGAGCACATGAGTGGCTGTGCATAAGGCATCCCGAACAAGGAAGGGGCGCAACTGCCGAACCAGGCGAACCTGGTGGAAGGCCCTCCTGGAGACGGCCGTCAAATGGTCTTCAAACGACAGCCGATCATCCAGAAGGACACCCAAGTTGCGCACCCTATCCTTTGGGGCCAGTAACTCGCCTCCAACAGCCAGCCGCGGCTGCAGCTGACTGAATCGGGGTGCCGGCATCCACAGCCACTCCGTCTTGGAGGGATTAAGCTTGAGCCTGTTTCTCCCCATCCAGACCCGTACAGCCTCCAAACACCGGGACAGCACTTCAACAACTTCATTGGGGTGGTCCGGGGTGGAAAAGTACAGCTGGGTGTCATCAGCGTACTGCTGGTATCTCACCCCGAAACCACTGATGATCTCACCCAACGGCTTCATGTAGATGTTGAACAGCAGGGGCGAGAGAATTGACCCCTGTGGGACCCCACAAGTGAGGCCCTCGCGGTCGACCTCTGCCCCTGTCAACACCGTCTGCGACCGGTCGGAGAGATAGGAGGAGAACCACCGATATACGGTGCCTCCCACTCCCAATCCCCCCAACCGGCGCAGCAGGATACCATGATCGATGGTATCGAACGCCGCTGAGAGGTCTAATAGGACCAGGGCAGAGGAATATCCCCTGTCCCTGGCCCTCCAGAGATCATCCACCAATGCGACCAAAGCTGTCTCCGTGCTGTATCCGGGTCGGAAGCCGGACTGGAACGGGTCTAGATAGACATCTTCATCCAGGTGTTGGGGCAGCTGTCGCTACCACGGCATTTCTACAACCTTCGCAACAAAGCGAAGGTTGGAGACTGGACGATAATTACCCAAAATAGCTGGGTCCAAAGAGGGCTTTAAGGAGGGTCTCACCACCGCCTCTTTCAAGGCGGCAGGAAAACCCCATCCAACAAAGAAGCGTTGATAATCCTCTGAGCCAGCCTCGTGTCACCGCCTGAGTGGCCAGTACCAGCCAGGAAGGGCACGGGTCCAGTAAACATGTCGTGCCGTGAAGCCTCCCCAACAACCTGTCCACGCCCTCGGAGCCACAGGGTCAAACTCATCCCAAATGTGCTCAACAAGACGTGCCTCCTCTCCTCGCTTGATCATCCCAAATTCGGTCCAGACCGTCCCTCAGCTGAGCGATTTTATCGTATAGATAACCACTAAACTCCTCGGCTCGTCCCTGCAAAGGGTCATCCCGCACCTCCTGATGTAGGAGAGAGCGGGTCACCCGAAACAGGGCGGCCGGGCGGTTATCTGCCGACGCAATGAGGGTGGGGGCGTAGGAGCGCCTCGCTTCTCATTGCCACTAGGTAGGTCCTAGTATAGGTCCTAACTAGTGTCCGATCAGCTTGGGAGGGACTGGACCTCCAGGTGCTCTCTAGGCGTCTTCTCCGGCATTTCATCTCCCACACCCCCTCGGAGAACCAAGGGGCCGGACGAGATCTACGCCGGGTCAGAGGCCGCAAAGGCGCGACACGATCCAGGGCCCCGGCCGCGGGCTGCTCCCCGGCCACGACCAGGTCCTCAGTCGTGGCGTGGGGCAGATCCTCAGGGAATGGGCCAAGCTGCCTGGAACCTCTCAGGGTCCATCAGGCGCCTGGGACGGAACCACCGATAGGTTCCGTCTCCCTGCGTGGTGAATAGCGGTTCGAAGTCTAGGCGAAGGAGAAAATGATCCGACCATGACATTGGTTCTGTTACTAAATCATCTAATACCAGATCATTTAACCACTGTCCAGAGATATAAATCAGATCCAGCATGCCTCCCCTGTGTGCGAGGGCCATCATTTACTCGAATCAGGTCCAGGCCGTCATGGAAGCCTGAACTCCCGAGCTGCCGTCGATGACAGCCAACTGATGGCAAGTTGAAATCCCCATAACTATAAGTTTGGGGTCTCAACCGCCACAGCAGCCAGTACCTCCAACAGCTCGGGCAGGGCTGTGGTCACGCAGCAAGGAGCCAGGTACGATCACCAAGCCCAACTGATTCCTATAGCCCCAGCGCACAGAGGGATTCGCAGCCGGCAATCTGAGGAACAGTGGTCTCCTCGGCTCTAGATCTTCCTTAATAACAACCGCCACCCCCACCCCTACCTTGGACCTCGGCTGATGAAATGCTCGGAAGCCTGGAGGCACATCTCAACAAGGGGACCCCCTCAGGGCCCAACTAGGTCTCCGTAATGCCCATGAGGTCCATGGACCCCCTGAATAAGGTCACAAATCAGGGAGCCTTATTAACCACGGACCGGCATTACATAACATCAGCCAAGGTCCAAGCTCTGAGGATCATGGCCACCGAGGAACGGTAGGGACTGAGGGCCGGAGCACGTGATCGCCTCAGACATCGAACACGTGCCCCCATAACTCGACACGGCCCTCCCCGCCATATCTGCCTCTCCCACTTACCGCATAGATCGAACAGCCCTCTAAACCTGGAACGCCCTCCCCTGCCTTCAGACAAGATGGCGTAATGTCGCGAACTAGCACAGGGCTGGATCCTCCCGACGGGTCCTCCCCCACCCACAAATCCCTCCCCTTAAAAACCCTTATTTAAAAACTATTTAAAACCCCACAAATTCTTCTTAGTCAGATGCCACCTCTCTGGGTCCCAAGACCTTCATAAGGTAAGCCCTCGATAGCTTGGAGGGCCATTCCTGCGAGGCGGGGGAACCTCGCAGTCGTAGTAGTTCGGCAAATGAATATCTCATGGAGAGATAGTCCCAAAAGTCGTGGCAAAGATTGCCCGTATGCAATCTTTGAAATCGATCGACACATTTCAAAATGATCAATCACCGTTTAGTTTTTTGTCAGTCACCTTAAGGATCGATGTGCATGATTGTTTTTCATGCGAACCGATATATTTATATTGTATTTCCCTTTATAAACTTCTTATTATAGTTGAATACATTGTATGCATTTGCTATTTTTTCTTCCTTTCCTTTCCTTTCCTTTCCTTTCCTTTCCTTTCCTTCCCTTCCCTTCCCTTCCCTACCCTACCCTTCCCTTCCCTTCCCTTCCTTTCTCTTTCTCTTCCCTTCCTTTCTCTCTTTAACTTTCCCGTCTTCCTTCCTTCCTCCCCTCTCCTCCCTCCCTCCTCTTTCTTTCCTTCCTTCCTTTCTTCCTTCTTACTTTCCTTCCTTCCTTCTCTCTCTCTCTCACTCTCTCTCTCTCTTTCTTTTCAATATATATACATACAATAAAAAGTATGAAGAGCAGGGGGATTAGTCATTCGTCTTGCATCTACGGTAAATTTAAAATAGTAAAATACCAGTAAGTAGAATAATGCACAGGAAATTTAACATTTGCTAAGATACCAAGGTCATGGAGTGAGGAGGGGGAGGTGAATAGATGATATATTTGATTGGTATGGGAATTAAAAGAAGCATTTTCAAAGCTAACGATGGCATTTCCTAAACGAGGATATTTTACAGTGGGAGACGGACATGAGAACCATGTTCTTGGCTTGAATACAATGGAGATAAATAACCACTTACCTGTAAGGACGTAATCACCCCTCCCAACTTCCTTTAATATTGCTTGGGGATTTCACTTAAGGAAAAATGCTAAAATTAGATTCTGGTCGGAAATCACACAAGGCTGCATTAACCAAGTTTAGTCTGGGCTAAACTTGAAGCATTAGCAGAACACGGGGAGAAACATCTGCAAAATAATCCTCTGATCAATACGCAGGTATTGATGGCCAGAAGGCTGGAGAAGACATTAAATTATTAAGTACATCTCTTTGATTATTTCAGCTTCTCATGGATATCAGTTTTCATACCTCACTTTTTTTTTAAAGAAATGCCTGTACTTTTTTTTTTTGTATGCCACTTTTTCTTGTTGTCTAAAAAAAGTGTCATTTTCACATCCTAATAAATGCATGTCTCTAGGCCGCCTTTCATAATCCGGGTGAAGCATTTGGGTTAAATCTAATAAAAAGTTGATTTGGGAGAACAAACGTTCTACTGCTCATACCATTTGGGGAAGTGAAGATTAGGTCTGTTGCTTTTAAAATGAATTAATTTTTTTCGTTAATATTTTTTTTAAAAAGGTACAGGTTGTTGTGGCCCGCCAGCTGCCAACAGAATTGTCGGGAGACTTGGATAAGGAGGAGGTTGAGGAGGAACTTGGACCAGTTCTGGAGTTTGCGGAAGGCTCTGATGAATGCTCAGCGTCGGACGCAGAGATAGAGCCAGGGCCGTCCGGCATTTCCCAGCCACCGGAGAGCCAGCTGCCTTCAGAGGCTGATATGAGTGAGGAGGAAGAACATCTGGGGCCTGTTCCAGATGCACCTATGCGCAAAGCAGTTAGGAGAGGTGAACAATGGAGGACAATGAGTCGACTCAGGAAGCAAAGCAAACGTGGACGCTGAATGGCCCCTCCCTGGCTGGGGAATAAATAGAAGGAAAGGGGAGTGGTTGTCGTAGGAGACAACAGTTCATATTTCAGGAGATTTTGCTCGTTGTGTTTCATGCCACAAAGACTGCTTGCCTGAACTTAATTTGTAGCCATTCAACTGGGAGTTCACAGCCTTGCAATTATCGCAAGAAACTGATAAGGTCTGTTGCTGCAGTTAACTCCTTGCAGGACTCTTGCCTGGACTTTTCGAGGTGTGAATGCCATTAATTTGCAAGAGATACATAAAGAGGGTTTTTTGGTGACAAGGAATCTGTTTCTTGCTTCTGCTAAGGCTGGGTCAGAACACAGGTAGTCCTCAACCTATGACTTATGACTATAACTGAGCCCAAAATTTCCCACTGTTAAGCAAGAAGGCTGTTCCAACCCTATGATTCTATGTTCCATATGAGTCTTGGCCCATTTTGTGACCTTTCTTGCCACAGTTGTTAAGTGATTTTCACCACAGTTGTTGAGTTAGTCACATGATTGTTAAGTGGCTTCCCCTTCGATTTTGCCTATCAGAAGGTCTCAAAAGGTGATCACATGATCCAGGACTCTGCAAATATCATAGATGTGAGCCAATTGTCAAGTGTCTGAATTTTGATCATGTGACCTTGGGGATGCTGCAATGGTTGTCAGTGCGAAAAATGGTCAGTCACTTGTTCAGTACCATTGTAGCTTCAAACGGTCACTAAATGAACTGTTGTGAGAACTGCCTGTAGTTCCTTGATAGGAGGCTGTTGTGACTCTGGCCCCCGAGCCTGTCCTCATGGAGGAGGATGACCCAGAGAGTGAGGGAGAGGAGCCAACAAGGCCTCCCTCTCCAGGTCCCTCCTTCCTGGCAACGCCTCAAGTGCCAGCGGAAGGCCAGGAAGAAGGCCAGGAAGAAGATAGAGGACGAGGAGGCTCAATCCTGGATTGATCCTAGGCAGCGTCGGAAAGGGAGGCATGCATAACAGAGGAAGAGGTGCGGCAGGCCCAGAGAGTGCTGAGTCACTGAGCCACACCCCACAGGGGATAAAAGCGGGTGGAGTTGCCATCCGGCCCTTGTGACAGACAAAAGCTACCAAGTGCAAACTGTAGATCGGTCGTTTGGGAGTTAAAGGCCTGGACTGTGCAAAGGCCTTTTTTCTTTGAGTGCTTGGCAGCGGATTTTGGACACGTGGGCTTCTGTCTCCATAAGAGATAAAGAACTTGGAACTTGGCAGGCCGTTGCACTGTAGCTGCCAAGTCTTGCTTTCACTACAGAAAAGCAGGTCTGTTGCAAATATAAAGGACTGTGGGACGCGTTTCTCTGCGTCTTCTCTGTGAAGTGGGGAGGGGGACACAACAGAGGCTGCCTAGCCTTCTTATATAAGGATTGCCTTGTACTCCAGGATGAAAGAAAGTTGGGATAAAAATATTGCAGGTACTGATTTTGCTTCTGGGGAAATACTAGAACGATCCAAACCAGTGGGGGTATTCAGCTAGTTTGGACCGGTTTGGGTGAACTGGTAGTGGTGACCGCAGGTGCCCCCCACCCCACCCTGGTGCTATGCCATCCTAGTTTGGGACATTTTCTAATCCACATGTGTTGTGACCTAGGCTCACTTAGGCATAAAAGACACAGTCTTAAAACAACCCTATTTTATTATAACAGTTGGGAATTACTTCATTCCCAGCTTAGTCCAAATTAATTCCAAAATAAAGTCCTTCAGAAAAAGTCATTTGGCCTTATCACAACCCTGCCAAAGACTTTTCTTGGCAAACCCCCACAAAGTTCAGAAACAAGAGACACCGACTAGAAACCAATGTGGCAACATTGCTTTCCTACAAAGAGCCTTATGGGAAGGGCCAATCATCTCCTGGCCTTACTCCTTTTTGCTTTAGCTGCTCTTGCCTTCTAGCAGCTCTTCGCATGCGTGCAAGAGGAACAGATTCCTCCTATTCCTCTGCCTCTCTGCTGTCTGCCTCTGGAGGCTCCGAAGTCCATGCATCGCTCCCAAATGGCCCTGGCCCCATCTCTGCCTCCGATGCAGAGCCCTCATCTGGACCTTCCCCTGACTCCAGGACTGGCCCATTGTCCTCCCCAGCCTCCTCACTGTCTGACTCTGCTGTTAGCTCCGTGGGCTGCTGATGGACCACAACAATGTGCATTCATGCAAGCCGTGCACACAAGCAAAGCGCATGTGTGGAAGGCTGTACAGATGTGCGGAAGGCCATGTGTGGAAGGCCACGCACCATCGCATTTTCGGTGTGCGGCAAACCGGTGGTAAAAATATATGAAACCCGCCTCTGATCCAAACACATATTTTCAAAAACTGTAGTTGCATATTCCCTGGGTCCTTGATTCATAAAATATAATTTGTTAACAAAAGTTAAGAAAGAACGATGGAAGGGGAAGCTCTTTACTTAGATAGCATCAATGCATTTTGTAGTCCAGGTTGTTAGAGAATATAAAGTGAGTACTGCATTATCTTTCATTTGAAGACAGATGCGAGGAATGAACAATAAGTTCAAGAGGCTCGGCTAGGTGCAAAGATGTTGACCTGGAGATCAGATTTTTATTTTTTTTTGCACTTGGAAAGAGCCTTTGCTGTAAGTAGAGATGAAAATGTGACCAAGATTTATACCTGAACTCTTTCAAGTTCAACAAAACTAAGTGTTCTGACCTAGGCTTCTCAAAAGCACGAAGCCGACTCCTCATCCCGATAAAACCCCTTTTATTTAGTTTCAAGGGAATTCCTCTCCAGCAAAGTCCCAGCTAACAGTCTTTCATGAGATTTCACAATTACAGACCTCTATCAGGCTTGGAGAACTGCCAGGCCGATATCTTCCAAACACCACACTAGCACAGACAATACAAGAAGTTAGGAACGGATCTTCACTCTAATGAATTGAACTAATTGTCTCCTAAAAACTCCCCTCTCCTTTCACTCCTATTTATTCCCTATGGGAGGGGCCATTCACCGTCCACCTGTGGCTTTACTCCTGAGTGGACCCTTGTTCCTTAGCTGTTCCCTTCTCCTGGCAGCTCTTTCCACGCGCACATTGGGAACAGGCTCCAGCTGTTCTTCTGCCCCAATGATGTCCGACTCTGGAGGCAGCTGATAACTGTCAGACGGCCCTGGCCCCATCTCTGCCCCTGACGCAGGGCACTGATCAGAGCCTTCCCCAGACTCCAGACACTGTCTGAGTGCCACCAGATCCACAATACTAAGTCTGCTTCAGTCCTGGGCTTGTGTGAATATGCATGTGTGTGTGTGTATACGTGTGTGTGTAAACTAAAGCTATTGCCCCAAAGCAATTTCTTAAAGCAAGACATTCATTACACATTTGACATTACATGAACCGAAGGTCTGATGTTAATTGCAAATGCATTGGCAATCTTCGTCCCAGGCTGTGCTTAAACGTTCGCTGTTTACTAAGTATGATCATGTTGAGATTAATTGTGCATTTTTATTATCTGCTAATTACTTTTCCCAACTTGGTCCAGCAGAAACTGAAATAACTGACCTGAACCTTGAAGGCTGCCCAAAAAAAAAAAAAAAAAGGAGAAAGAGAGAGAGGGTCTTAAGAAAGACTGGCATTTTCTTTACATAGGATCAAGTTCAAAATAAATGTCTTTTCTGATAGGGGAAAATAGCTGGATTTTGAAGAATAAAGAACATAAGGCCAATTTCAATACTTATTGCATTTAGCTAGGTCAAAACAATTTCTGGAAAATTCTGCCAATACTTTGATTTACCTCAGAATTCGCGTGTTATTATGCCTTTTAAAAATTATCCACTTGTATCCTAGACTTTGGCCTTTTAAATACGTATCAGGTGTCATTTTCAGGTTCAAAACTAAACTACTCTCGGTGTAAAGTCCTACTCCCCATTATCACCATGGTTCATTTAGAATAGAATAGAATTTTATTGGCCAAGTGTGATTGGACACACAAGGAATTTGTCTTGGTGCATATGCTCTCAGTGTACATAAAAGAAAAGATACGTTCATCAAGGTACAACATTTACAACACAATTGATGATCAATATATCAATATAAATCATAAGGATTGCAGGTTTACAGGTTTACAACTAACTCGAAATAACCTAACCAGGATTGCACATTTGATCCATGAATATCAAATGGAAGGATGGTCCTTTGGAGTTCAGTCAGGTCATCTAACAGGAGTTGGGTGAAAATGAATTCAGGCAGGACAGCTGAACACTTCTGCAGATATAAAGAAATGTATTAAACGCCGCCAGTAATGTTCGTCAGCAGAGTGAATTGTATTGTCTTCCCTGATTTCAGAGCTAGACTTTCTTGATCCTGCAGGTTGATCGTTCCGATGTCCCGGCAAAGTCAGGACTTACATGAATTTTTCTTTCATCTAGTTCCATTTGTTCCAGACCAATTCTCTAAGACCACGGGTGGGATTCAAATAATTTAACAGCCTGTTCTCTGCCCTAATGATCAGCTGGGAGGGTGTGGCCATGGTGGGCGTGGCCAGGGGGAGTGACAGGCAACACTCAATCTCCTGCACCCTCCTGGGAGCAAAAACGGGCCACGGGGGGAGGGGGAGGGGATGCACCGCCCATCCCTGCGGCTTGTTTTGGGCTTAGTAGGCCTCCCTACAGCCTCCTCTAAGTGAAAACAAGCCACGAGGGGGCCGTGCAGCATCCCTCATGCCCTGTTCTGGGTCTAGGAGGCCTCCCTCCTTCCTTCCTCCCTCCTTTCCTCCTTCCTCCCTCCCTACTTCCCTCCTTCCCTATCCCTCCCTCCTTTCCTCCTCTCCTCTTCCCACCCTCCTTCCCCCTCCTTTCCTCCTTTCCTCCTTCCTTCCTTCCTCTTGCCCTCCCTCCTACCTCCTTCCTTCCCTCCTTCCCCTGTCCCTCCCTCCTTTCCTCCTCCCTCCCTCCCTTCTTTCTTTCTATCTTTCTTCCTTTCTCTTTCTTCTTCCCTTCTTTCTTTTTTGTTATATAGAAGAGGTGTTGCCAGCACAAAAATATTGTCAAGTCCTCTTTTATCCCAGGCATAGCCTTGAACTGAACCAGACAGGCAAGTAAGACCCACTTTTGCACATACATTAAAAGAATGATTGTCACGCCAAAAACAGTCCAACATCCTTCATGCGGCTTGCACATAAAGAATAGATTTTAATATTGCTACATTAATTAAGCCAAGTTTTTCGGCAATTGCACTTATATCCTCCTCTCATTTGTATTAACTGCTCTTCCACCCACTTCAGCGACACTCTATGTCAGCTTGTAATTGAAACATAAATGCAAAAATTGATTTTTAAAAAGGGAATATGATTTTGGGAAAGAATAGCTCATACTTTAACCTAAACATTGTACGAATAATAAAAGTACGAATAATAAAAACATTGGGAATTAAGGCTTTTTGTTTTTTGTGTGAGTGAGTGTTGTATTTTTTTATAAGGCATACAAAGTTATCAATAGTCACATGTTTAAAAAATTCCTGTTTCAGCTCTCAGTAGTAACTGGCTAATCTTGGCTGTTCAAAAAAAATAATTGTTCAGGGTTGGACATATTTAATACTTGGATGAAAAACCACTAGGACTTTGTGTGTGTGTGTGCGTGCATGCATGCGGGTGTGTGTTCCACTCAAGTCTTGGCAAAGATTTTTTGGGAAGTGGCTTGTTATTGTCTTCTTCTTAAGGTTTAGAGAAAGGGACTGGCTCAAAGGCAGAGGGTCGAACGAGTTATCTGGAGGGCCCGGCCCGTTGAAGAGGGAGTTGGAGGCGAGGCTGGCCCTTTTTCAGACCCTCTGCAGTTCGGCCCAGGATGGCCAAAGATGGCGGCGGCAGCAGCGGTGATGGCTTGGAGTTCCGGCCGGCGGCGACGCGACAGCCTTTTCACCTGATGGGTTTATTCTGGATGGTCAAGGCCCTCACTAAGGCTAGGCCTGAAGAGCTGGAGAAGGTTGTTTGGAGGAGGCAATCTGAGGGTGGGACCTGCCAAAGAGTGTGCTCGAGGCAGGTTCGGGCCCTCTTCCTGGCCCTGCCTTTGGGGGAGGTATTGACATCGGTGTCGGCATCGTCGGTAATGGACTTTGTCGGTGGCGAGGGCAGCGACGTTGGCCTTTCCATGGCTGGATTTTGGCCAGGACCCCCGACCTTTGGTTTCTTTGGTTGCCTGGTATGGAGTCCCTGGCCCATATCGACTTTTTCACATCAAGGTCCATATCGACTTTTAACATCAAGGCCGAATGGACTGGCTCAGAGGAGAGGGCTGGTTTCATCTGGACCTGAGGCAAGTGGTGGCTGTTTGGGTTTGGTGATAGAGTAACGGCCCCATGGAGTCCCGGAAGTCCACGGTCTATCTTGCCAGCCGGGGAACCTAGTTCTGCTGTAGTGACATCTTGACTGGCCTGGATGGGCTGCTAACCGTACCGTACTTTTTGTTATGCGGAGATTTTCAACTGCGGACCTTCTTGCCCTGTGAGATTCCCCTCTCTCAAAGGTTTGGCCCTCCACACTATCAAGGGCCCATCTTGAGGACGGGTTTTGGAACCCCGAGAGTTGGCATGCTAAATCTAGGAGGCTTAGGGGATTTTTAACAAACTGTTTTAATCGTTTTTTAAGGGGGAGTTTTAATGGGAATTTTAAGGGGGAGAGGGAAATTGACGGGTCTGGGTTGGGGGGGTGGATGGGTGGGGGGGGAAACCAGTCAGGGAGGGTGCTAAGTCCAACATGTGTTCGCGGCGGTAATTTAACAGGTCCGAAGGTGGCGGGGGAGGGTTTCGTTCCAGCTTATCAGGGTCGAGTTATCAATACGGTAAGTGGGAGAGGCAGATATGACGGAATGGGGGGGCCACATCAGGTTTCGGGGGTTCGCTCTTGCTGTTTAAGAGCGATTGCGTGCTCCGGCCCCCCAGGATTTTCCCGTTCCCCGAGTGGCCAGAGTACTCGGGACTTGAGCCTTCGGCTGATGTTATGTAATGCTAGGTCCATGGTTAACAAAGCCCCCCTGATTTCAGATCTAATTCAGGAAGGGACCGCGGACATTATGGGCATTACGGAAACCTGGTTGGGCAACGAAGGGGGGGTTCCCCTAGTGGAGATGTGCCCACCAGGTTTCCGAGCATTCCATCAGCCGAGGGCCCAGGGTAGGGGTGGTGGGGTGGCGGTTATTATTAAGGAGAGTCTTGAGCCGAGGGAGACCACTGTGCCTCAGATAGCTGGGTGTGAATCCCTCTACGTGAAGTGGGGTCATAGGACTCAGGTGGGCTTGCTGATCACGTACCTGGCTCCTTGCTGCGTGACAACAGCCCTGCCCGAGCTGTTGGAGTTGCTGGCCGGGTTGGCGGTTGAAACCCCTAGATTGTTGGTCATGGGGGATTTCAATCTGCCATCAACCGGCGCGGCATCCTCGGCGGCTCGGGAGTTCATGGCTTCCGTGATGGCCATGGACCTGATTCAATTAATTGACGGCCCTACCCATTTCGGGGGAGGCACCCTAGACTTGATTTTTATCTCTGGCCAGTGGTTGAATGATCTGGTTTTAAAAGATTTAGTTGTCGAACCTTTGTCATGGTCAGATCATTTTCTCCTTCGTCTGGACTTTCTGACCTCTACCCACCACCGCAGGGAGACGGAACCAATGTGTTGGTTCCGTCCCAGGCGCCTGATGGACCCAGAGAGGTTCCTGAAGGAGCTTGGGCCGTTTCCCGAGAATCTGGCCCACGACACGACTGAAGAACTAGTCGCGGCCTGGGAACAGGCCGCGGCTGGAGCTTTGGACCGTGTTGTGCCTTTGCGGCCTCTGACCCGGCATTGGTCTCAACCAGCCCCTTGGTTTTCCGAGGAGCTGAGGGAGATGAAATGCCGGAGAAGATGCCTAGAGAGTGTCTGGAGATCCAGCCGTTCTGAGGCTGACCGGACACTAGTTAGGTCCTATAGCAGGACCTACCTAGTGGCATTGAGGGATGCGAAACGCTCCTACGTTTCCTCCCTCATTGCGTCAGCAGATAACCACCTGGCCGCCCTGTTTTGGGTGACCCGCTCTCTCCTTCAACAGGAGGGGTGGGAGGACCCCTTACAAGGGCGTGCCGAAGAGTTTAACGGTTATCTATACGATAAAATCGTTCAGCTTTGGGACGGATTGGATCAAAATTGGGTAGATCCAGGCGAGAGTTCCGAGACCCGTCTTGTTGAGGTGGTTTGGGATAACTTTGACCCTGTGACTCCCGAGGACATGGACAGGTTGCTGGGTAGGTTGAATGCCACCACATGTTTACTGGATCCGTGCCCCTCCTGGTTGGTGCTGGCCACGCAGGAGGTGACACGAGGCTGGCTCCGGGGGATTACAAATGCTTCTTTGCGGGAGGGGGTCTTTCCCGCTGCCTTGAAAGAGGCGGTGGTGAGACCTCTCCTCAAGAAGCCTTCCCTGGACCCAGCTGTTTTAGGAAATTACCGCCCAGTCTCCAATCTTCGCTTCACGGCGAAGGTTGTAGAGAGTGCGGTGGCATGTCAGCTACCCCAGTACCTGGATGAAACTGTCTATCTAGACCCGTTCCAGTCCGGCTTTCGGCCCGGATACAGTACGGAGACAGCTTTGGTCGCGTTGGTGGATGATCTCTGGAGGGCCAGGGATAAGGGTTATTCCTCTGCCCTGGTCCTATTAGACCTCTCAGCGGCTTTTGATACCATCGACCATGGTATCCTGCTGCACCGGTTGGAGGGATTGGGAGTGGGAGGCACCGTTTATTGGTGGTTCTCCTCCTACCTCTCTGACCGGATGCAGACAGTGTTGACAGGGGGGCAGAGATTGACTCCGAGGTGCCTCATGTGTGGGGTGCCGCAGGGATCAATTCTCTCACCCCTCCTGTTCAACATCTATATGAAGCCACTGGGTGAGATGGCCAATTTAAAATAAATTCTATTCTATTCTATTCTATTCTATTCTATTCTATTCTATTCTATTCTATTCTATTCTATTCTATTCTATTCTATTCTATTCAAAAGTTAAGAAGGGCCACATAGGAAATAGCAAGAGAGATTAAGACATAAGAGACTGATAGTCCAGAAGAGAACAGAGATGATGTGAAGGAAAATAAAACTCAGGATGATCTGAGAGTGAGGAAGGATGTGAACAACAACAAAAGCTTGTTCAGATATTCAGTCATGAGGCATAATTTCACTAGCATCATTTGACATCGTTTTTTTCAGCTTCTGGAAGCTCCGGCTTCTGCCATCAGTGATGCTGTTGAGCTTCCCCATTTTCCCTTCCTCTGTGGCCTTCAGTTTCTTTTTCAAAACATTTTCTTCAATGATCGTTGTCTTCGCGTTATGTGTCCACCAGAGTTCAGTTTTAGTTTCATTGTTAGAACTTCCAGTGGCTAATCTGTTTTCCGTCGTTTAGTGCCAACTTACTTCATTCCTTAGATCTGTCCAAAATACAAGAAAGGGAAAAGAATTGGCCTACTAGGCCAGGGGTCAGCAACCTTAAACACTGAAAGAGCCACAAGGGTCCTAACCGGAAGCCCCCATTCAATTCTGGAGCTGACCGGAAGTCCAGTTCCCCCACCATAAAGTCTCCTCCTAGCACGGCATCCTTTTTCCTCTGCCAACTGGAAGTCCAGTTCCCCCACCATAGAGTCTCCTCCTAGCACGGCGTCCTTTCTCCTCTACCTGTCCTAACTGAAAGCCCGATCAATTGTGGAGCCATCCAGCAACAGGGAGCTACAACAGAGGGATAAAAGAGCCACACACGGCTCCAGAGCCGCAGGTTGCTGACTCCTGTACTAGCCGCTGAATAAAGAAGGCAAAAGGTAATAAAGAGGGGAAAAAAACCAGAAATTCCAGATGTCCCTCCCACCCCCTTCTCTCTCTCTCTCCTCCTCTTCTTCTTCTTCTTCTTCTTCTTCTTCTTCTTCTTCTTCTTCTTCTTCTTCTTCTTCTTCTTCTTCTTCTTCTTCTTCTTCTTCTTCTTCTTCTTCTTCTCCTCCTCCTCCTCCTCCTCCTCCTCCTCCCCCTCCTCCTCCTCCTCCTCCTCCTCCTCCTCCTCCTCCTCCTCTTTCTGTCCTCTCTCCCCTCTCTCTCCCCTCTCTTCTTGGGAAGTCATGGTTTAAGAGGCTCAAGGATGAACTTCCAAATGGGCGTAGTGTACTCATGCAGAGACTTACATGCCATGGGATGAAAAAACCCTAATAATCAATGAAATAACTAGAAGCATTTTCCAATGCATGTCCTCCCATTGCTTCCTTTTAATGGAGCTCCTGATCCATGTAACCAAGGAAGCCAAGAGAGAAAAATGAGCCAGAGTGCTTAAATTAATCTGCTTCTTTCTTTCTTTCTTTCTTTCTTTCTTTCTTTCTTTCTTTCTTTCTTTCTTTCTTTCTTCCTTCCTTCCTTCCTTCCTTCCTTCTTTCCTTCCTTCCTTCCCTCCCTCCCTTCCTTCTCTCTCCATCCCTCCTTCTCTCCCTCCCTCCTTTTCTTCCAATCTGACTTTGGAGCCTTTGAAGGCAGAGTCCTGGAATGATCTTAAGCTGAATACAATGCAAGCAAGCAAACAAACAAATAAACACAATGGATTATATTAAGAGTGGAATCCCTTGCATAACACCTCAGAAATAATTCTCATTTAGTTCAATAGAAGTTAGTCCCAGGTGGATGTGTACAGAATTGCAATCCATTAAGCACAATTATAAGCACCAGTTTTGTGAAGATTTGTTTTTGCTTCAAAATAACAGAAAAATGCATACCATACATCTTAAACCACTTGTAAATCTTTGTAAAAGTTATGTTCTCTAGAATATTCAACATCCTTTCATTTAACAACTTTCTATTTGCACCAATATGGAAAATACTCAGATACATGTTGCCCTATTTAAAACTTCTATTAATAACTATAGAGCATATTTGGGTCTTCTACCGTGTAAGGTTGAGAGTATCTTGGCGATGTTTTGACGAGGTCTCACTCATCATCTTCAGGCTGGTGCTTTCGGCTTCGTGCTTGTGTGAGCAAAGCATGGTCAGAGCTGCCGTCTCTCTATAAATACTGGTGGGGAGGTGGGGAGTGTTGCTTTGAGCGGGTTGGTTGGCTGTGTGGTTGCATCTTGATTGGTAGATGGAGTGGGTGTTTGCAGATTGGTGAGACCTCGTCAAAACGTTGCCAAGATACTCTCAACCTTACACGGGAGAAGACCCGAATATGCCAAGACCTACATACCTATACCTGTGAAAATCTACGAATATATATATATATTTCTGAGATTTTCGCGGGTATTTGTATGTAGGTCTTTGGTTATTCAGGTTTTCTCCCGCATAAAATTGGAAGTGTCTTGGTGACGTTTCTTCAGGCATTCAAGTCTCAGTCATCTTCAGGCTGGTGTTATCAGCTTCGTGCTTCTAGGAGCAATGAGCAATGACGAATGAGACTTCGTTGAAACGTTGCCAAGACACTTCCAATATATATATATATATGTAGATCTTGGTGTATTCGGGTCTTTTCCCGTGTAAGGTTGAGAGTATCTTGGCAACTTTTTGACGAGGTCTCACCAATCTGCAAACACCCAGTCCATCTACCACACAGCCAACCAACCCACTCACAGCAACATTCCCCACCAGTATTTATAGAGAGACAGCAGCTCTGACCACACTTTGCTTGCACAAGCATGAAGCCGAAAGCACCAGCCTGAAGATAATGAGTGAGACCTCATCGAAACATCGCCAAGATACTCTCAACCTTACACAGGAAAAGACCAAATACGCCAAGACCTACATACCTATACCCATGAAAATCTATGAAAACACACACACACACACACACACACACACACACACAGACACACACAAAATGTGTCTGTATGTGTGTGTGTATGTGTGTATCACCAATTTCAGTCACCATCCCACAAAAAAAGATGTTGAGACTTTGGAAAAAGTTCAGAGAAGAGCAACTAAGATGATCAAAACCCTAGGAAGAACGGCTGCCGAATTTGGGTTTGACTAGTCTAGAGAAAAGAAGAATTAGGGGTGACATGTTAGTCGTATTCCAGTATTTGAGGGGCTGCCACAAAGAAGAGGGGGTCAAATTATTCTACAAAGCATTGGAGGGCAGGACCAGAAACCATAGTTGGAAACTGATCAGAGAGAGAGAAGCAACCTGGAATTAAGGAGAAACTTCCTAACAGTGAAGACAATTAACCAGTGGAACAGTTGCCCTTCAGAAATCATAGGTGCCCCATCACTGGAGGTTTGAAAGAAGAGACCAGACGGACACTTGTCTGAGATGGTATAGGTTCTCCTGCTTGAGCTGGGGGCTGGACTAGAAGACCTCCTAGGTCCCTTCCAGCTATTCTATTCTATTCAACTCCTACCCTCAAAATGACGCTATAGAGCACTGCACACCAGAACAACTAGACACAAGAACAGTTTTTCTCCGAAGGCCATCACTCTGCTAAACAAATAATTCCTTCAACACTGTCAAACTATTTACTAAATCTGCACTGCTATTAATCTCCTCATCGTTCCCATCACCAATCTCTTTCCACCTATGACTGTATGACTGTAACTTTGTTGTTGGCAATCCTTATGATTTATATTGATATATTGGCTATCAATTGTGTTGTAAATGTTGTACCTTGATGAAGGTATCTTTTCTTTTATGTACACTGAGAGCATATGCACCAAGACAAATTCCTTGTGTGTCCAATCACACTTGGCCAATTTAAAATAAATTCTATTCTATTCTATTCTATTCTATTCTATTCTATTCTATTCTATTCAAAAGTTAAGAAGGGCCACATAGGAAATAGCAAGAGAGATTAAGACATAGAGACTGATAGTCCAGAAGAGAACAGAGATGATGTGAAGGAAAATAAAACTCAGGATGATCTGAGAGTGATGAAGGATGTGAACAACAACAAAAGCTTGTTCAGATATTCAGTCATGAGGCATAATTTCACTAGCATCATTTGACATCGTTTTTTTCAGCTTCTGGAAGCTCCGGCTTCTGCCATCAGTGATGCTGTTGAGCTTCCCCATTTTCCCTTCCTCTGTGGCCTTCAGTTTCTTTTTCAAAACATTTTCTTCAATGATCGTTGTCTTCGCGTTATGTGTCCACCAGAGTTCAGTTTTAGTTTCATTGTTAGAACTTCCAGTGGCTAATCTGTTTTCCGTCGTTTAGTGCCAACTTACTTCATTCCTTAGATCTGTCCAAAATACAAGAAAGGGAAAAGAATTGGCCTACTAGGCCAGGGGTCAGCAACCTTAAACACTGAAAGAGCCACAAGGGTCCTAACCGGAAGCCCCCATTCAATTCTGGAGCTGACCGGAAGTCCAGTTCCCCCACCATAAAGTCTCCTCCTAGCACGGCATCCTTTTTCCTCTGCCAACTGGAAGTCCAGTTCCCCCACCATAGAGTCTCCTCCTAGCAAGACATCCTTTTTCCTCTGCCAACTGGAAGTCCAGTTCCCCCACCATAGAGTCTCCTCCTAGCACGGCATCCTTTTTCCTCTACTTGTCCTAACTGAAAGCCCTATCAATTGTGGAGCCATCCAGCAACAGGGAGCTACAACAGAGGGATAAAAGAGCCACATGCGGCTCCAGAGCCGCAGGTTGCTGACACCTGTACTAGCCGCTGAATAAAGAAGGCAAAAGGTAATAAAGAGGGGGGGGAAAACCAGAGGTGTTGAATGCTGTTTTGTTGAGAGTTTCCTAGGAGAATGTCTGCGTTCCACCCAGCCAGGGTGAAGAACAAAATAAAGGAGGATTAAAGCTTGAGATCCATAAAACCAAGGTCAGGAAAAATCTATTTCCTCTGACTGCTTTTAAATTCCTGAGATCTTTTGAGTTATGTCTTAGAGTACTAAGGAACCTTCTGATGATCTGGCTAAACCTTCTTGTATTATCTCTGATCCTGGAGAATATGTGAAATTCCAGATGATTGGGAGAGAGAGCAAATGTCCCTCCCACCCCCTTCTCTTCTTCTTCTTCTTCTTCTTCTTCTTCTTCTTCTTCTTCTTCTTCTTCTTCTTCTTCTTCTTCTTCTTCTTCTTCTTCTTCTTCTTCTTCTTCTTCTCCTCCTCCTCCTCCTCCTCCTCTTTCTGTCCTCTCTCCCCTCTCTCCCCCCTCTCTTCTTGGGAAGTCATGGTTTAAGAGGCTCAAGGATGAAGTTCCGAATGGGCGTAGTGTACTCATGCAGAGACTTACATGCCATGGGATGAAAAATCCCTAATAATCAATGAAATAACTAGAAGCATTTTCCAATGCATGTCCTCCCATTGCTTCCTTTTAATGGAGCTCCTGATCCATGTAACCAAGGAAGCCAAGGGAGAAAAATGAGCCAGAGTGCTTAAATTAATCTGCTTCTTCCTTCCTTCCTTCCTTCCTTCCTTCCTTCCTTCCTTCCTTCCTTTCTTTCTTCCTTTCTTCCTTCCTTCCTTCCTTCCTTCCTTCCTTCCTTCCCTCCCTCCCTTCCTTCTCTCTCCATCCCTCCTTCTCTCCCTCTCTCTTTCTCTTTTTCTTTCTCTCTGACTCTCTCTCTCTTTCTCTTTCTCTTCTCTCCTCTCTCTCTCACCTCTCTCTCTCTGTGTCTCTCTCCCTCCCTCCTCTCTCCCCCCTCTCTTTTTCTTATCTTCTTTCTCTCTCTCTCTCTCTCCCTCCCTCTCTCCCCTCCTCTCTTCAGAAGAACAGGCCAATCAACTTGTCTTGGTGTCTCGTCAAGCCATTTTAATTAATACAGAACTCAACAGCTAAACTAGGTGATATCAACAGATAGGCAGCCATATAAATTGCATGCATACAATAATTACATTAAAGGAAATATAAAGAATGGTTCTTAATAAATGATCCAAGTATTTTGAACACCATCCTTAGGTCTACATTTTTCTGGTTTCTCACTGAAGGTCTTTATTCATGAACTTTCAGTGAGCCATGAATGTTTTGTTTGTCTTACAGCTATATTGTGTCTGTGTTAGGTTACAAGTCACTGTCATCATCAGCCATTCAATGGCATGTGCGGAAGGCGTGTGCGCACACGGGGCGAACTGGTAGTAAGAAAATATGAAACCCACCGCTGGCTGGCTGGCTGGCTGGCTGGCTGGCTGGCTAGATAGATAGGTAGGTAGGTAGGTAGGTAGGTAGGTAGATGTAGATGTAGATACAATATATAGATATGGATATGGATATGGATATAATAGATATAGATATATGGTTATAGATATAGGTCAGTGATAGTCAACCTGGTCCCTACCACCCACTAGTGGGTGTTCCAGCTGTCATGATGGGCGGTAGGGGTTTTGTCCAATACTGAAGCACTTTCCTTTTTTTAATTTAATTGATTTTTTAAAAAATGTTCATAGCATTATTTAAAAACATTTTCATTAGGTTTTCATAAAATTCCCCGTGACAATTTAAATTTCTTAAAATATACTATTTGTATCATCCGCGGGACACGGTGGCTCAGGGGCTAGGACGTTGAGCTTGTAGATCGAAAGGTCGGCAGCTCAGCGGTTCAAATCCCTAGTGCTGCTGTGTAACGGGGTGAGCTCCTGTTACTTGTCCCAGCTTCTGCCAACCTAGCAGTTTCGAAAGCACGTAAAAATGCAAGTAGAAAAAATAGGGACCATCTTTGGTGGGAAGGTAACAGCGTTCTGTGCACCTTTGGTGTCTAATCATGCTGGCCACATGACCATGGAGACGTCTTCGGACAGCGCTGGCTCTTCGGCTTTGAAACGGAGATGAGCACCACCCCCTAGAGTCAGCATCGACTAGCATGTATGTGCGAGGGGAACCTTTACCTTTACCTTATCATCCACGCACAAGTTTAGTTCATGTTATGTAAGTGAAACTAAATGGTGCTATAGTGAAACCGCAAACAAAAGAGCCTCGTCCCAGAATAGCTCACGCATCTCCCCCTATACCACCCAGCTGTAACAGACAAGCAGAGCTGGTAGCCCCACCCCTAACCCAATCCATGATGTGCAAGAGGCATGTGCAGGTGAGGATACATGGCGCATTACTGTGAAACCGGTGGGTGGTTGGAAAATTTTATCACTAACAGAGATACAAAAGTGGGGGGTAGGTATAAAAAGGTTGAGTACCCCTGATATAGATTGATGGATATGGATATAGATGATATAGATATAGATATATAGATATAGGTGTTTTCTGAGGTTTTCGCAGGTGTTTGTATATAGGTCTTTGGTTATTCGGGTTTTCTCCCGTGTAAAATTGGAAGTGTCTTGGTGACGTTTCGACGAAGTCTCATTCGTCATCTTCAGGCTGGTGTTATCAGCTTCGTGCTTCTAGGAGCAATGAGCAATGACGAATTAGACTTCATCGAAACGTCGCCAAGACACTTCCAATTTTACGCGGGAGAAAACCTGAATAACCAAAGACCTACATTGATATAGATATAGATATAGATATAGATATAGATATAGATATAGATATAGATATAGATATAGATATAGATATAGATATAGATATAGTTTCAGCTCTGCTTTTTTGCAAAATAAATGCAGTTTGCGTAAAAAGGTTGACATTAGGACAGGCTGCATGCGGAAAGACCTAGATCAAGGAAAAGTAAAGTCTAAAAAATGCGGAAGCTGGAAAAAAAACAGAGCACAGCAATAAATGATTATGTCTCCATTCTATACATCGGGATGTAACAATTGGACAGAATGGCTTTATGTCTCAACGCGTGCAAAACTGATGGGGCATGGAAATAGACTTGTTTATCTCTGCTTGGATCTGAATATGTAATTCGTGTCCCTTTCCCACCCCACCCCCGCCCCCGCCCACGGCACCTCGCATCTTCTGAATCCCACACTCATCCCGAAGATGACAAGTAAGAAACACCTCTGCTCTTAATTATTGAGTAGCATGCATTCAAATGCCATTTTGTAATTTTAACTGTAAATCATCCGCCGTCTTCAGTCTGCTCTCACCAAGCCTGCTAAAGACGGCGAGCCGGAATTTTCACAACTTAATCGTCTGGCCTTCTCTGACAGCACACCAGACTTTTCACACTATTAACTAACACTTTGCTTCACTCAGCCGGTGAACTGTTGACAAGATCACTTTAGCAAGTCTGAATAGTAGAAAACATCAAGAAAACTGAGAGCGTGTTTGGCAGGAGACAGACAAATAAGAACAACGCAGTAATTTAGCGAGAGAGAGAGAAAAAGTCGTTCCAAAATTAGTTCTCCTTTTCTATCTCCTCAGCAAGCACTGA
This sequence comes from Ahaetulla prasina, assembly GCF_028640845.1. Classification (NCBI taxonomy): domain Eukaryota; kingdom Metazoa; phylum Chordata; class Lepidosauria; order Squamata; family Colubridae; genus Ahaetulla; species Ahaetulla prasina. The sequence continues at coordinate 83,524,440 of NC_080546.1, read as the reverse complement.
ACTCACTCTCTTTAAAACCCACAATGCCATTGCTTTCTCCACAGTTATGCTAAATGTCTAGATTTACACACACACACACACACATACACACACACACACACACAGATAAGAAGTTAGCACCCACCCTTCTCTTAGGAAAATGAGAGATTTTTGCGTAGCTTCTTCTCCAGAAAGATTACACTACTAACCAGAGCATATAAAACATTTGCTAGACCAATTCTCGAATATAGCTCACCTGTCTGGAACCCACACCTCATTTCGGACATTAATACAATTAATCATGTCCAGAAATATTTCACAAGAAGAATTCTCCACTCCTCTGATCACAACAAAATACCTTATGCCACCAAACTTGAAATCCTGGGTTTAGAAAATTTAGAACTCCGCCACCTTCGGCATGACCTGAGTATAACCCATAAAATCATCTGCTATCATGTCCTTCCTGTTGAAGACTACTTCAGCTTCAGCCACAACAATACACGAGCACACAATAGATTTAAATTTAAAGTGAACCGCTCCAATCTTGATTGTAGAAAATATGATTTCAGTAACAGAGTTCTTAATGCCTGGAATGCACTACCTGACTCTGTGGTCTCTTCTCAAAATCCCCAAAGCTTCAACCAAAGACTATCTACTATTGACCTCACCCCATTCCTAAGAGGTCTGTAAGGGGCATGTATAAGAGCACCAGCGTGCCTACCGTTCCTGTCCTAATGTTCCCTTTGGTTGTATCCAATTCGTATGGTTATTTCATGCTTATATTTATATATATTGTTGTGTTTGACAAATAAATAAATAAATAAATAATTTTTTTTAAGGAAATATTAAAAAGGCAGAATATTTCCCCTAAAAGGGAGGCAGAAACTCAATCCCCTCACACCTTTGTCAATGGGCCGTTAAGGCCTAAACCAGTCTATTCTACATAACAAAGATCTACCTCCTTCAGGCAAAGCCATAGTAGGAATTGCCCAAAGCCCTTTCGTTGCATCATCACCCAGCGAGGCCCAACCAAGCTGGGGATTCAGGACAGCCTAAAGAGTTGCCCCTGCATGGCCCCATAGGAATCTGACAACCAATCAGAATACAAGCTCAAATTCAAAGCCCAACACAGAGGGCATAAAACCCAGGCACTCTCTGCATCTCTGTCCTTTTTCTCAAGCCATGTGATCCTGATCATCATTAAACCATCTTTCCAAACAGTCTCCATGTTTCCAGTGTCTTTTCCCCCATTTTTATGCACACTGAGAGCCTATGCACCAAAGACAAATTCCTTGTGTGTCCAATCACACTTGGCCAATAAAGAATTCTATTCTATTCTATTCTATTCTATTCTATTCTATTCTATTCTATTCTATTCTATTCTATTCTACTCTACTCTACTCTACTCTACTCTACTCTACTCTACTCTACTCTATTCTATTCTATTCTATTCTATTCTATTCACCTGGAACTGAACCCAAAAGGATATTTCTTCCAACACACACACACTTCAAAAGCAGCATCTTCATTGGCTAAAAAGAAGAAGAAGCAAAGATTCAGGGTTGGATGAATCTACTTATTTCTTTCACTCAGAGTCTCATTTTTTTCTCTTAAGTTTGTTTAAACCCATTTTCAGATTTCTTCATATGTGGATTTTCATCCTGGAGAAGAAATGGAGGTAGTGACAGATTTTATTTTTCTGGGCTCCAAGATCACCGCAGATGGGGACCGCAGCCAAAAAATTAAAAGACGCTTGCTCCTGGGGAGGAAAGCTATGGCAAAGCTAGACAGCGTACTAAAAAGCAGAGACATCACCCTGCCAACAAAAGTGTGTATAGTCAAGGCTAGGGTTTTCACAGTTGCAATGTATGGCTGTGAAGGTTGGACCATAAGAAAGGCTGAGCGCCAAAGAATTGAGGCCTTTGAACTATGGTGCTGGACAGGACTCCTGCGAGTCCCTTGGACTGCAAAGTAATCAAACTGGTCAGTCCTAGAGGAGACCAGCCCTGACTGCTCTTTAGAAGGCCAGATCCTGAAGATGAAACTCAAATACTTTGGCCACCTAATGAGAAGGAAGGACTCCTTGGAGAAGAGCCTAATGCTGGGAAAGATTGAGGGCAAAAGAAGAAGGGGACGACAGAGAACGAGGTGGCTGGATGGAGTTACTGAAACGGTAGGCATGAGTTTAAATGGACTCCAGAGGATGGTAGAGGACAGGAAGGCCTGGAGGAACGTTGTCCATGGGGTTGTGATGGGTCGGACATGACTTCGCAACTAACAACAAATGTATTTTAGTTTATTTGGGGAGGGGAAGTACTCTTCATAATGAACTTGTTGCAAGTGATTTTCTCCTGGGTAAAATATATGCTGGCCATATATTCCTTTTGGTATGTGGACTTTTTAAATCCACACACCATGTATTGATGTATATATTCTCTCTTAGCAAATGCACATTTGCTAAGAGAGAATATATACATCAGTACATTAGAGAGGGTCCAGAGATATTTTACTAGAAGAGTTCTTAAATCTTCTGCTCAAAATAAAATTTCCTATCCCACCAGGCTTGAAATTTTAGGTCTAGATAAGCCTTGAACTACATTGTCTACATTCCAACCTATGTTTAGTTCATAAGATTATTTACCAAAATGTCCTACCTGTAAATGAGTACTTTAATTTCAACCATAATAACGCAAGGGCTGTTAATAGATTTAAACTCAATGTAATTCGCTCTAATCTTAATTGTAGGAAATACGACTTCTGCAATTGAGTAGTAAATGTTTGGAACACTCTACCTGATCCTGTTGTTAGTCTCTCTAATCCCCATACCTTTTACCTTAAACTGTCTACTGTGGACCTTTCATGTTTCCTAAGAGGTCCCTAAGGGGGCGTACATAAGCGCACCAGTGTGCCTACCATCCCTGTCCTACTCTTCCTAATTATATGTAATCATTCTATCTGTTTATGGCTATGTTTTGCCTATTTATATCCTTTTTTTGTGCTAATTCTTTTTCATGTGCCCATCTCTATGTTTATACTGTTACTTGTTTCCTTGTACTTGTTGACAAACAAACAAACAAACAAACAAACAAAATAAATAAATAAATAAGAATATCAGCTCATGACTTCACTCTTCGGGTGTTGGAACTGTCCATCAAATAACATTTTATTAAGCTGAAGAATTAACCATTTATTTTCTTATTTCCTATTCAACTTACTCATTATCTGTTTCACTCCTGTTCAGTGCATTTCTGAGTGTTTTTGTTCTTGTTAGTTGTGAAGTCACGTCCGACCCATCGTGATCCCATGGACAATGTTCCTCCAGGCCTTCCTGTCCTCTACCATCCTCTGGCGTCCATTTAAGCTCACGCCTACTGCTTCAGTGACTCCATCCAGCCACCTTGTCCTCTGCAGACCCCTTCTTCTTTTGCCCTCAGTTGTTCCCAGCATTAGGATCTTCTTCAGTGAACAAGCCCCTTCACCACCACAAGAAGGGGTCTGAGTGTTTAGTACCATAGTTTTAGCACCATTTTTTAAACTCTCACTTTCCTTGGTTTTACTTTACCCACTCTGCTTTTTAATTTTATCAGCTACAGGCTGTCACACAATTTATTTTGGCAATTATGATATTAACAATAGAATTAAGGCAGATAATTTACAAAATCATATGTGTTGTATTATAGAATCAAATGGTGACCCTGAGGAGAAGAATGGACACTTTATGGACAATTAAAACTCAAAACTAATAAGAGTTAGATGACAATATTTTAAAGGTTTGTACAAACAATAATATTAGATTTACCCCTCATATCCTGAACATAAACTGTTTCAACTCCTACCCTCAAAACATTAGAGCTATAGAGCGCTGCACACCAGAACAACTAGACACAAGAACAGGTTTTTCCCAAACGCCATCATTCTGCTAAACAAATAACACCCTCAACACTGTCAAACTATTTACTAAGTCTGCACTACTATTAATCTTCTCATCACTCCTATAACCCATCTGCTCCCACTTATGACTGTATGATTGTAACCTTGTTGCTTGTATCCTTAAGATTTATATTGACTGTTTCCCTATGACTGTCATTAAGTGTTGTACCGTATGATTCTTGACAAATGTATCTTTTCTTTTATGTACTCCGAGAGCATACACACCAAGATAAATTCCTTGTGTGGCCAATCACACTTGACCAATAAAGAATTCTCTTCTCTTCTCTTCTCTTCTCTTCTCTTCTCTTCTCTTCTCTTCTCTTCTCTTCTCTTCTCTTCTCCCTTCCCTTCCCTTCCCTTCCCTTCCCTTCCATTCCATTCCATTCCATTCCATTCTATTCTATTCTATTCTATTCTATTCTATTCTATTCTATTCTATTCTATTCTATTCTATTCTATATATGGTTCCGTAAGTGAAAATGTTGTCCCAGAAAACTCTGGTCCTTTTACCTGGCCAAATGAATCACACCAGATAGGTGGAAAATAATAATAATAATAATAATAATAATAATAATAATAATAATAATAATAATAATAATAATAATAATAATAATAATAATAATTTGCAAATACACTGAGGTCACATGCACCAAGACAAATTCCTTGTGTGTCCAATCACACTTGGCCAATAAAAAATTCCATTCCATTCCATTCCATTCCATTCCATTCTATTCTATTCTATTCTATTCTATTCTATTCTATTCTATTCTAATTGGAAGCAAGTTTCACTCTAATAAATTGAACTAATTGTCTTCTACAAACTCCCCTCCCCTTCGCTCCTCTTTATTCCCTGTGGGAGGGACCATTCACTGTCCACCGGTGCCTTTACTCCTGAGTTGGCCCTTGTTCCTTAGCTGTTCCCTTCTCCTGGCAGCTCTGCACATGTGCACATCGGAAATAGTTGTTCTTCTGCCCCACTGATATCCGACTCCGAAGGCAGCTGATAACTGTCAGAAAGCCTTGGCCCCATCTCTGCCTCTGATGCAGAGCACTCGTCTGAGCCTTCCCCAGACTTCAGGACTGGTCCATGATCCTCCCCAATCTCCTCACTGTCTGAGTCTGCCACCAGCTCCACTGGCTACTGGCGGGCCACAACAATTTCACAGATACAAAATAAGTTTAATTGTTCTCCAGCTCCAAAAGGAGCCAGAAACTCCTGAACCTACCTTGAACTACAATGATCTTCAGATTTTGGTTATCAGAGATGGGTTCTTCCAAATACAATGTTCACAAGAAGAATAGAATAGAATAGAATAGAATAGAATAGAATAGAATAGAATAGAATAGAATAGAATAGAATAGAATAGAATAGAATAGAATTTTTTATTGGCCAGGTGTGATTGGACACACAAGGAATTTGTCTTGGTGTATACGCTCTGAGTGTACCTAAAAGAAAAGATATGTTCATCAAGAATCATAAGGTACAACCCTTAAAGATAGTCATAGGATACAAATAAGCAATCAGGAAGCAATATCAGTATAAATCGTAAGGATGCAAGCAACAAAGTCATACAGTCATAAGTGGAAGGAGATGGGTGATGGGAATGATGAGAAGATGAGAAGATTAATAGTAGTTATTAATCTTCTATATAAAAGAAAGGCACGAAACACTAAAACTTCAAGGACCTCAACCTCAGTAATGGACTGACAATTACTAATCAATTAATTTTTTAATTAAACATTTGCTCACAATATTGTGATGCAGGCTTGAAAATTATCTGTAGCGTGCAAATGTATGCAATTAATTTGCTTGGATAAGAACTGTATATATTTCTTATCTAAGCAAATTAATTATACACACACAAACACACAGGGACATACACTTTTATTATATACATGAATATTTAAAAAAATAGAAAAGTCTATCATGAGACATTCCTTTGCTTACAGTCATCATGGCAAAGATATTTTCAATTTTTTTTATATTGAAAAAGTTTTTACAAAAATTTTCACCCCCCTTTTCCCCCTCCCCTCCCCACTCCATCCCCTCCCCCGTCTCTCCAAAACCACCCTCCACCCTCCCCCCCCCACTTCCCAGAACCAACACAAGGTATAGTTCAAAAGAAAAAACAATCATTCGCTAAATTTTCCCTAACACAAATTATAATCCTCCCCTTCTTCTCAAATCCTAACTTCCCTCATACAAATCAAAGATAAATACATCCTAATCATTCAAAAGCAATCTGAAATCTCTTAATCTGATATCTATTTTGTATATATTCAATCCATTTTTTCCATTCAGTTAGATATTTTTCTTGTGTAGTGTCTTTCAAAAAGGCTGAGATTTTAGCCATCTTAGCCAAATTAGCAACTTTCAATATCCATTCTTCTATTGTAGGTAACTCTTTTTTCTTCCAGTATTGTCTTATCAGTAGTCTTGCCACTGTTATTAAATTTAAAATCAACTTAGTCTCAATTACTGTACAGTCTGTAATAATTCCCAATAAGAAAGATATTTTCAAATTTATATGAGGTTTTTCTTTAAATTAATTTTCATAATTTCATAATAACAGTTGGAAGGGATCTTGGAGGTCTTCTAGTCCAACCCCCTGCCCAGGCAGGAAACCCTACACCATTTATGACAAATGGTTATGCAACATCTTCTTAAAAACTTCCAGTGTTGGAGTATTCACAACTTCTGGAGGCAAGTCGTTCCACTGATTAATTGTTCTAACTGTCAGGAAATTTCTTCTTAGTTCTAAGTTGCTTCTCTCGATTAATTTCCACCCATTGCTTCTTGTCCTGCCCTCTGATGCTTTGGAGAATAGTTTGACTCCCTCTTCTCTGTGGCAACCCCTGAGATATTGGAACACTGCTATCATGTCTCCCCTAGTCCTTCTTTTCATCAAACTAATATACCTAGTTCCTGCAACGGTTCTTCATATGTTTTAGCCTTATATAATTGAATAACTTTAAAGTTATAATTAAATAACTTATGCTAAGAAAGGAAGGAATGGACTGATCTATTTTTTTAAAAAGAAGTTTTCTCAAACTTATTCATCCTTACTTTTGAGTACATGACATTAATAGGATTTCATTTTACATCTAGATAGCTGTCAAGAGAGATGGGAAAGATTTTTTTTTAAAAAAAAGTATTTCTGAAAGATAAAACCGTCATGCAATTTAGTGGTAGTCATATAATACCACAATCTCCATCTAGAAAAAAAAAGAAAAAGAAAAGAAACCTTAAATTTTATAGCTATATTTTCAGTGGGAATATGAAATTCTGGAAACTTTACTCTGGAGAAGTGTAAATTTCCAGGAGCGACAGCAAATATGATTCATGATAACAACCCTTCATAAAAATCTGTGCTGTTTTAAGAAGGATGATATATTAATGCAGTGGATTTTTTTTAAAAAAAAATCAAGTATTTTAATATTTTGACTTGGTAGAATGCACACACACACACACATTGTATAAGGAGAATTTTCTTAACAATGGGAACAATCAATCAGAGGAACATCTGGCCTCCAGAAGTTGTAAGTGTTCCATTGCTGGAAGTTTTTAAGAAGAAATTGGGCAGCCATTTATCCAAAATATTATAGGGCAGGGGCGTCCAAACTTGGCCCCTTGAAGAATAGAATAGAATAGAATAGAATAGAATAGAATAGAATAGAATAGAATAGAATAGAATTTTTTATTGGCCAAGTGTGATTGGACACACAAGGAATTTGTCTTGGTGCATATGCTCTAAGTGTACATAAAAGAAAAGATACCTTCATCAAGGTACAACATTTACAACACAAATGATGGTCAATATATCAATATAAATCATAAGGATTACCAGCAACAAAGTTACAGTCATATAGTCATAAGTGGAAAGAGATTGGTGATGGGAACGATGAGAAGATTAATAGTAGTGCAGATTTAGTAAATAGTTTGACAGTGTTGAGGGAATTATTTGTTTAGCAGAGTGATGGCCTTCGGGAAAAAAACTGTTCTTGTGTCTAGTTGTTCTGGTGTGCAGGATCTGTGGTTATGGGTTAAATGAACGGTTGTAGGTCGAGCACTACCTGAGGTCCACAGGAAACCATTCTTTGCTAGCTGAAGAAAGAGAACATGGAAGCCTCTTAAAAAGTGATCAACGGTCTTGAGATCATTAATATCTCCTAGAAAATATTGAGTGACAGCTAAGCCACCATGTACCTTGATGAACGTATCTTTTCTTTTATGTACACTGAGAGCATATGCACCAAGACAAATTCCTTATGTGTCCAATCACACTTGGCCAATAAAAATTCTATTCTATTCTATTCTATCTTTTTCTCCTTAGACGATTCTGTCATTTCTGTCTCCTAGTGCCACTTTCATTTCTTCTCATTTTTTTCCCTACTCTCTGGTATCTGTCTTGCTGTGAGTAGACTCCAAAAATTTTTCAAGACATATAGAATAGAATAGAATAGAATAGAATAGAATAGAATAGAATAGAATAGAATAGAATAGAATAGAATAGAATAGAATAGAAGTATACAGTATACTGTGGGGGCTCCCACCCTCTGGAATGAACTTCCCCCGGGACTCTGTCAACTTCCCGACCTTCGAACCTTTTGCCACGACCTTAAGACACATCTATTTATTTGCGCAGGACTGGGCTAGAATTTTAATTTTAAATTTAGTTTTTAACGGGTTTTTATTATTTTTATTATAATTTTAAATTCGGCCGTATTTAATAAGTTTTTTAATTAGTGTTTTATCTTGTATTTATATTTGTGTTTTTTAATAGGCTGTAAACTGCCCTGAGTCCCTCGGGAGATAGGGCGGTATAAAAATGTGATTAAATAAATAAATAAAATAAAATAAATAAAGTGGTGCACTTCAACTCCCAGAATTCCCCAGCCAGCAACTTGCTCATATTTATAGCTCATGCTGGCTGGGGAATTTTGGGAGTTGAAGTCCACCACTCTTCAAGGGGCGTGTTTGGACACCTCTGGTATAGGGTGTCAGGTGTCTCCAACTTGAGCATGGGGTGGGATGAGAAGACCTCCAAGGTGCCTTCCAACTGTGTTGCTCTGCCCTGCCCTGTATGGTGTTTGAATCCTGCCTGTTATTTTGTACTGATCATTGCAAAAGAGCTAGTGTGTGAATCTTAGAGATGCAAACTTTGTAAGCCAATACGATAAGCTTTGTTTATGTTAGGCAACCCACCTGACAACCTTTCAATGAATGAAACTTGGAGAACTATTATTGAACTCTTTTTGACGTTGATGACATTAAGCCTGAGTCCCATCAAACTTCTGAAAGATAAAAGTGCCTTTGAAAACCCACCTGGTAGGAAGAGCGATACCAGCTGCTTATCTTTGTTGTCATTTGCCCTCGTTAAATGAGAACTTTGTCATGAATATGAAATTTTAGGACTTGACGATGGATGCTTCTGACCTTGTTAGGACAAAAAAAATGTTTTGCTCGATTCTGAACTTGTTTTTACGTCAGTAGCAGGGATGTTATTCAGCAGGTTCTGGAGAGCTGGTAGCGGAAATTTTGAGTAGTTCTGAGAACCAGCAAATACCACTTCTGGCTGGCCTCAGAGTGGGGTGGGAATGGGGATTTTGCAGTATCCTTCTTCTGGAGTGGGGTGGGAATGGGGATTTTGCAGTATACTTCCCCTGGAATAGGGTGGGAATGGAGACTTTGAAGTATCCTTCCCCTGCCATGCCCACCAAGCCCCTCCCACAGAACCGGTAGTAACAAAATTTGGATTCCACCACTGATCAATAGGCATGGATTTATCTTTGTCTAATATTTTTGGCAAGTGTACCTTTGCCATCAAGGTTCATTGTTTTCTATAGCATGGAAGTTTACACAAGACTTAGCCTTCTGTCCTTCAACCAGATGTCTTTCTGCGTGTCTGCAGAGAAAATCAGGCTATGAGCCATGGTGGCGCAGTGGTTAGAGTGCAGTACTGCACGCTACTTCTACCGAAGTAGCAGATCGAATCTCACCAGGCTCAAGGGTGACTCAGCCTTCCATCCTTCCGAGGTTGGTAAAATGAGGTATCAGATTGTTGGGGGCAATAGGGTGATTCTGTAAACCACTTAGAGAGGGCTGGAAAGCATTGTGAAGCAGTATATAAGTGCTATTGCTAAGTGCTATAAATATTTACAGTAATTCAGGCAGTTATTATTATTATGTGTGGTGTTACTCTGGATCTCCTTGTGCACATTTGGCCCTTCCTTTGTTAGCGGTGTCTGAACAATGTCAAATGGAGCCTTTTCTGTTTTCCTAAGAATTTCCGGTCTCTTCTAGTGTTCTAGTGTCGTTTTAATAAAGCTGTCCTAGGGGTATTGCTGGAGCTAATGCTGGCTCATCGAGTAAAACTATCACACTGGCCTATAAAAGCATTCCATGGATCTTCTTCTCTTTTCTTCAACAACAGTCGGAAAAATAAAAGGATCAGGAAAGTCAAAACAACACTTCTCATAAAATATGATGGGTAAGCCATGCCTATCCAGAACACGATGCCAACTCTCCGTGGCCAACTAGCCACAGGACAACTCAACAATTCAATTAAATTATTTCAAATACCGTATTTTTCAGAGTTATAAGACAGACTGGAGTATAAGACACACATTAGTCTTTAGGGAGGGGAAAAAAATTCTGCCTCTGCCTACCAGCATCCATCGGTATTCATCTGACTAGCGTCCTACAGCAAACAGCAAACAGCCAGATCAGCTTCAGCACATTATCACAGCCTGATTCAGCACAAGCAGCTGATTGGTGGGTGGATCAGCCTCCCGGAATACCGCCAATCAGCTGTTCCAGGCTGCGGGGATCGCCACAATCCATCACTGCCTCTGCAGATGGTGTGTTTGGCCTTCACACGTTGTGTTTTTGGCCTGCATGCATTGTGTTTTCAGCCTCCGCACACTCCCTTTTAGACTTGTTCCAGGCTGTTGGGATCGCCAGAGCACATCGCCACTGATCACCACCTCTGCGCATCACATTTTCGGCCTACTCGCATTGTATTTTCGGCCTCCATGTGTCATGTTTTTGGCCTCCGCATGCCCCATTTTTGGCCTCCACGCATCACGTTTTTGGCAAGTTCCAGGCAGCGGGGAGCAGCAGAGGTGTTGATCCCTGCCACCTGGAACTGGTGAAAAATGCATCACATGGAGGCCAAAAACACGATGCATGGATGCGGTGATTGGCGATGTGCTGTGGTGATCCCCACAGCCTGGAATGGGTCTAAAATGGAGTGTGTGGAGGCTGAAAACGTGACACGCGGAGGCCGAAAATGGCTGAAGGTTGGGGGCCAGTGGGTGGGCGGGGCTTCAGCAACATTCACTATAAGACGTTTCCACCCACTTTTAATGAGGGGAAGTGCGCGTTATTCTCTGAAAAGTATGGTAGTTAAAAATACATACATACATACGTGTGTGTGTGTGTGTGTATACACACACACACACACACACACACACACACACACATATATATATACACACACACACATGTATGTATATATATATAAATATATATATATATTTGTTTTTATAGGTTTTCACGGGTATATGTATGCAGGTTTTGGTATGTTCGGGTCTTTTCCCGTCTTTTCCTAGCACTAGTCAAGAAACGAATCCCAGCTACAAAAATTGACACCAACACATGACACGACCTCGAACTCGGAACCAGACCAGAGCCCAAAAGGCTACTTCCCACACAAACATCAACCCCATTAACCAATTAGCAACACAGCCAACCAATCAGCTTGCAACAGCTAGGCCAGCAATTCAAAAAACTCCATTAACCAATCAATATGTAGCAACACAGCCAAACCAATCAGCTTGCAACAGCTAGGCCTGCAATTCAAAAAAAGACCCCCCCACACACACCAGTATTTATAGAGAAACAGCAGTTAAAATCCACACTTTGCTCACATAAGAACAAAGCCAAAGCCTGAAGATGATGAGTGAGATCTCATCGAAACGTTGCCTAAATACTTCCAATCTTACACGGGAAAAGACCCGAACATACCAAAAGCTCACATTTCATTTTGTCCCTTCTTTGGCATCCTTACTTTAATGATTCTACTCCACCATTTCTTCGATATTAGTGTAACCCTTGTCCTACGGTGAGTTATCCTGTGGCAAGTTGGTCATGGTCAGTTGGCCATTGCAAGTTGGCCATTGCAAGTTGTCATAGACCCAACCAAAAATATGTTTTGTTCCCCACTTTTGAACTCTAAAGTTTCAATTGTTCCCCCTGTTTTTATACCTTCCTTAATTCATTGGCTTGCTTTAAAAGAAAGGTTATAGGAAAAGAAGAGAGGGAGGGCCCAAGCAGGAAAAGAATATTTTTGAATCTATTAGAACCTAAAATATTCATGACGGGGAAGGTAGAGTAAAAATTCAAGAAAGAATGCTGTATAATCAGTTGCAGGAGGCTAAAGGATCATATAAATAATCAGAAAGCCAAATGAATCTAATGAATAAAAATTTGATGTCTACTAATAATACAGCCTAGTTGAATATATCTTGAAAAATTTTGGAGTCTACTCACAGCAAGACAGATGCCAGAGAGTAGGGGGGAAAAAAGAGAAGGAATGAAAGTGGTACTAAGAGACAGAAATGACAGAATCGCCTAAGGAGAAAAAGATGGCGGCTTAGCTGTCACTCAGTATTTTCTAGGAGTTATTAATGATCTCAAGACCGTTGATCACTTTTTAAGAGGTTTCTATGTTCTCTTTCTTCAGCTAGCAAAGAATGGTTTCCCGTGGACCTCAGGTAGTGCTCAACCTACAACCGTTCATTTAACCCATAACCACAGACCTGCGGTCATAGTGACCACAACAGTTTTCCAAATTGTTTGGAACACCGCTATTTTTAGAAAAGGACCATTCCAGTTGGGAATAGCTTTTGTTTTTCCCCCAATAAGAGTGTATGCAGCGTCGCACTTGCGTCGGTTATTTGGTGTTTTCCGTAGCGGTGTTTGACTTTAAGTTGTGGTCATTTTGACCACAGATCTTCGTTAACATATATAGATAGATAGACAAATAGACAGACAGACAGACAGACAGACAGACAGACAGACAGATAGTCAGGGCCAGGTTTTCCACCAGGGCCGGGATAGCTCAGGCAATAGAGAAGCCTGTTATTAGAACACAGAGCCTGCAATTACTGCAGGTTCGAGCCCGGCCCAAGGTTGACTCAGCCTTCCACCCTTTATAAGGTAGGTAAAATGAGGACCCAGATTGTTGGGGGGACAATAAGTTGACTTTGTAAAAAAAATATACAAATAGAATGAGACTATTGCCTTATACATTGTAAGCTGCCCTGAGTCTTCGGAGAAGGGCGGGGTATAAATGTAAACAAAAAAAAAAAAAGAGTGCAATTTGGTATAAAAGTTGAAATAATAATAAATAATAAATAAATAATAAATAAATAAAACCCAAACTTTGAAGAAACTGTTCTAACATGTTATGAAGAAGTAGAGAGTGATCCGAGCGAAGTGGAATCAGAATGCAATGAAAATTTTGCAATGGACAATGGGAAACCCACAGCAACAGCCAATTCTGACATCAGCAATGATGAAGCTCCCAATGACATTGATGACCATGTGCAGTCTACATGGTGCAATGATTTATATGGCAAGAACAAATTCAAATGGTCTTCTGCACCTCTTGGAGGCAATAGATCCAGAAGAGAATAGTCATGATATTGTAGCTCCCTGCCCCCAGCAGATATTTGGTGCCCATTAAGAAAGACTGAGCCAGCCTATCTACAAGACAAAAGACGTTCAGCTCCAGGGTGATGGGATTAAGACATGACCCTCCACGACGTAATAGGATTAACCACTAGCAGCAGAGCTCACTACATTGCACAATCTCCTAAGGACATTCCATCAGAGTCCAAACTTTAACCAAACTTGACTCAGACAAACATGACCCCACATGGCCCCATGGGAGTCTGACGACAGCCAATAGAATACAGGTTCTTGCGCAGGAACAGGAAGCTCATGTGCAAAGCCCAAAAGAAGGTATTAAAAATCTCTCACTCTCAAATCCATGTGTTCAGCTGCACCAGAGAACTATGTGCTTGGTGGTTCTGCTTCATCATTAAACCATCTTTCCAATCAGCCTCCAGCCTCCATTTTGTCTCCAGTGACTTTCTCCCAGCTTGGAATGGAACCAAATGGATATTTCTTCCAATACTAGTGCGATTACCTGGACTACGGCCAGCAGCTAGAGCGGTCATTATGACCTTTTATGTCTGTAATAGCGTAAGTGAAATAGTACGTTTGTGGTTAAGGGTTAAAATGCTGCTTGGGTTGGTGGTGGCACCCTTATGATAATACAGATTATTTGATGGAAGCTTATCAAAGAGAGAACCAATTTAGAATTAAGGAGAAGTGTCCTGACAGAGAACACAATGAATCAGTGGAGCGGCTTGCCTTCGTAAGTTGTGGGTGCCCCATCATTAGAGATTTTCAAGAAAAATCGGACGGATGTTTGTTTGGAATGGTATTGTATCTCCTGCTCAAGCAGCAGGTTGGAACAGTGGTGAAATTCACATTTTTTTTACTACTGGTTCTGTGGGTGTGGCTTGCTGGGCATGGCAGGGGAAGGCTACTGCAAAATCCCCATTCCCACCCCATTCTGGGGCCAGCCAGAGGTGGTATTTGCCGGTTCTCTGAACTGCTTAAAATTTCCGCTACCGGTTCTCTAGAACCTGTCAGAACCTGCTGAATAGCACCCCTGGGTTGGACTAGAAAACTTCCAAGGTCCCTTCTAATCTTGTTATTCTATATTTGGAAGATTGTGATTAACGGTTAATGACCATTTGAAGTTACAAAAACATCGAAAAAAGTGACTCATGACTGTTGAAGCATCCCATGGTCACGCAATCAAAATTCAAACCCTTGGTAACCGACTCATAATTATGATGGTTGCAGGGTCCTGGGATCACGTTGATCACCCTTTTGTGACCTTCTGACAAGCAAAGTCAATGGGGAGACCAGATTCACTTAACGGCCTAAGCACTGCAGTGATTCACTGAACAACTGTGCCAAGAAAGGTCCTAAAAGGGAGCAAAACTCCTTGAACGAATGTTTCACTTAGCGACAGAAATTTACAGTTCAGTTGTGGCTGTAAGTCAAAAGGCTATCTATATTAGGAGGCTAACATTTGCTCGTGTGAATTTCTCAGTCGAAGGAAGCTAGTGTAGAAAGTTAGCACCCACCCACTTCCTATAAGATTGAAATGTTTTGAGAGATATTTAAAAAGGCAGATTGTTATATTTCCCCTAAAGGAGAAATATGTTTTAAAGACAGAAAGCAGCTCCCTGCCCCCAGCAGATATTTGGTGCCCATTAAGGAAGACTGAGCCAGCCTATCTACAAGACAAAAGACGTTCAGCTCCAGGGTGATGGGATTAAGACATGACCCTCCACGACGTAATAGGATTAACCACTAGCAGCAGAGCTCACTACATTGCACAATCTCCTAAGGACATTGCATCAGAGTCCAAACTTTAACCAAACTTGACTCAGACAAATATGACCCCACATCGCCCCATGGGAGTCTGACGACAGCCAATAGAATACAGGTTCTTGCACAGGAACAGGAAGCTCAAGTGCAAAGCCCAAAAAAAAGTATAAAAACCTCTCACTCTCAAATCCATGTGTTCAGCTGCACCAGAGAACTGTGTGCTTGGTGGTTCTGCTTCATCATTAAACCATATTTCCAATCAGGCTCCAACCTCCATTTTGTCTCCAGTATCTTTCTCCCAGCTTGGAATGGAACTAAATGGATATTTCTTCCAATACTAGCTACTAGGAAGATGTTGAGAGGGGAAGAAACCTATTTTTCACACTGATGAAAACAGCGGCAAGTGGCTGATTGGGTTCACAACTACCGTTCTGATTTCTTGACCCCATCCTACCAGATGTAGTAACAATAGTTCAGCAATATTGACTATTGCTTCTTGTTTCTGATCTCCAGGGAACCTGCACTGCCTTTTATGAATCTTCAACTTTCTGAGTAAATTGACCCAAAGTTTGCTTTAAAATGGATATTAGAACTTCTTAAAGCAATATTTGAGTTGTGTGCAAGTGCTACTAACCGGCCTTCCATTGTGGACCTCTATACTGCACAAGTCAAAAAGAGGGCTGTGAAAATATTTACAAAACTCCTCGCATCCTGGACATAAATTGTTTCAACTTCTTCCCTCAAAATGGCGCTACAAAGCACTGCACACCAGAACAACTAGACACAAGGACAGTTTCTTCCCGAACTCACCACTCTGCTAAACAAATAATTCCCTCAACACTGTCAAACTATTTAGTAAGATTGTATTGATATTTTTCTTCTCATCTTTCCTGTTACCTATCTCCTTTTCTACTTCTGACTATAACTTTGTTGCCCGTACCTTTACAATTTATATTGTTTTATTTAGTTTCTAGTACAAGTTATGTTGATTGCTTATTTAGAATCCTATCACTAAGTGTTGTATCGTATGATTCATGATGAACATATTTATAATGACTATGATCATGATTCATGACTTATATCATTATGTACACTGAAAACTTATATTCCGAACACAAATTCCTTCTGTGTCCAATCACACTTGGCCAATAAAGAATTCTATTCTATTCTATTCTGTTCTGTTCTGTTCTGTTCTGTTCTGTTCTGTTCTGTTCTGTTCTATTCTATTCTGCTCCACTCCGCTCCATTCTGTTCTATTCCGTGCCATTCCGTGCCATGCCATGCCATGCCATTCAACTCCACTCCACTCCATTCCATTCCATTCCATTCCATTCTAATTTATCTATTCTTCAGGATATATTAAGATGAATGCTTTGTTTCATAATGTCTCAAAGAACAGAGAATTATTAGGGAACGATCTAGGAATTCTTTCCATTTTTATTTTGCTATTAATTTAATTTTCTTTTATTTCTATAAGACTTGGCATTTTTGAGGGGGGGGGCTCAAGTGAAAATATATAAAAAAGTTTATGTTCACTTCATGTTTATATTTTAATGCATTTTGCTTAATATCTACTGTATGTATTCATACGTTCTCCTGATATATCTACATGCATTTTAAAATAATAGGTATGCTTTAATGAAACTTATAAGAATTCAAATGTAAGCAAATGTGTGTTCCAGTTGGCAATAGATATGGTACATATAATAGAATGGGTTTTAATTCATTTGGGAAGAAAATTAAATTCTTCTATATTCTTGATTAAAAAATCCTCAAAGTTTCTTATCCTGTTACAAAAACTATTCAACTAGCATTCTATTTTCCCTTTTCCCCACAGGATTCATATAATTATAAGCACAAAGCAAAAATGTATTTCAAATAATGTTTAATTTCCTAGGGAGTGAAATTTAAATTTTTATGCAGAATGTAAATGAGAATATATTTATTAGTGTAATTACTATTTCACTAAAATTAGTGATATTCATATTTACAGAAAACTGCCATAGCTGTTTCACAGTTATACCCCATTTTTAGCAGCAAGCATTTTCACTTCATTTAACCATTTCTTATATTGTTTGTAGGGCAGTTTTTGTGAACTAATGGAAGATTATTTGCATTTTCCTACAAATAACACTGCACTGCTAAAGAAGTTAAAGTGGAATTGTTTTAAAAAATTCCATGTTTTGCTAATCATTTAATGGTGTACGATGTCCTTCATTTCACTTGTGGTGTTTTCTTTGTGTTGGAAGAAATGTCCATCTGGGTTCAGTTCCAAGTGGGGAAAAAGACACAGGAAACATGGAGACTGCTTGGAAAGATGGTTTAATGGTGGACAGGAATCACATAGCTTGAGTTAATGAACAGGAGCGCGTGGCTTGCGCTCCTGAGTAGAAAAGGTGATCACATGCTTCAAGGTGTTGGATGAAGAACCAGAGAGGAAAGGAGAAGAAGAAAACAAGATGCTGAGTGCCTGAGTTTATACCCTCTGTGGGGCCCCACCCAGTGGTGGGATTTAAGTAATTTAACAACCGGTTCTCTGCCCAAATGATTTCTTCCAACAACCAATTTGCCAAACTGCTCAGAAAGTTAACAACCGGTTCTCCCGAAGTGGTGCGAACTGGCTGAATCCCACCACTGGCCCCACCTTGGTGTTTTCTGTTCCTGTATAAGAAATGTACCCAGATTGGTTGTCAAACTCCCAGGTGGTCTAGGGGGTCTTAGCAAACTTTGTAGGTTGTCTCTCAAACTTGCTTAAGCCTTGACATGTGGTTCCTGTTGCTAGATGGGTCCTATTGTGTTGCAGATGATGGTCCATTGACAAAGGTGGGGGGAATGAGTGAGTTTGGCTGAGGCCTTAATGGTCCATTGACAAAGGTGTGAGGAGGCAAGAAGCTGCTTTGCTTTAAAACAGGTTTCTCCATTTCCCATCCAGGGAAACACAATACTCTGCCCTCTTCAATATCCTCCAAAATATTTCATTCTTCTAGGAGAAGGGTGAGTGCTAACTTCCTACACTTGCTAAATTTTCAAAATGGAAGGACAACTTTGTGAATCTGCTGGATTTTGATACATTGTTTATCACAAGTTTCTCTCTTTCAGAATTCTTGTTTATGTAGGCGAAGAAGAGGGTGGAGTTAAGGGAGTTATTAGTTTGGAGTAATTACAATGCCACAAGTTATCCAAGTACATCCCTCCTTGAATTCCATTGATTTTTATCTAGCACCAATTTCATTGTTTCAATTTCATTTTCAATAGTGTGGATATGAAAGGTTATTAATAATTATTTTGAGTGGGCGAAGAGCTCAAATTTCTGCCCAATGTTAATATTTTTGTATACTGAGCCATGCTATTAATGCGTGCATGTTCCACTTATTAATAATCAAGTCATGTAAAGAGTCAGGTTGAAGAATCAGCACTGCAGGTTAAGCTGCAGATGATGCTGTTAATATGGCTCTGCACTACACCCTACAACATCTTGAGTCTCCAAAGACCTATGCAAGGGTCCTTTTTGTAGACTTTAGTTCAGCATTCAATACCATCATTCCAGACATTCTTCTAACTAAGCTAAACCAGCTACAGGTACCGGAACAGACTTGTAAGTGGATCACAAGCTTCCTAACAAACAGGAAGCAGCAGGTGAAGCTAAGCAAGATCACATCAAATACCTGTACAATTAGCACAGGGGCCCCCCAAGGCTGTGTGCTCTCCCCACTTCTCTTCTCTCTGTATACCAATGACTGCATCTCCAATGATCCATTTGTTAAGCTACTGAAGTTCGCAGATGACACAACAGTGATTGGTCTCATTCGAGACAATGACGAATCCGCATATAGATGAGAGGTCGAACGACTAGCCTTGTGGTGCAACCAAAACAATCTGGAACTGAACACACTCAAAACCGTAGAAATGGTGGTAGACTTTAGGAAAAACCCTTCCATACTTCCACCTCTCACAATACTTGACAACACAGTATCAACAGTAGAAACCTTCAAATTTCTGGGTTCTATCATATCGCAAGATCTCAAATGGACAGCTAACATCAAAAACATCATTAAAAAATGACAACAAAGAATGTTCTTTCTGCGCCAACTCAGTAAGCTCAAACTGCCCAAGGAGCTGCTGATCCAATTCTACAGAGGAATTATTGAGTCTGTCATTTGCACCTCTATAACTGTCTGGTTCGGTTCTGCAACCCAACAAGAAAAACACAGACTTCAGAGGATAATTAGAACTGCAGAAAAAATAATGGCTACCAACCTGCCTTCCATTGAGGACCTGTATACTGCACGAATCAAGAAGAGGGCCGTGAAAATATTTGCAGATCCCTCATATCCTGGACATAAACTGTTTCAACTCCTACCCTCAAAACGACGCTATAGAGCACTGCACACCAGAACAACTAGACACAAGAACAGTTTTTTCCCGAAGGCCATCACTCTGCTAAACAAATAATTCCCTCAACACTGTCAGACTATTTACTGAATCTGTACTACTATTAATCGTTTCATAGTTCCCATCACCAATCTCTTTCCACTTATGACTGTATGACTATAACTTGTTGCTGGCAATCCTTATGATTTATATTGATATATTGACCGTCAATTGTATTGTAAATGTTGTACCTTGATGAACATATCTTTTCTTTTATGTACACTGAGAGCATATGCACCAAGACAAATTCCTTGTGTGTCCAATCACACTTGGCCAATAAAATTCTATTCTATTCTTCAGTTATCCTGATTTATTGCTCATTATCCATACACAAGAATCTAGTCAACTAATGGTCAATACTAAATTGTCACTAGATAAGGGAGATGGATTTAGAGAGTTTGTGGACATGTAATGATTCTAGGCTTTGTCTCTTGAATTCAGCCTCAGATTCCATCTGTCCTTCTCCTACAGAAAATACTTGTTCCATCCACTAATTCATTGGCCATACTCTATAGTATAGTATAGGTTTCCCCAAATTTGGGGAAACCTTTTGGGAAAAGTGGATTTTTGAGTTTGATGGCTAATAATACCACTTTTTTTTTTTTTGGAGTTTCAAGATAATCCTATTCCATTGCTGGAATGGCCTGGGAATAGCCCAGATCTTAACCCAATTGAAAATCTATGGAGCCGACTAAAGAAACTTTTTAGTCCGAAGCGACCCAGCAATAAAACCCAGTTAATAGAAGCAATCCTTCAAGCTTGGTTTCACATTAGAACAGCTGCAGAACTAAAAGACTTGGTTCACTCTATGGGAAGATGTTGTAAGGAAGATGTAATTCATGCTAAACGTTACCCAACTAAGGATTAACTGACCTAGTGATCATTTTTGTATATCTCATTTTTTTCTATGGTGATAATTTTTGTATATCGCGTTTTTTCTATGGTGATAATTTTTGTATATCGCGTTTTTTCTATGTTTCACTTTTCTTCTTTATAATGTAACTGCTATTCTAATAGCAAATCCTTCTTAAGAGTTATTGCATTACATTCCTGATTAACTGATCTTTCCATTGATATATAATTTTATGGTACTACTCCAAAAAAAAAGTGGTGTTATTAGCCAGTTTTAGAAAAATACACTTTTCCCAAAATGTTTCCACCATTTTGGCTACTACTATAGTTTTGAAAAGGAAATGGAAGATATGGGCTGCTTTTTTTTCCCCTCCAATTTTCCCCCCCATCCATCTCTTTTTCATCTACTTCCAGGATGCAATCCAAAAAAGAGCCGTAAAAATGTTTAGGAAATGAAGTCTTATCGGGAAAGCTTCAAGGAAACAGATACTGTATGTTTGGCCCTGAGAAGGTACAATTAAGTTGGGGTATGATAGCATACATCAATATTTAAAGCGAAGGATCATGCAGAAATACGTTATGATTTGTTTTTCGTAAATGCCTAATATAGGTTATGAAATAATAATAAAGTTACAAGAGAGCTGAAAAACATGAAGAGCATTTTTGTGGCTGGGGAAGTTTACCAGTGGAGCCAATAATCCTTGTCAGGAAATTGTTATTTGCCTAACTAGTTGGCTAGGCAATATATAAACTAACTATGTATGTTTGCAGTAAGAAAGGCATGATATTGCTTTAAGGCTGTGCTGCATCATGCAAGCATCCTGATTGGTTGAGCTCTGTAGCCAATATATAAAAGGACTACTAAATTATGGCTTGTGGGGAATCTACAGGGATGCTACAGCATTGTAACCTGATGATATGCTGCAACTGTATATTTGAGCTTTATGATTGCTGCTTGATCATGGCTAGTTACTGATTCCTCAAGATACTGACTGTTGTGAATTGAACTGTGTTTTGCCGAACTGAAAGAATACCTTTTTTGTTGTGCAAGTAAGAAGACTTTGTAACATCCCTGACTGACTTTATATGTGTATGACCTGGAATTGTTTTTGGACTATGACTTTGCCTTTTCCCTAAAAGTAAAGGAATATCAAACCCCAGTTTGTCTGCAAGTGACTGTTATTGTATACAACCAGTCTCAGTCGTTTTCATGCGTAGGGTACTCTGCTCAACAGTCCACAACCTTGGTTGTGAACCCAGATTACCCTTAACAATCCTGAAAAATTGTGGGCTTACTTTCACTGGTGTGTTCATTCAGAGGCTGGCTGGAAATTTGCTAGGGATGTTTTTCAATTAGCTTTCTAGCCTGAGTAAGAAATTCAATTCCTGAGCAAGGAATTGCTAGACCAATTCTTGAATACAGCTCACCTGTCTGGAACCCATACCTCATTTCGGATATCAATACAATTGAGCGTGTCCAAAAATATTTTACAAGAAGAGTTCTCCACTCCTCTGAATACATCAAAATACCTTATGCCACCAGACTAGAAATACTGGGTTTAGAAAATTTAGAACTCCCTCGCCTTCGATATGACCTGAGTTTAACTCATAGAATAATCTGTTACAATGTCCTTCCTGTTGAAGACTACTTCAGCTTCAATCGCAACATTACATGATCACACAATAGATTTAAGCTTAATGTGAACCGCTCCAATCTTGATTGCAGAAAATACGACTTCAGTAACAGAGCTGTTAATGCCTGGAATGCACTACCTGACCCTGTGGTTTCTTCCCAAAATCCCCAAAGCTTTAACCAAAAACTATCTACTATTGACCTCACCCCATTCCTAAGAGGTCTGTCAGGGGTGTGCATAAGAGCACCAACGTGCCTACCGTTCCTGTCCCAATGTCTCCTTTGATTGTATCCAATTCATAAAGTTTTTTTTATACTTAAGCTTATATATATGCTTATATATCGTATAGTTATTTCATGCTTATGCTTACATATACTGTTGTGACAAATAAAATAAATAAAGAATCGTTCTAAAAAGTCTTCATGACTTTAAAATGAGTCCCAGCAGAAGACAGCTTTAATGCCTTATCTGATTGTGTTATTTGTTGCATTTGGCTCCACCAACCAACCTGGAGAGCGTAGTCCACCTTCTTATCAGTAAATTCAAAATGCTCCTGAAGCTAATGGGAGCTTATCCACTGACATTAATGGGGCCAGGATTTTGCATTAATACACTTTTATTGAAGTGGGATATCTCCAAATCAGGCATTAGCCAATGTCAATATTACATATAGAACCATTTTGTGTATATTAGCAGGGTAATTGGATGAGCAAAAAAAATAGCATCTTGTCCAATAGGCCTTGAAAAGGATTGTATGTGCAATCTACTAAAAGCACCTATCATAACTAATGTATGCTCAAGTATGTGTTTTAAGATTTGATGAGGATGCGCGGAGGCGCAGACTAAAGTTATCACTGAAACATTATTTCCCACCCCCCCAAGTATTTGTGCCCAGGGCCACGAAAGAAGCCATTGCCACAATTAGGAACATGTCTTAATTAAGGTCCATTAAGCATATAATCTTCAAATTATATTTATGAGTAAAAGCTTTCTGAATCAAATATTGCTTCAATCGGTATAAAGAAATGATGCAATGCCTGTTGAGTGAGATGGCAATTAAACTGACAAAGTAGAATGGAGAAGAGAAGGAACCCTGAGAGGTTTTCATTCGAAAACTATGAAGGGACAAAATCAAAATCCAATAAACTATAAAATCAAATCCTACAAAATCAAAAATTCTGGTCCTCTCACGGCTAGCTCTTTGGCATGAGAGGTAGTGCCTATGAAATAGAACATAAGATAAAGGTAAAGGTTTTCCCACGCATGTATGCTAGTAGTTTCCAAATCTAGAAGGCGGTGCTTATCTCTGTTTCAAAACCGAAGAGCCAGCGCTGTTCGAAGACGTCTCCATGGTCATGTCGCCAGCATGACTAAATGCCAAAGGTGCATGGAATGTTGTTACCTTCCCACCAAAGGTGTTCCCTATTTTTCTACTTGCATTTTTTTAGGTGCTTTCGAACTGTTAGGTTGGCAGAAGCTGGGACAAGTAACAGGAGCTCACTCCATTACGCGGCGCTAGAGATTCGAACTGCTGAACTGCTGACCTTCTGATCGACAAACTCAACATCTTAGCCACTGAGCCATGGTGTCCCTGAGACATGAGACGTAGTGCCTATGAAATAGAACAAAGCTCCACCTATTGTAGAAATTTGTCAAAATTTCCAGTAAGCGGTAACACATTTTTGATATCTCTCCCTGTTCTTAAAGCTGAGGCAAAATAGTATTGGTTGTGTTCTTTCCATTCCCTGAACCATTTCTCTTCCCCCCACCCCACATTATTCGACTCATTTCGGTTTCAAAAAGAAGAGGGGGTCAATCTATTCTCCAAAGCACCCGAAGGCAGAAGAAGAAACCATGGATGGAAAACTAATCAAGGAGAGAACCAACCTGTGGCTAGAAGAAATGACCCAACAACATATTGACTTAAAACCGGAGCTGTTCTTATTGGGTATTCTACCAGAGAAAATTAGTAAAGAAAATATTTATTTGGTTATAGATGTAATAACAGCAGCAAGAATTGTTTTTGCACAAAATTGTAAAGCAGAGAAAATACCCCTGGAAGGAGAAATTATAAAAAAAAAATTCTAGACTGTGCAGAAATGAATAGATTAACTGATGATCAAAGAAAGAGAGGATTCAGAATATTTTAAGATATGGGACCAATTTTACTATTGATTAGAAAAAAGATATAGATAAGCAATGGATAATTATGTAAGAAAGTGGTATAATTAGAATACTGTATTTGTGAAAAGATGGTAATAGATTAAACGAAGTGAAGAAAGAAGAAACACCAAAAAGATGGAGCTATGAAGAAAACACTGAGATGTCACACGGAAGGGATGACTGAGGTACTAAGTGTTTGTTGGTCTATAAAATAAAAAACTTTTTAAAAGAAAAAAAAAAGGAGAGAACCAACCTGGAACTAAGGAGAAATCTGAGCAATTGTAAGAATAATTAACCAATGGAACAACTGCATTTCATAGCCAGTTTCGAAGAGAATAGATTATTTAGATTAGATTGGGGTTGACTTTAGGGGTGGTGACTTACTATGTCCATGTCCTATTGTTTTCTTGTATATATTTGTAGTTTTGAATAAGTTTTACAGATTTGATATAGTTATATGATTTAATCAGTAAGGCTTCTCTTCTCTTCTCTTCTCTTCTCTTCCCTTCCCTTCCCTTCCCTTCCCTTCCCTTCCCTTCCATTTTCTCTTCTCTTTTCTTCTTTTCTTCTTTTCTTTTCTTCTTCCCCTCCCTTCTTCTTTTCCATTCCTTCCTTCCTCCCCTCTTCTCTTCTCTTCTCTTCTCTTCTCTTCTCTTCCCTTCCCTTCCCTTCCCTTCTCTTATCTTCTCTCCTGTTCAATTTCACTCCACTCCTCTCTGCTCTCTGTATTCCATTTTTCCATGACTGAACAAATTTTTTATTATTATTATTATTTATTAGATTTCTATACCGCCCTTCTCCCGAAGGACTCAGGGCGGTGTACAGCCAAAATAAAACCCAAAACAATACAATATACAATTAAAACAAAATTTAAAAACTTATTATACAATTGGCCGAAAACTTTAAAACATTTAAAATTCTAAGAACCCATTAAAATTCATATAAAATTTAGAAATATAAAATATTAAATTTAAAAATACAACAAAATTTACAACAAAATTTAAGCCAGCCCCGCACAAATAAATAAATACGTTTTCAATTTGCGGCAAAAGGTCCGAAGGTTAGATATTTGGCATAAACCAGGGGGAAGTTCATTCCAGAGGGTAGGAGCCCCCACCCTCTTTATTCTCTCTTTTTCTCTCTGTGTGTGTCTCCTGCCCAAACAAGTCTATCCATCTATGCTGGCAGATTCTGCAGCTCCAAATCCTCATATTTCTCTTGGACAATCACGTTATTTATCTAAGCAGGTTTAGCCATGTAACACATGGAAGCAGTGACATTCAATGTATCTTCTTTAATAGGCCAGACTGGCAGATGTGACAAAACCACAGTTTAGGAAGAGGTAATGAGAGAAAGCGATGACATTATAGAAGATTAAGTTTATGAATATTTCAAACAAGTTTCTATTGCCTCCTTGGAGAGTAGCTATTTTCAAGGTGAAAATAACCAGTGGAGAATATTCAGTCATTATCCCCATCCAGAGTTAGTAGTTTCATTAATTTTCAAGAAGGTCTCATTTTCTTAAACATTGCAGATAAGGGACTAAGGTCAAAGGAGGATCAGATTCATGTTTCACAGATAGTTATATAAAATAATGACTTTGGACTGTATTTCCAACAGTATCATCTCCTGAAAATAACTGGATGAGATTAAAGATTTTCAGTTGCCTTCCAATAAATCAACCTAAAGAATGAACCCCAAATCACTTTCCGTTAACTAAATCTTACCTTGCATAACTCTTGTTATGCAAACAATTTAATTCCACAGGTATAGTTAAATATTTGTACTGGGAGAAGAACAACAATGTGCATGTCCGCTACTAGTACATACACCAATGATCGATGTCTCTGTGATATTTTAGATGAAGGGAAACTATGGTAGCCAGCCTCCCATTTTGTTTCGCTCATGTGAGGAACTCAAAGGCACATCAGGGAGAACAGTTCCTGCTGATATTAAGGTCCTGTGATCCAAAAACAGACTTTTGAAAGGGTGTTTTGGGGGAGAAGGGACCATTATTGCAAATTTTATCTGAGAAGACTAGATAGATAGATGATTAAATGATTAGATAGATAGATAGATAGATAGATAGATAGATAGATAGATAGATAGATAGATAGATAGATAGATAGATAGATAGATAGATAGATAGATAGATAGATAGATAGATAGATAGATAGATAGATAGATAGATAGATAGGTAGGTAGGTAGGTAGGTAGGTAGGTAGGTAGGTAGGTAGGTAGGTAGGTAGGTAGGTAGGTAGGTAGGTAGGTAGGTAGATAGATAGATAGATAGATAGATAGATAGATAGATAGATAGATAGATAGATAGATAGGAAGGAAGGAGGGAGGGAGAGGGAGGGAGAGATAGACGATGGATGATAGATGAAAGATAATAGATGATAGAAGATAGATAGATAGATAGATAGATAGATAAGAGGGAGGGAGGGAGGGAAGGAGGGAAGGAGGGAGGGAGAGAGAGATAGAGGATGGATGATAGATGAAAGATGATCAAAGATAGATGATAGATAGATAGATAGATAGATAGATAGATAGATAGATAGATAGATAGATAGATAGATGAGAGGGAGGGGGTACAGAGAGAGAGAGAGACATAGAAGAGAGGGAGGGAGAGGGAGAGAGAGAGAGAGAGAGAGAAAGAGATATGATGGATGACAGATGATAGATGGTAGAAGATCGATAAATAGACAGACAGACAGACAGAAAGACAGATAAATGTCCACAAAATTTTCCCCACAATTTTCTTCTAGGAAATCTGTATCCTTGCAGTACTCCATAGGAACGATAATATCGACGTAGCCAAGAAGGGACATTAATGACATAGTTGATTCCCCTTGCAGATTGGCATCAGTAAATCCTTTCTGAGGTCCAAGATAACCCCCTTCCCCGATCTTCTTGAAGGTACTCTCTCTGCGCAGCTACTCTTCTTTGGTTGTATGCAGTCAACATCAAAGGTGATAAGGGGAAACCAAAGCGGCTGCTTTTATATCCCATTTGTCACTGCGGTAGTTTCTTGTTATTTATTCATTCCACAGGGAAGTCTACCGGGAAGGTTTTAAAACCAAAGGGTTTAACACAGGGTTAAATACACAAAGCAAAGCAAATATAATAATAATAGCGCTGGCAAGAGAGGCAAAGAGATCTGAGTCCTTGCACTCTTTCCTTTGAATGAGAATTCCCAAGACTGAATAAGGTAAGATTAACCACCTTCCAAAAGCAAAGATAACTTTGTTTATAAGCTCTGTCATCATATCCTTTGATTATTGCATTTGCTAATAATATAAATATATAAGAAAAAGGAGTGGGGGAAAAAGCCACAGATGATCCAGAAGGCAGCAATATGTGTAGTTGTAGCAATGTCACTTAGTCTTATATATTGCAAGCGTTAATCTATTCATTTCTGCACATTCTAATATTTTCCTAATCACATTATCATCAGTACGGATCTCTCTGCTTTTCCAGTTTTGGGCAAACACAATTCTAGATGAGGTTAATACGTGTATAATTAAATATGCATATCCTTTACTATAAGTTTCAGGTATAATCCCCAAGAAAAATATTTCTGGTTTGGCAGCAGCGTTTGTTGTGGTCCGTCAGCAGCCTACGGTGCTGGTGGCGAAATCGGACAGTGATGAAGCGGAGGCTAGGTCAGGGCCATCGAGAAATGGGGTGTGGACTCCAGAGCCTCCAGGGCCTGAGAGTAGTGAGAGTGAGGTGCGGACTCCAGAGCCTCCAGAGGCCGAGAGTAGTGAGGAGGAGGAGGAGCTGGGAGAGCCTGTCCCTAATGCCTGAATGAGAAGAGCTGCCAAAAGGCAGGAGCAGCTCAAGCAGAGAGGATGACTCAGGAGTAAGGCCAAGAGATAATTGGCCCCTCCCATAAGGTTTAAAAGGAGACCGGCATCGTTGTCTCAGTTTGCGGAAAACAACATTGGAGCTGCGCTCATCCCATTCTCTGCTCTGGATGTTTCTCCGAGAAGACTTTGGCAGCTCTGCTTGAGATGCTTATTTGTAAAGGACTTTGGCAATTATCTAAATTGGACCAAGTTGGAAATAATGACAGACCATTTTGTGTGAGAAGCCTTTGCTTTCTTTTGAGTTTCACGACGCTGGGAATGGGTCAATTCCCAGCTGTTTGAATAAAGTTTATTTTCATTAAGGACTGCATTTGTTGCTACCTGCTCGAGTCTGGGTCACAACAGTGTTGACTTGGATGAGAGAATGGATTGGCTTGAGAAATACAAGACTATTAAGACTATTTGGAAGGACACGATTTACAATTAGGATGACATGCCTTTTTATGGTATGGTAGAAGTAAAATGCATACTTATTTTCAAAGATATTGTGTAAGAAATGCATTATTATTGGTGTGGGAGAAGGCCAGAGATAAATATTATTTGAAAATATCAACATGGTTATCAACAATGGAAGCGTTAATACATCCAAATATTATTAATATTAGAAATATTCTTAGATATAAAGATATACTAACAGATAAGGAGGAATTGAAGGGGAAACAAGAAATAGAAGAACAAGGGATTGAGTTGGACTGGTATACTCATACGTAAATACGAACAAGATATGAAAAAGGTGCTAAATTGTACGGTTTTTATTTAGAAATGACAGAACTGGATAGGATACTTACAGGAACAGATGTTAAAATAATTTTTAAAAATATACAATTACTTACTTAGTATTGACTTAGAAGAAGAACAAGTAAAAGAAACAATGATAGCTTTGGCAAAACAATTTGGATATTGAGCTAGATAAATGACAGTAATTATGAGAAAGGAATTACAGATTAACAATGTCCACAGCATATAAAGAAAATCATAACATAACATAACATCAGAGTTGGAAGGGACCTTGGAGGCCTTCTAGTCCAACCCCCTGCCCAGGCAGGAAACCCTACACCATCTCAGTCAGATGGTTATCCAACATTTTCTTAAAAATTTCCAGTGTTGGAGCATTCACAACTTCTGAAGGCAAGTCGTTCCACTTATTAATTGTTCTAACTGTCAGGAAATTTCTCCTTAGTTCTAAGTTGCTTCTTTCTTTGATCAGTTTCCACCCATTGCTTCTTGTTCTACCCTCAGGTGCTTTGGAGAACAGCCCGACTCCCTCTTCTTTGTGGCCGCCCCTGAGATATTGGAACATAGCTATCATGTCTCCCCTAGTCCTTCTTTTTGTTAAACTAGACATACCCAGTTCCTGCAACCGTTCTTCATATGTTTTAGCCTCCAGTCCCCTAATCATCTTTGTTGCTCTTCTCTGCACTCTTTCTAGAGTCTCAATATCTTTTTTACATCGTGGCGACCAAAACTGGATGCAATATTCCAAGTGTGGCCTTACCAAGGCATTATAAAGTGGTACTAACACTTCACGTGATCTTGATTCTATCCCTCTGTTTATGCAGCCCAGAACTGTGTTGGCTTTTTTAACAGCTGCTGCACACTGCAATCAATATAAAATGTTTTACAGATGGCACATGCCACCTGAAAAACTGGCAAAAATGTTTAAAGATAAATCAGCTAAATGCTGGAAATGTCATCCGATACCAGGTTCGTATTATCATATGTGGTGGGCACGCCCAGAAGCAAAATTATTGGATTAAAATTAGAACATGGTCAGAAGAAATGACAACATATAAATTTAAAACCTGAACTGTTCCTACTGGGTATCCTACCAGAGAAATTTAACAAAGAAAATATATATTTGATTA
Source organism: Ahaetulla prasina (assembly GCF_028640845.1). Lineage (NCBI taxonomy): Eukaryota > Metazoa > Chordata > Lepidosauria > Squamata > Colubridae > Ahaetulla > Ahaetulla prasina. The sequence continues at coordinate 83,494,235 of NC_080546.1, read as the reverse complement.
CATATGTAATAACTGCAGCGAGGATAGTATTTGCACAAAAACGGAAAGCAGAGAAAATCCCTACAGAGGGTGAAGTAATTAAGAAAATATTGGATTGTGCAGAAATGAATAGATTGACTTTGACAATCGAAGAAAGAGAGGAATCTGAATATTTTAAGATATGGGGACAATTTAACCATTGGATAGAGAAGAAATATGTATAGGGTAATGTTGTAATGAAACATGGGAAGAAGAAAGAGGAGAGAGAAGATTGATAAATGTATTAATAGCAAAGTAAGAAATGTGGATGGAATGTTACAATAAATGAAATGATGATATTATGAAACGATTAACATTGGAGAACAAAAAGAAGACACAAAAGATGTACTCAGATGAAGCACTGAACTATTGATTATGTATTGTATGTTTGTTTGTAAAATAAAAAAAAACTTTTTCAAAAAAAAATATTTCTGGTTTTAAGTCAATGTGCTGCTTTTTCATCTTTTCCAGCCACATTTGTATTTTTATCCAATATATTTTTTCCTTCTTTGAGAAGCGCGCGTGAAGCGAACCAGTTAAACCAATGGAATCCCACCACTGTGCCAGGAGTTCAATCCTGACTGGCTCAAGGTTGACTCAGCCTTCCATCCTTCCGAGATGGAAGTAAAATGGTAACATGAGGACCCAGATTGTTGGGGGCAAGAGGCTGACTGAGTAAACTCAGTCTTACATATTGGAAAAAACAACCCAAACACTGAGTACATGCTTGATGAACATTACCTTACTGATGACCCCCACCCTGTAAAAGACCTTGGAGTTTTCATATCAAATGATCTAAGTGCCAAAGCCCACTGCAACTACATAGCAAAAAAGGCTCTAAGAGTTGTAAACCTAATTTTGCGTAGCTTCTTTTCCAAAAACACTACACTACTAACCAGAGCATACAAAACATTTGCAAGACCCATTCTTGAATACAGCTCATCTGTCTGGAACCCATACCACATCTCTGACATTAATACAATTGAACGAGTCCAGAAATATTTTACAAGAAGAGTTCTCCGCTCCTCTGTAAACAACAAAATACCTTATACCTCCAGACTTGAAATCCTGGGATTAGAAAACTTAGAACTCCGCCGACTCCGACATGACCTGTGTTTAACACACAGAATCATCTATTGCAATGTCCTTCCTGTCAAAGACTACTTCAGCTTAAATCGCAATAATACAAGAGCAAACAATAGATTCAAACTTAATGTTAACCGCTTCAATCTTGATTGCAGAAAATATGACTTCTGTAACAGAGCTGTTAACGCTTGGAACACACTACCTGACTCTGTGGTCTCTTCTCAAACTCCCAAAAGCTTTAACCAAAAACTGTCTACCATTGACCTCACCCCATTCCTAAGAGGACTATAAGGGGCGTGCATAAGTGCACAAAAGTGCCTACCATTCCTGTCCTATTGTTTCCTTTCATTATATGTGCTTGTATATAATGTTGTGACAAAATTTAAAAAAAAACTGCTTATAAAGCACTACGAAGCGGTATATAACGCTAAGTGACATTGCTACAACTACACATATTGCTGCATTCTGGATCATCTGTGGCTTTTCTCTCTCTCCTTTTTCTTATATATTTATATTGTTGGCAAATGCAACAATCAAAGGATATGATGAAGCACAACCAAAAATATAACAGTGTTAATAAAATCAGAAAAGAATATATAAAATAGTGATTCAACAAGTGACATTCCCCATGTGCGACAGATAAACAAGTAGCAGTGAGAGCTTAGCAGAGGGATATTATTTGATATTTCCTATACTACTTAGTGCCCTCAGTGGCCTCCTAAACTGGGGAATTTACTGTAGGTAGGAGAAAATCAGAGCTCAAGACTTTTCAGTTTTTTCTTGAAACAGTCAAAGTGACACTATACAACCTTTTACAACCATAAAAAAAATTGAAAAACAAATTATGGTGCTATTAGTAAAAAAAAGGGGGGGAACTCTCAAATTGCTATTTAAAGAAGAGAAACAGTGGAAGGTAAATTCTCGTCCTAATGAAATCTTCACAGAATTAGTCCTTAAAAACCTCACTGTTATGTATTAACAGTTGTGCCTTTAAATATTTGAGCGGGAAATCAGCACGTTGCTGATTGGACGAAGCCTCCAGCAGAACTGTATAAAAGGAGAGGTTTTTGCCCCAGCCTGTTGCTGGGTTCACCCTATATTAAAGAGCTGTTGTCACTACCCTGGTCTCCAGCCTCGTTACTTCCCGAACTTAACATTGGCGACGAGGATGGGATCTCGAGGCTAAGGAGAACCAGAACCGAGCTGAAGCACGCTAGTCCCGAACCCAGCAAACTCAGGGCAGAAACGCGGAAATGGCAAACACGCCACCCGCACCGTACAACCCGGCAAGGAGAAATGGGAACATATATGACCCGTTTGAGCTTTCTAAAGCCAACGAACTACAGGGATCCCTGATAACCGCAAGCGGGCTTACTTCCTAAGCCATTGCGGGCGGAGGTAATCGAGATTGCGGAAGCCCTGGCAGAGCCAACGCCGATACAATCGGTATCGTGGCCGACTCTGCAGACTTTGCTGAAGAACCATTTCGCACCGGCGCCGTCCAAATCGTGCAGCGGTTTGAATTCGGAGAACGTAGACAGATGGAGGCGAGTCCGCCGGTGACTACATGGCCGCTTTAAGAAGAGCGTCCAAGGACTGCGGATACCGAGACTTAGGCGAAGTGCTACTCGAGCAACTCATCCGAGGTCAAGGACATCCGCCTCGGCGGCGACTGCTAGCCAGGAGCAACCTGACACTAGCCACCGCTCTGGGCGAGGCCAGAGCACACGAAATGTCTACTAAAGCAGCAGAGACTCTGCAAAGCCTCTTCAATCCAAGGCGGCGCAAAGCCAACGCCAGTACACCAGGAGGAGATTCAGTCCGAATCCGAAGGTGAGGCGAGGATGAGGAAGGGTCTGCGGACCGAAAGCGACACTGAGGACCGTGGCGAGTGCGGAAGCTGCGGAGGGCAGCATCAGCGCCAACGCTGCAGGTTTAAAGGCGCAACATGCGGCGGTGTGGGAAGAAAGGACACTTAGCTCAGGTTTGCAGGCGGCCCAACCTTCCGCCGAAAATTCAAATCGGCCAATCAAAGCGGAACCGGAAAGGCGGCCCGCGATTGGTTCAAACAAGAAAGCGCGAAGTCTAACCAAGCGACTGTCATTATAGGCGCGCCTCAACCAAAGTGGAAAGAAGATTTTCACAAAGCCCAAGATCGAGGGAGTACGGTGCAGGCTTGAAGTGGACACGGGATCAGCGATCACCATCATGTCCTGGGACACCCTGGCGAAGTCGCTGCCGTCCGTCGCGGCGCCATCTGCAAGCACAGCGGCTACGAGTGCACGACTACCAGGGAATCGCATCCCTGTTCGAGGACCACCTCCGTCCGAGTCGAGTCGGCCCTCACAAAAGACCCTGCCCATCACGATCGTCGAAGGAACTCTGCCCAGTCTGTTGGGACTAGACTGGTTTCGTGCCCTGGGCATGGGAGTGACTGGCATCTACAGAAGTGGCTGCAATTTGAAAGACATTCTCTTTAACGAGTTCGTAGATGTCTTCAAGGACTGCCTGGGCAAGTACAAGGGACCCCTATTTCCTTCAACTTAGACCCCAGGTAGCCCCATTAGGCTTAAGGCGAGGAGAGTCCTTTGCCCTAAAACCAAAAATTGATAAGGAGCTGGACAAGCTCATAAATCAGGGGTTTTGGTGCCAGTCGATCACGCAAAGTGGGAGGCGCCAATCGTCACCCCATCAAATCGGACGGGTCAATTAGAATTTGCGCTGACTACAAGGCGGCTTAACAAAGCCTTACAGAAAAGCGTACCGGTTCCGTGGTGCAACATTTATTGCACTCCTTGGGGCAAGGGCAAGTCTTTGGAAGGTTAGACTTGGCCCAAGCCTACCAACAACTGCCAGTAGACGCCCGTACAGCCGAAGCCCAAGCGATTGTGACGCACAGGGGGGCATTCAAGTGCACCCGATTGCAATTTGGGGTTAGTGTGGCACCAGGGCTGTTCCAAAACCTGATGGAACGACTACTGCAAGGGCTCCCAGGGGTAGTTCCCTACTTCGATGATGTCCTAATTTCAGGGGAAAACATGGAGGAATTGGGGGAGCGGTTAAGAAAGGTCTTGAGCATTTTCCGGACAGCGGATTAAAAGTCAAGACAAATAAATGTCAGATAGGGGTCGAATCGGTCGATTTCTTGGGCTACGAGATAGACAAGAAAGGAATTCACCCTACTGAGAGCAAAGTTAAGGCAATTAGGAAGGCTCCAGCGCCCAAAAACAAAGCAGAGCTGCAGGCATTCCTGGGATTGGTTAATTTTTACGCGGTCTTTTTGAAGAACAAAGCAACCGTTGCGGAACCGCTGCATAGGCTCTTAGGAAAAAATACTGTTTGGTCTTGGGAAAGTCAGAAAATAGGGCTTTTGAAGCAGTAAAGAACCTGCTCTCAAGTGATAGCCTGCTCATCCAATATCACGACTCACTACCCTAGTGCTGGTTTGCGATCGTCCCCTTATGGGGTGGGGCTGTACTCAGCCATAGACTTCCAAACGGCACAGAAGCCCCTATAGCGTTCTACTCTAGAACGATGTCCTCCCAGAGAGGAACTACAGCCAATTAGACAAAGAAGCATTAGCCATTGTATCAGGGGTCAAAAATTCCATGAGTATGTCTTTGGGCGGAATTTTGAAATCGTGACTGACCACAGACCGTTACTGGGATTACTGGCTGGCGACCGCCAACGCCTGTGGCACTTTCGCCACGTTTGACTCGATGGACTATATTTTAGCCGCTTACTCATACAAGCTGCAGCATCGACCGGGAAAGAAGTGGGGCATGCAGGCGCATTGAGCCGATGCCCACTGCCAGGGGCGACCGAAGACCCCACTCCGGGACACCCATCCTCCTTATTGACTCGTTGGACTCTGGCCCAGTCACATCAAAGGAAGTGGCTCGGGCATCATACCGGGACATTGTGTTAAGGACTGTACTCGGTTGGGTACAGAGAGGGTGGCCCGCTGCGCGGCGAGCAGTTCAAAGAATTTGTTAAGAAACGTGATGAGCTCTCGGCTCAAGGGGTGCCTGTTATGGGGTGATCGTGTAATAATTCCTGTTAAGTTAAGGGGCAAGGTATTGGACCTCCTCCACGAGGTCACCCAGGCATCGTAAGGATGAAGGGTTAGCTAGAAGCTATGTATGGTGGCCACTCATGGACGCAGAGATTGCTGAGAGGGTAGGGAAATGCCAAGCTTGCCAAGAGTCCAGACCGCTACCCCAACAGCCCCAGTCAGAGAATGGGAAAAGCCCCAAGGGCCTTGGTCAAGAATCCACATTGACTTTGCTGGCCCTTTCACGGCCAAACGTTCCTAGTGGTGGTGGACGCATTTTCCAAATGGTTAGAGATCATACTTATGAAGTCCACCACAGCCGAAGCAGTAATCGCAACCCTCGCCACCTATTCGCAACTCACGGGTTGCGGACACTCTGGTGTCCGACAATGAGCCCCAATTCACGGCAGCCCAGTTTGAAGAGTACCTGGCAGAGGAAGGCATCCGACATGCCCTCTCTGCACCTTTCCACCCTGCGTCGAATGGCCTTGCAGGCGTTCCGTCCGGGCGCTAAGGAGGCATTGTCCAGGCTCAAGCCAGGTGACTGGCAAACAAAATAGACTTTCCTAGCCGTCCAGCACAGAACCCCAAGCACAGCCACGGGAAAAGCCCAGCCGAATTGCTAATGGGACGAAAACTCCGGTGCCCACTTGACCGTTTGAACCCCATTACACACCCGAGGGTTACAAGGGGAGCTAGAAAAACAAGGAAATGAGCATAGGCGACCGGGTGTGGGCCGAAACTATGGGGACGGCCCGAGTTGGGTCGCCGGACAAGTAACAAAAGTAACAGGGCCAAAATCGACGTGGTAGAGCTACCAGACAACCGAATGTGGCGGCGCCACATAGATCAGTTAAGGAAACGAATAACTGGCCAAACCAAACCAACAGAGACAGGTAATGACCAATACCACTTTGAATCCACAGCCGACAATGACCCGGGGGAGGCGCAAGACTTAGCTGTGGTCCCAGAGGTCCAGCGGCGCCATCAGGTCCCGAGGAAAACAGCAAGGAAAATTCCAAAATTAATCCAAGGCCGGATGGCCAAGAAAAAGAGTCGGCCAATAATCCAGAGCCCGATGGCCTAGAGAAAGAGCTGGGAGGAGAAAACAGCCCCTCCGACCAGCTCAAAACACCACCCAGAACTGAACCGCGCAGGTCAGAAAGAACTAGGAGACGCCCAGGTTATTTGCGTGACTACGTCGAAAAATAACATGTGAATAAATATGTAAATAAGACCAAGTGTTTTCTGGGAGGGGAGGAGTGTTATGTATTAACAGTTGTGCCTTTAAATATTTGAGCGGGAAATCAGCACGTTGCTGATTGGACGAAGCCTCCAGCAGAACTGTATAAAAGGAGAGGTTTTTGCCCCAGCCTGTTGCTGGGTTCACCCTATATTAAAGAGCTGTTGTCACTACCCTGGTCTCCAGCCTCGTTACTTCCCGAACTTAACACTCACTATTATAAAACGAAATTAATTTTTTAACCTCCTGGTTACTATGGCAGCACAAGATGAACTCCTGTTTTAAACACCAAGGTATTTCTTTTTGGGTTTCCAATGATAGCTTTACAAACCAAACCATTATGTTTATTACATTCAAAATACATTTTGTATCAGACTGTAAAAATCCCATGTTATTTCTCCCAGAGCCAAAATATGGTGAACAGAAGACAAACTTCTATTCACCATATTTTTCTGATAATGCAAATGCAGACTTTTGTGTTGCCAGGGAAAAGTGTGCCATCAGGCTCAGGAAAACATGTTATATAGTAAATACAAGTTGGGCAGAAATTATCTCGTAGATGACCCTCACTCTGTCAAGAACCTAGGAGTATTCATCTCAAAAGATCTAAACCCCAGAACTCACTGTGACAGCATTGCCAAAAAGGTATTAAGAGTTTTTTAACTTAATCTTGCAAACCTTTTACTCCGGTAATATTGTATTGCTAACTAGGCATACAAAACATTTGCCAGACCAATTCTTGAATACAGTTCATCCGCCTTGAATCCACACTGTATATCAGACATTAACATGATTGAGTGGGTCCAGAGGTATTTCATGAGAAGAGTACTCCACTCCTCTGCTCACAATAGAATAGAATAGAATAGAATTTTTTATTGGCCAAGTGTGATTGGACACACAAGGAATTTGTCTTGGTGCATATGCTCTCAGTGTACATAAAAGAAAAGATACATTCATCAAGGTACAACATTTACAACACAATTGATGGTCAATATATCAATATAAATCATAAGGATTGCCAGCAACAAAGTTACAGTCATACAGTCATAAGTGGAAAGAGATTGGTGATGGGAACGATGAGAAGATTAATAGTAGTGCAGATTTAGTAAATAGTTTGACAGTGTTGAGGGAATTATTTGTTTAGCAGAGTGATGGCCTTCGGGAAAAAACTGTTCTTGTGTCTAGTTGTTCTGGTGTGCAGTGCTCTATAGTGTCATTTTGAGAATCCCTTATGCCACCAGGTTCGAAATTTTGGGCTTGGACTATCTGGAACTGCACTGCCTGCGGTCCGATCTAAGCATAATACACAAAATTGTCCACTACAATGTCTTAGCTGTCAACAACTTCTTCGGCTTCAACTACAAGAATACATGGGCAAACAATCGATACAAACTCAAGGTAAACCGCTCCAAACTCGATGGCAGAAAATACGATTTCAGCAACAGAGTGGTCAATGCCTAGAATGCTCTACCCGACTCCATTGTTACAGCCTCAAACCCTCACAGCTTCAACCTCAAACTGTCTACTGTGGACCTCACCCCATTCCTAAGAGGACCGTAAAGTGGGCGTGCATAAGCGCACCAGCATGCCTATTGTCCCTCTCTTACTGTCCCCATTTATCTGTACTTATCTGTACTTACTTCTTTGTTTTCTTTGTCTCCCTTCCATGTGGCTACAAATCAATATTTCCCCCCCCCCCAAAAAAAAAAAACTCTTCCTGAATGGATGGAACAGCCCATAAAAATTTTGAGAAAACTCTTTTGAAGTTGAATTTCAACATTTTGTGTTTTGATGGGTTTTGAATTCAAAGCAGGTAAAGTATCCCAAATCCAACATATTAGGAAAAACTCAAAGACTAGTGTGATTAACTCATTACCTGTGAGTATTCAGTTTGGCTTGTCTAATTGCAGGGAAGCTCCAACTTCCCAATTACCTCTCTTCCATCAATAGAATTAGCTGGACCTCCGAAGTCACGTTTGGTGTTGATCTGTCATAATCGCTGAATGGGTAACTGTAGCATATGTAGCACCTGTTTATATGTTTTGCTTCAACCCAGCTGCTGCCTGGGGCTAAGACCTTCTGCTTTTTTCACGGATTAAAAACAGCAGACCTGATTTGGTCGGACAAATGAACCTATTTTGACAGAAATTGCTTACGAATCATTCGTTTTCATAAGCTGCTTCTGTCGAGTGAGTCAGCCACTGAATTAACTGAAAAAACAAAGAGTTGATTCTCTTAATCAAGCTGCTTGAAAATGATGCCCTGGTTGGCCTGCTCTTAAAAGTCCTGTGCTCCTTTACAACTGCACGGATATACCTATTGTTACGGTATAAACAGGGGTGGGATTCAGCCGGTTTGGACCGGTTCGGGAGAACCGGATGTTAATTTTAATCTGGTTCACTGAACCGGTTGTTCCAAGGAATGCATGACTCCTCCCACCCCTTGCCTCCCCTACAAGGAGTCTCCACGTGGCCCGTTTTAGATCCCTCCCAGGCAGGGTGCACGCGGAGGCTCTGGAAGGGCGAAAAATGGGCTTACCGGAAGTAACAGAAGTCTGGAAATGGACCCGTTTCCGGCCTCTGGAAGGCCTCCAGAGCGTGGGGGAGGCTGTTTTTGCCCTCCTGGAGGCTCGAGGAAAGCCTCTGGAGCCTGGAGAGGGTGAAAAACAGGCCTAGCAGAAGTACCAGAAGTCTAGAAATGGGCCTGTTTCCAGACTCTGGAGGGCCTCTGAGCCTGGGGGTGGCCGTTTTCACCCTCCTGGAGGCTCAAGGAAAGCCTTGGGAGCCTGGGGAGGGCAAAAATCTGGAAGTACCGGAAGTCCAGAAATGGACCTGTTTCTGGCCTCTGGGGGGCCTTTGGAGCCCGGGGGAAACAGTTTTCGCCCTCCTGAAGGCTTGAGGAAAGCCTCAGGAGCCTGGAGAGGCTGAAAAATGGGCCTACCAGAAGTACCAGAACACCAGAAATGGGCCTGTTTCTTGCCTCTGGAGGGCCTTTGGAGCCTGGGGTGGCCATTTTCGCCCTCCTGGAGGCTCAAGGAAAGCCTCGGGAATCTGGGGAGGGCAAAAAACAGGCCTACCGGAAGTACTGGAAGTCCAGAAATGGGCCTGTTTCCGGTCTCTGGAGGGCCTCCAGAGGTCAGGCGAGGCTGTTTTTGCCTTCCTGGAGCTCAAGAAAAACCTCAGGAGCCTCGGGAGGATGAAAACAGCACCCCCTGCCATGGTGCAGGAGGCCGAGTGGGCCACACCCCCATGGCTGCACCGACCCAGCAGTTGCTGAAGTTTTTAAATCCTACCCCTGGGTATAAATACATTTCTTGGGTACTTTGGAGCAGGAGGCTTTGCTTCATGTTCTAAATATTCAAAACTTAACCAAGGTTGTCCCAGCAGATCCAAGTTCCTTCATAAATTAAGCAAGGTGACTATTTAAATATGAGACCATTAGAAACCCAAAGGTTGTTAATTTAGGTTAGAAAATAAAAATCTTTCAATTGTTTTTTTTCCCTTTGAAAATCAGAAAAAGACCACAGAAATCACTTCTCTGCCGTTGCCAAGATAACCGCATGGTTCTATGTGTTAAGCCACCAGGAGTTTAACTTGACCTGAAGGCATTTTTGCTTTTAAAAAGCAAGATTGTGAGAACGACAACAACAACAAAAAAAAACCCATTTCTCAGTGGGAACCTTTGGGATAAATTTATCTGGCTATATTAATGAACCGTTATAGCAGTACTTAGGACAATGTTTAAATAAATATTTTTCTATATCAACCAAAAAATGACAAATGAGAAAGAAAGTATTTATGGGGGTCCAGAGGAATAATGTGATCTGATATTAAAGAGAGAGAGAATTTGACATCCTGGTTAAGGTAGCAGCTAAAAACCAGAAGATAGTGGATTTTAATCCCTGCATTAAGCATAAAGCTGGCTGGGTGAATTTTGGGCCATTACTCTTTCAGTCCTAGGAAGAAAACAATCATAGTAAACCAGGTTTTTTTTTAAAAAAAAACATCGACAGTCTTCCCTCATCTTTTAATTTTATTTCTTTTTTTTTTTTTGTGATGACACGGTGGCCCAGACGCTAAGATGCTGAGCTTGTCGATCGAAAGGTCAGCCGTTCAGTGGTTCGAATCCCTAGTGCTGCGTAACGGGGTGAGCTCCTGTTACTTGTCCCAGCTTCTGCCAACCTAGCAGTTCGAAAGCAGGTAAAAAATGCAAATAGAAAAATAGGGACCACCTTTGGTGGGAAGGTAACAGCATTTTATGCTCCTTTGGCGTTGAGTCATGCCGGCCATGTGACCACGGAGACATCATCAGACAGCGCTGGCTCTTCAGCTTTGAAACGGAGATGAGAACCGCCCCCTAGAGTCGGGAACGACTAGCACATATGTGCGAGAGGAACCTTTACCTTTACCTAATTTTTTTAAAAAAAATTAATTGCCCAGAGTCTCTTCTGTGAGTGGGAAGGATGCAATCTAAATTTGACAAGTAAATAAAATCAATGAACTGAAATGCCATAGAATCATAGGGCTGGAAGGGACCCTGGAGGTCTTCTAGTCCAACACTCTGCTCAAGCAGGAGACCCTATGGTTAACCTTTTTGGTGTGGAGTGCCCAAAGCGCACACATGCAATTAAAGGGAGAATTAGGTTAGGGATGGTAGGCACGCTGGTGTTCTTATGCACGCCCCTTACAGACCTCTTAGGAACGCGGTGAGGTCAATAGTAGACAATCTAAGGTTAAAGTTTTGGGGGTTTGGGGATGAGACCACAGAGTGTGGTAGTGCATTCCAGACATTAGCAACTCTGTTACTGAAGTCATATTTTCTTCAATTGAGTTTGGAGCGGTTCACTTTAAGTTTGTCTCTATTGTGTGCTCGTGTATTGTTGTGGTTGAAGCTGAAGTAGTCATTGACAGGTAGGACATTGTAGCAGATGATTTTATGAGCTATGCTTAGGTCATACCAAAGATGGCGTAATTCTCAATTTTCTAAGCCCCAAATTTCAAGTCTGGCGGCATAAGGTATTTTGTTGCGAGAAGAGGAGTGGAGGACTCTTCTTGTGAAATATTTCTGGACTCTCTCAATTTATTAATGTCCGATATGCAGTTTGGGTTCCAGAGAGACGAGCTGTATTCAAGAATTGGTCTAGCAAATGTTGTGTATGCTCTGGTTAGTAGTGTAATATAACCGGAGAAGAAGCTACGCAAGATTAGGTTTACAACTCTTAATGCCTTTTTGGCATTTCTTCTTGACTTTGTCTTCAAGAGTTCTAGGGGGGAAATCAGGTTAGTTCTCGACTTATAACAGTTCGTTGAGCGATGATTCAAAGTTATTACAGCACTGGAAAAGTGGCTTTTGCCCATTTTTCACACTTACCACCAATGCAATCACACGATCAAAATTTGGATGCTTGAAAACAGGTTCCTATTTATGACAGTTGCAGGTTCCTGCTGCAGGTTCCTATTTATGACGGTCCCAGATTCCTGTGATCAGCTTTTGCGACCTTCTGACAAGTCAACAGGGCAGCCAAATTAACAACCACATTTGTAACCATGTTAGTAGCCAGCTTAACAGCTTGCACGTTCCTTCCACCGCTGTTACTATGTGAAGCAAAACAGTGCAATAATTCACTTAACCACGGTGTTAGGAAAGATTGTACAATGGGGTAAAACTCACTTAAGGTACGTTTCACTTAGCAAGATAAAGTTTGGGCTCAAAAGTGGTCATAAGTCGAGGACTACCTGTATGGGTCAACAGCCACAATGTCAACATCCGCAGACTCCCCACTGTGGAAAAGTAAGACAACAATATCCACATTATCAGAAATCCCAAACTTTTCTTGACTTCAATGCTCAAAGTGTTATTTGATTAGCAAATATCTAATATTGCTTTGTCCAATATTACTTTCTCATTAGTTACTCCAGGGTACACCTTGTGAGATATCTGATTACTGGCACATTTCTACTGGCATCAATCACACCTACTAAACCTTTCAATTACACAGGAAATTATATGGAACTACACTATTTACACTCACATTTTTTATTGGCAATATAACTATTTATCTTTTTATAAGCATGTAAAACCATCTGGAAGGATATGATGGATGTTTTCAACTAAGCACTCTTTTTCTATTCAAAGAAAAGTCCACGAAAACAACCATTGCATCAAAATTTCACGCTCTCTTTTTTCCTCCATTGCTGGCATAAACAACGATGGTAGGAGTGTACGTGCTCAAATAAAGGTACTTTTTTTTATATAAAAAGAAAGAGAATCACTTGGCTTTGAAATTTGAAATTTGAAAACACGTGATTCCCTATTATATATGGCCCCAGATATTTCATTCAAAAAAGTAAACATGTTGTTGTGCTTGCAACAGGATCCTAATAAGCGAATTCTGGAGAGAGTGCTTTCTTCTGTCAATAAAAGTAGGACCAGTTACATTTATTCAAATTATTCCTTCTTATTTTATTTCTGTAATATGTATTCCTATCAATGTTTCGACTTGCCTCTCTTGCCATCGCCAGATCAATTTAGGTTGAAACTGCAGGGCCCTAGACAGCAGAGTTGACATGGTACTTCTGACCAAGCATTATGGGGGCTTCCATGTTCTCCGCCTCTGTTTTTTATGTGAAGCAAAGATCGATCTGGAGCAGATCGGTAATTAGGTGGTAGGTAGGTAACATCTATCAATTGAACGATCAATGGGGGGGGGAGAGAGAGAGAGAGAGAGAATATCTATCAATAGATGGATAGATGGATGGATGGATGGATGGATGGATGGATGGATAGATAGATGATAGAGATAGGTAGGTAGGTAGGTAGGTAGGTAGGTAGGTAGGTAGGTAGGTAGGTAGGTAGGTAGACAGATGGACGGACGGACAGACAGACAGAAAGACAGACAGAAAGACAGACAGACAGACAGAAAGACAGATAAGCAGATGATAGATGATAGATAGATAGATAGATAGATAGATAGATAGATAGATAGATAGATAGATAGATAGATAGATAGATAGATGATGGATGGATGGATGGATAGATGATAGAGATAGGTACGTAGGTAGGTAGATGATAGAGGTAGGTAGGTAGGTAGGTAGGTAGGTAGATGGATAGATGATAGATGGATGGATTGAATGGATGGATGGATCGATTGATGGATGGATTGAACGGATGGATGGAGGGATGGAGGGATAGATAGATAGGTAGATAGATAGATAATAGATATAGATAGATAGTTATCAATAGATAGATAGATGATAGATGGATGGATTGAATGAATGGATTGTGGGATGGAGGGATGGAGGGATGGAGGGATGGAGGGATGGAGGGATGGAGGGATGGAGGGATGGAGGGATGGAGGGATAGATGGATGGAGGGATAGATAGATAGATAGATAGATAGATAGATAGATAGATAGATAGGTAGATAGATAGATAGATAGATAATATCTATCAATAGATAGATAGATGATTGGATAGAATAGAATAGAATAGAATTTTATTGGCCAAGTGTGATTGGACACACAAGGAATTTGTTTTGGTGCATATGCTCTCAGTGTACATAAAAGAAAAGATACGTTCATCAAGGTACAACATTTACAACACAATTGATGATCAATATATCAATATAAATCATAAGGATTGCCAGCAACAAGTTATAGTCATACAGTCATAAGTGGAAAGAGATTGGTGATGGGAACTATGAAACGATTAATAGTAGTGCAGATTCAGTAAATAGTCTGACAGTGTTGAGGGAATTATTTGTTTAGCATGTTTAGCATGTTTAGCATGTTTAGCATGTTTGTTTAGGATGGATGGATGGATGGATTGAACTGATGGATGGAGGGATGGAGGAATAGATGGATAGATAGATAATGTTCAATGTTTGAGAGGCTGCCACAAAGAAGTACAAGTTTCCTCAAAGCATCTGAAGGCAGGACAATGGATAGGGACTAAACAGGGAGACAAGCAACCTAGAACCAAGGAGAAATTCCCTGACAGCGAGGACAATTCACCAGTGTCTTGTCTTCAGAAGTGGTGGGTGTGAGTTCATCACTGAAGATTTTTAAAGAAGAGAATTGGCCAGCCATTTGTCTGAAATGGCACGGAGTCTCCTGCTTGATCAGGAAGCTGGACTAAAAGACCTCCAAGGTCCTTTCCCCGCTCTGTGATTTTATTATTCTGATTCATTTTCCCCATTAAAGGATACCACGAGAGTTATAACATAAAGCTCTAACGGATTGAAATTGCATGTTGGACCTATCCAGGTTGTTTTCCTGGCAACGCGACAATAGGGATTTTGCCTTTGCTTTCTTCTTTCGGAAGGCACAAAGCACTTGCTTACCTGATTCAAAAACTTCTGAAATACTTCGGAAATAGTCTTCGCAAATAGAGAATGCTAACCTTTGTTGATTCAAGGAACTGAATTGCCAGAATCTCGGGAGAACGTTTTGACCTATCTTTCATTTTTTTTCTCTCTCTCCTCCTCCTCCTTCTCTTCTACCCCTCATGCTCTCTTTCCTGGTAACGGATTGTCTGCACAAGAAAGCCTTTCTAAAATTAACCAAGTTGGGCTCTGAAGTGGAATGTAGCAATCTGAAATAGTTCCCAGTCTTTTCATTGGGCCTAGGAAGCAATGAGAATAGAATTCGCTGTGTCTGAACACCAGCTGTGACCAAAAAAACTTTCCACGGCCAGCCTTTTTTTTTTAAAAAAAGTTTTCTTTGATATTTTCTTCCGATTGAACACCGTGATAAAGGGCCAATAATATTTTGATGCTCTTCCTCAACTCGTTTGCAATGTTAAATTATGGTTCGGGGCAACTCCAAAGCTGGAAGACGTATTTTCTTTCAGTAGGAGGATTGTGAGAGGGGGCATGGTGGCTCAGTGGCTAAGACGCTGAGCTTGTCGATCGAAAGGTCGGCAGTTCAGGGGTTCGAATCCCTAGTGCTGCTGTGTAAGGGGGTGAGCTCCTGTGACTAGTCCCAGCTTCTGCCAACCTAGAAGTTCGAAAGCACATAAAAAATGCAAGTAGAAAAAATAGGGACCACCTTTGGTGGGAAGGTAACAGCGTTCCTTGCACCTTTGGCATTTAGTCATGCTGGCCACTTGACCACGGAGACGTCTTCGGACAGCGCTGGCTCTTCGGCTTTGAAACAGAGATGAGCACCGCCTCCTAGAGTCGGGAACGACTAGCACACATATGCAAGGGGAAACTTTATCTTTACTTTTAGGAGGACTGTGCAGCAGGTCATATGCCAACATTTGATGCAGTGATGAAACCAATCTGGCAATATTTTCCCATGCCTTCCTCATCTCCGTTTCAAAGCCAAAGAGCCAGCACTGTCCAATGACAATTCCGTGGTCATGTGGCCGGCATAACTGAACGCCAAAGGTGCACGGAACGCCTTTGGTGGTCCCTATTTTTCTATTTGCATTTTTATGTGCTTTCGAACTGCTAGGTTGGCAGAAGCTGGGGCAAGTAATGGGAGTTCACTCCGTTAAGAGGCGCTAGGGATTCGAACCACCGAACTGCCGATCTTTCTCATTGACAACTCAGCATCTTAGCCACTGGGCCACCGTGTCCCCTTATTTCTCCTTTAGGGAAATATGATATTGTGCCTTTTTCGCCAAGCTGGGAGAAAGACACTAGAAATATGGAGAATGATTGGAAAGATGGTTTATTGATGAAACAGAGCCACATGTTATTCTGGGGCAAAGCTATGAAAAAAATGGAGTTGCGAGTAGTTTTTTTTTTTAAAAAAAAAACCTTTATTAACATTTAAAATCCTTAAATACAAGTCAAAATACATCTATAACAAAAATACATCCGTAATAATTATACAAGTCAACGTCATTCTGACAGTACATAATTCTTAACTTTGTACATCTATTCCCAAATATTCCTACTTAATCAACATATTTAAACACATTTTGTATCTTATTTTATTCTATACATTCCTTATTTTTAATTTCTATCCATTGATACCAATTTTCCCAAGTTAAATAGTATTCTGAGTCTTCCTTATTATTTAATTCTAAAGTAAGTTTGTCCATTTCTGTACATTTGAAAATTTTCCGGATTGTTGCATGGTCTGTTGGTATAGTGGACATTTTCCAGGCTTGTGCAAATATGATTCTTGCTGCTGTGGTTATGTGTATAATCAAATATTTAATCCTTTTAGGGTAATTTCCTTTAATAATCTCCAGAAGAAACAGATCAGGTTTCAATTCTATATTACAGTGTGTGATTTCTTTTAGCCATTTTTGCATTTTAATCCGAATTTTTTTGACTTCTGGGCAAAGCCATCATACACGGAAGTAGGTACCTTGTACTTGTTTGCATTTCCAGCAATTAGGTTTTAGGTTGGGATACATTTTTGCGAGTCTTGTTGGGGCTAAATGTGTGTGTGGGGGGGTTATACCTTCTCTTGGGCTTTGCACTTGAGCTTCCTGTTCCTGCGCAAGAACATGTATTCTATTGGCTGTTGTCAGACTCCCATGGGGCCATGTAGGAGTTATGTAGGGATCATAGCTGGCTCTATAGGCAAAGTACAAATCCTAGGTGTTTGTCTGAGCTATGTTTGGTTGAAGTTTGGACTGCACTGCAAGGGTGATGCAATAAAGGGGCTTGTGTTCGGAAAGGGTGTTGGGCAATTCCTATTGTGACTTAATGGCTTTCGTCCTGATTTGGCTCTTGGATGAGGGTATTTGCTTATGAATAGAGCTATCTAGATACTTGTCTTCTTTCAATAAGCTCTTAATCTATTAAGTCAGTGGTTCTCAACCTTTATAATGCTGCGACCCCTTTAATACAATACCCCACGAGGTGGCGACCCCAACCGTAAAATTATTTTCATTTTGAATTTATCGCGCCTGAAGCCATATTGGCTAGCGATCTGACCTGCTTGCGATTGTCTTGAGGACGGAGGCATTAAAGCAGAGACTCCTCCCCTATTAAGTTCGCGCCTGAAGCGAGATTAGGCTTGCGATTGGGAGTGATTGCAGCTGGCTTGAGAGGGAGACATCAGAGCAAAGATTTCTCTCTTTTTTAATTCATCGTGCCTGAAGCCGAATTCGGTAGCGATTTGAAGAGCCTGCAGCTGGCTTGTGGAGTCAACCATTGGAGCGCGATTCTTCGACTCGCAAGTATACTTCCCATATTTCCGATGGTCTTAGGCGACCCCTGGCAAATCATCATTCGACCCCCCAACGGGGTCCCGACCCACAGGTTGAGAACCGCTGTCTTAAGTGCTGACATCTGCTGTGGGCTATTAAGAAAAGATGGGGGCTGCTTTCTGCCTCTAAAACAAACCATGTTTCTCCATGTCTCAATTAGGGGAATATAATATTCAGCTTTTTAAAACGTTCCCAAAACATTTCATTCTTCTGGGAGAGGGTTAATGACTCCCTACAATCGTTTGCCTCTAGAGAGCAATGCACCACCCAAAACGTGGGCGTCACAGTAGAGGACAAAGCACAGCTTTTATGCCAAGTATTTAATTATGATTATTTGAGTGAGCAGCTGGTTTATGCGGACACTGAGATGGGTGGATTGTATTAGCACTCTTATAATTTTAAAGGATTTTATGCTCACTTTTCAATAACCTGCTGGGAACCCTTGCCGAGTTGCAGCTATATAAATGCTGTCAATCAATCTAGTCATGAATTGTTTAATGTCTCCCACACATGAGAGCACTGGAGGAAACCGTGCTATTATGCTGCAAAGAAAGACAAGGTGGAAAGCTCTGACTTTTTGTGGTGGACTCTATGGCACGTGTGCCCAAAGTGGCATGCAAAGCTGTTTTGTCTCCTTCCCCACTTCAGACCCACGAGCTGGCCTTCAGCCAGTGGATTCACGGCTCTTATCAGTCCTGGCAGAGAAATTGCAGCTGCCTGCCAAAGTTCAAACAAATGATTCGCGTAGCAAGACTTTCAGCTCTTTTTGAAATGGTTCAGCTAAACTTTTGCTTCCCGTGGAGCTGAGAGCAGTCCCAAAGCTCCTTATATATCCTGTGGGGTGGGGCTCCTGCCCCACCCTTCCTTTTGATGACGCCGCCTCTCTAATCGTCTGAAGCACGGGTCAATCCAAGCTTGATTATTATTATTAGCAGCTGGGTCTGAAGGCGTAGCCTGGGGAAGGGAGGAATCGGGGGATGACGGCCTCATTACATCCTCCGACTGGCCTGGTTCTGGCTCCTGGAGCCGAGCCAAAGGAATCGGTGCTCCCGAGGTAAGCCTTATCAGCCCTTCCCCCTAACTCTCGGAGTCACTTTCGGGCATGGGGCCAGGTTTGGGGGCTGGATTCACAACACTAAGCTATATAGCCCAGCACGTGCAGCCTTGCCTGTTTGTCTTCTGGGTTCCTGGCACACATGAGCATGCGATGATCAACTGTCCTTCATCTGCGCAGCAGTGTCTAAAACCAGTGTGTGCATGTGCGCCGGCCAGCTGATTGTCTGATATGCGTGCACGCTGGAACCCAGAAGTTCGGCTTTTTCGGAGCATGATCCCTTCAGGCACGTAGCAGTGCTGAAAACCGGCCTGTGGATGCACGCCGGTCCGCTGATCATTGGGCATGCATATAATCCAGAAGTTCAGCTTTTCTAGAGCGCGGTCACAACGAGCGTGCATGCACGACATTTTTGCATGACCTTTTTGGCACTTGGCAGTACCTAGAGCAGTGATGGTGGATCTTTTTGGCACTTGGTTTGCCATCACTGCTCTAGGCTCTGCCTTACAACCAACATTTCATTTCGGCCACTGATTTCCATCATCAAAACTTTGTTGAAGATTTTGGTATTTTTGTTGCTGTTTTGAAGAGTTTCCCCCCCCCAAAAAAACCCCCTAGGATCTCCTGCTTCTGCAAGTGGTTGGACTAGAAGACTTCCAAGGACTCTTCCAACTCTGTTATCGTCTCATCATCTTCTCATCATTCTCATCACCCATCTCCTCCTTCCATTTATGACTGAATGACTGTAACTTTGTTGCTTGTATCCTTACGATTTATATTGATATTGTTTCCTGATTGCTTTTTTGTACCCTATGACTATCATTAAGTGTTGTATCTTATGATTCTTGATGAAGGTATCTTTTCTTTTGTGTACACTGGGAGCATATGCACCAAGACAAATTCCTTGTGTGTCCAATTACACTTGGCCAATAAAAAATTCTGTTCTGTTCTATTCTATTCTATTCTATTCTATTCTATTCTAGTCTAGTCTAGTCTAGTCTAGTCTAGTCTAGTCTAGTCTAGTCTAGTCTAGTCTAGTCTAGTCTAGTCTAGTCTAGTCTCATTAGAGAAAGAGAATGCAGTCAATAATCTTGACTCTCATGCTTATGCTGACTTGGACTTTTAGGAAAGAAAGATCCTCGACTCCGTTGTTTCTATTCTATTCTATTCTATTCTATTCTTTTCTAGTCTAGTCTAGTCTAGTCTAGTCTAGTCTAGTCTCATTAGAGAAAGAGTTATACAATGAGCAAGTATGGCTATGCAATTAGATCGACTAGGAATGCAGTCAGTAATCTTGACTCTCATGCTTATGCTGACTTGGACTTCTAGGAAAGAAAGATCCTCGACTCAGTTGTTTGAAAAAAAAGGGACTTTGGCTGAAGTCAAGCAGTTATAGCAAAGGTAAAGCTGGATCTGAGTATTCCCCATGCAAAGCTTGCAATTTTCCCCTTTCCCTGGCCTTTCCCCTTGACCAGTCCATCAGTGCCCAATAGTATTTGTTTTTGATCTTTTGGGAATGGCTTTGAGATTTGATGCCTCTTTGGGGTAGTTTTGCATTCCATTCTCAGGCTCTTCCATCTGTGGCTGGCCAGTTTATTCTGAGTTGACATCTCTGGTTCTTATCAGTCCACCCACTTTTTACTGCCTGTTCCCAGGCCCATGCTTTACTTCCCTAATTGCCTTCTTCCTCCCTTGCATTTTATGGCAGGATGCTGGCAAAGAGAAGTATGCTGAAGTTGGCAGGTCTGACACTTGATCATGTTCCTTTTCTTTTTCTCTAACCGAGAATTGTTTAAAGGGATAGTATCCCTTCCCTGTTTAAATATGACTCTTTTACATTAGTCAGACTTTGCTTTGAACTCCTTTAAAACCAAGCTGGGTGCTCTTATGCCCTTTTTCTTCTGTTTGCTCATTACTATACTGGTAAGAAAACCTATTAGAATATTAGAGTTTATATAAAGCACCACACAGAACAAAGAGTACAGTCACCATGCGCTTTACTGCTCAACTATTTAACTGCAACAGGAAACAGGAAACTCTTAGAACAAAAGAGCATATGGTATACACTATAGATCCAGACATGTAAATACTGTCATCTATCGGCTGACTACTACTGTAGTTGTTGCATAGAAATACATTTCAACAATGAATTCCATAATGTAATCACAGTTGCAATGGTGGCATTAAGGAAGCAGAGGTTTCAAAGTCGGTGCCACCTTATCTGAGTTACACCCAAAGAATATTCAAATACTTTTCCAGCGGAGCAACAGCGAGATATGAGAATTCTGGCTGATAATGTTGTAATGCCCCAGTTTTTTAAGAACAGGAGAAAAGAATAATATTCTCGTCCACTCCAAGCCGACTAGCACCAATTCTTGCATTCCAGTATCTTGCATTCATGTATAATGTTGGAATAGAAAATGCAACAGGGCTTATCAAAAAGCAACGCTAACAATAATGGCATAAGAGATAAAATCTTCTGTGTACTTTATTTATGAAAAAAAAAAGGAAATCTTAGTAGTGCCACATCCCTGCAATTTGATGATTTAAAAGACAATATTTACTTTTACAGTGGAAAAGCTATTGAAAAGTTGCATCAGGAGGTAGAAAAAGATAAATTGTGTTGTCTGACAAAGGGAGGATATGTTTGAAGTGATAAAGGGCAAGGTAAATTCCCTGTTATGCCATGCCAGATTCTAGGACCGTGATGGCAAACCTATAGTATGTGTGCCAGAGGTGGCTCAATGAGTCCTCTCTGTGGGCACCCACACCATCACCAATTGCTTTTCTGGTTTTCAGGCCAATTTCTGGGCCTTTTGCAGCCAGAAAAATGGCCTGAAAATAGCCTGAAAAATGACCTGAAAATAGCCCAGAAAACGGCCTGAAAACAGCCTGAAAAATGGCCTGAAAACAGCTCAAAAATGGCCCAAAAAGAGCCTAAAAAACAACCTGAAAATAGCCTGAAAAATGGCCTGGAAACAGCCAAAAAATTGGCCTGAAAACAGCCTGAAAAATAGTCTGAAAAATGGCCTGAAAACAGCCTGAAAATGGCCTGAAAACAGCCCAAGAAATGGCCTGGAAACAGCCCAAAAAACAGCCTGAAAACAGCCTGAAAATGGACAAACACTGTTCAAAAATAGGCATGCACATGCCGGCTAACTGGTCTTCAGGTTTCCAGTGCTCTGGCATGCGCAAAGACCAGCTGGACAGCGCCCTGGCATGCACTCATGCACACACATGCACCCATGTTCCGGTTTGGGCAGGCAATGCCGAAAAGGTTTGCCGTCACTGCTCTAGGAGGCAGTGCTGATCTCTCTTAGCCAAAGAAGCCAGCATAGTCTGAGGATGTTTCCGTGGTCCTTTATCTCCCTTGACACATTGCCAAAGACCTAACTGGCAAAGCCACACAGAGTCCAGAATCAAACAGAGATGCCGACTGGGAACAGAATTAACAATGTTGCTTTCCTGCAAAGGCCCACGTGCCTTTGCTCCTCTTTTAAGTCTTATGGGAGGGGCCAATCATTTCCCAGATCTACTCCTGAGTCATCCCTTTTGTTTTAGCTGTTTTTGCCTTCTGGCAGCTCTGCGCATGTGTACACTGGGAACAGGCTCCCCCTGTTCCTCTGCCTTGCTGAGATCTGACTCTGGAGGCTCCAGAGGTAGCACATACCTCCCAGATGGCCCTTTCTCTGCCTCTGATGCAGAGCCCTTGTTCAAGTCTTCCCCAGACTCCAGGACTGGCCCATTGCCCTCCCCAGCACCTCACTGTCCGACTCTGCTGCCAGCTCTGCAGGTTGCTGGCAGACAACAACAGCCTCATGAAATCAGGCTCAGTAAAGCTTATAGCTTTTAATAATAATAATTAAAAAAAAATAGCCAAACTCTTGATTACTTGCCACTGCAGTCCAACCCACCCAAACAAAGCTGAAGAAAGCTGGGTTAACATAGCTGTTTGGGAAGCATGAATTGCAATCTATTTAAATGTGACAAGGATTCAGTGGATCGATGAAATTCACTTCTTCCATCTGCAGCACAGAGCATGCAACTAATCAAATAGTTCTTTCCAAAAAAAACTGCATTTGCTGCTGAAATGAACATGCTGAACTAGCTAAAAGCATGTTAACAGCAAGCTAGATAGCCTTCTTCTGTGTACTATGGTGTTGCCCACAGCTGAAAAATTATTTACTTTGCTCCATTAGCCCTAAATTATTTCCTACCTATTTATTGCTAAAGCATTTCTGCTTACACGAGGCCGTTCTATTAGCATGCATGTATTCTGCTAAGGAAATATGAATAGTGAATGAACTTAAAAGAAGGCTGCATTTCTATTTCATAGAAGGATTGTTGGTTAAATGGCTTGCAGTTAATTGATTAGCCTATTCATTTAGACACACCGATATAGGATGTTAATCTAAATTTGTTGCAGAAAGAAGCATGTTATCTAGATACTATGTATCCCTGAAATTAAGACCGGGTCTTATATTAATCTTTGTTCCAAAAGACTCACTAGGGCTTATTTTCACATTAGGCCTTATTTTGGGGGAAAATATAGCACTAAAAGCTTATCTTAACTGGGCTTATTTTTGGGGTAGGGCTTATATATATACTAGACAACACAGTATCAACAGTAGAAACCTTTAAATTTCTAGGTTCTATCATATCGCAAGATCTAAAATGGACAGCTAACATCAAAAACATCATCAAAAAAGGACAACAAAGACTGTTCTTTCTGCGCCAACTCAGTAAGCTCAAACTGCCCAAGGAGCTGCTGATCCAATTCTACAGAGGAATTATTGAGTCTGTCATTTGCACCTCTATAACTGTCTGGTTCAGTTCTGCAACCCAACAAGAAAGACACAGACTTCAGAGGATAATTAGAACTGCAGAAAAAAGCAATGGCTACCAACCTACCTTCCATTGAGGACCTGTATACTGCACGAATCAAGAAGAGGGCCGTGAAAATATTTACAGATCCCTCACATCCAGGACATAAACTGTTTCAACTCCTACCCTCAAAATGACGCTATAGAGCACTGCACACGAGAACAACTAGACACAAGAACAGTTTTTTCCTGAAGGCCATCCCTCTGCTAAACAAATAATTCCCTCAACACGTTCAAACTATTTACTAAATCTGCACTACTATTAATCTTCTCATGGTTCCCATCACCAATCTCTTTCCACTTATGACTGTATGACTGTAACTTTGTTGCTGGCAATCCTTATGATTTATATTGATATATTGACCATCATTTGTGTTGTAAATGTTGTACCTTGATGAATGTATCTTTTCTTTTATGTACACTGAGAGCATATGCACCAAGACAAATTCCTTGTGTGTCCAATCACACTTGGCCAATAAAAATTCTATTCTATTCTATTCTATTCTATATTTTTTATTTATTTATTTATTTACATTTATATCCCGCCCTTCTCCGAAGACTCAGGGCGGCTTACAGTGTGTAAGGCAATAGTCTCATTCTATTTGTATATTTACAAAGTCAACTTATTGCCCCCCCAACAATCTGGGTCCTCATTTTACCTACCTTATAAAGGATGGAAGGCTGAGTCAACCTTGGACCTGGTGGGACTAGAACCTGCAGTAATTGCAGGCAGCTGTGTTTTAATAACAGGCTTCTTACAGCCTGAGCCACACCGCGGCTGTAATGAATATTCTGAAAGATCATGCTAGGGCTTATTTTCTGGTTGGGTGTTATTTTGGGGAAATAGGGTACTAAATGCATCCATCTGACTGACGATCTTAAGTAGGGCTTATTTTTGGGGTAGGGGTTATATTATGAACATCCTGAAAAATCATGCTAGGGCTTATTTTTTGGTTGGCTGTTATTTTAGGGAAATACAGTACTAAATGCATCCATCTGACTGATGATCTTAACTGGGGCTTATTTTTTGGGTAGGGCTTATATTATACTAGACAACACAGTATCAACAGTAGAAACCTTTAAATTTCTAGGTTCTATCATATCGCAAGATCTAAAATGGACAGCTAACATCAAAACATCATCAAAAAGGACAACAAAGAATGTTCTTTCTGCGCCAACTCAGTAAGCTCAAACTGCCCAAGGAGCTGCTGATCCAGTTCTACAGAGGAATTATTGAGTCTGTCATTTGCACCTCTATAACTGTCTGGTTCGGTTCTGCAACCCAACAAGAAAGACACAGACTTCAGAGGATAATTAGAACTGCAGAAAAAATAATTGCTACCAACCTGCCTTCCATTGAGGACCTGTATACTGCACGAATCAAGAAGAGGGCCATGAAAATATTTACAGATTCCTCACATCCAGGACATAAACTGTTTCAACTCCTACCCTCAAGATGACGCTATAGAGCACTACGCAACAGAACAACTAGACACCAGAACAGTTTTTCCCCGAAGGCCATCACTCTGCTAAACAAATAATTCCCCCAACACTGTCAAACTATTTACTAAATCTGCACTACTATTAATCTTCTCATCGTTCCCATCACCAATCTCTTTCCACTTATGACTGTATGACTGTAACTTTGTTGCTGGCAATCCTTATGATTTATATTGATATATTGACCATCATTTGTGTTGTAAATGTTGTACCTTGATGAATGTATCTTTTCTTTTATGTACACTGAGAGCATATGCACCAAGACAAATTCCTTGTGTGTCCAATCACACTTGGCCAATAAAAATTCTATTCTATTCTATTCTATTCTATATTTTTTATTTATTTATTTATTTACATTTATATCCCGCCCTTCTCCGAAGACTCAGGGCGGCTTACAGTGTGTAAGGCAATAGTCTCATTCTATTTGTATATTTACAAAGTCAACTTATTGCCCCCCCAACAATCTGGGTCCTCATTTTACCTACCTTATAAAGGATGGAAGGCTGAGTCAACCTTGGACCTGGTGGGACTAGAACCTGCAGTAATTGCAGGCAGCTGTGTTTTAATAACAGGCTTCTTACAGCCTGAGCCACACCGCGGCTGTAATGAATATTCTGAAAGATCATGCTAGGGCTTATTTTCTGGTTGGGTGTTATTTTGGGGAAATAGGGTACTAAATGCATCCATCTGACTGACGATCTTAAGTAGGGCTTATTTTTGGGGTAGGGGTTATATTATGAACATCCTGAAAAATCATGCTAGGGCTTATTTTTTGGTTGGCTGTTATTTTAGGGAAATACAGTACTAAATGCATCCATCTGACTGATGATCTTAACTGGGGCTTATTTTTTGGGTAGGGCTTATATTATGAGCATCCTGAAAAATCATGCTATTTTTTGGTTGGGTGTTATTTTTGGAGAAACAAAATGTGCGCGCACACATGTGCGTGCATGCACGCATACACACACACACACACACACACACACACACACACACACACACACACAACTTCATTCTAAAACGATACAGAATTAGCTAGGGAAAAAATCCTAAAATTTACAGGTAGTCCTCAAATTTGTTTAGTGACCATTTGAAGTTACAATGTCACTTAAAAAAGTGATTTGCGACCGGTTCTTACACTTACAACTGCTGCAGCATCCCCATGATCATGGGGTTAAAATTCAGATGCTTGGCAACTGGTTCATATTTATAACAGTTGCGGTGTCCCGTGGTCATGTTGTCCCCTTTAGCGACCCTCTGAAAAGCAAAGTAAATGGGGAAGACAGATTTACTTAACAACTATATTACCAGAGGTGGGTTTCAGCAGGTTCTGACCAGTTCTGGAGAACCGGTAGTGGAAATTTTGAATAGTTTGGAGACCTGGTAGTAAAAATTCTGACTGACCCCACCTCCATCTATTCTCTGCCTCCCAAGTCCCAGCTGATTGGGAGGAAATGGGGATTTTGCAGTATCCTTCCCCTGGAGTGGAGTAGGAATGGAGATTTAACAGTATCCTTTCCCTGCCATGCCCACCAAGCCACACCAAGAGATCTGTTAGTAAAAAATTTTGAAACCCACCACTGCGTATTACTTACTTAAAAACCGCAACGATTCACTTAAGAACTGTGGCTGGAGAGATTGTCAAATGGGGCAAAACTTGACAAATGTTTCACTTAGCAACGGCAATTTTGGGCTCCATTGTGGTCGTAAGTCGAAGACTACCCGTATGGAGTAGAATGAGTATTGAGTATTGCCCCCTTATTCTCTTAAAAATCCTTATACCTCAAAGAGGACAAGGAATATGGTTTTTCCCCCTAATCTGCAATAATCCATCCCACACTTCAGACACTCAATGCTGCTTGAGTTACATCTTCTTAAAGCTGTACAACAGGTTGGTGTATTTACCTGTCCAATCATTTCACTGTTAAACAGAATACTTTTCCAGACTTTAGGTAACATACTTTCCTTGGAGACTATGAATACATATTTGCTTTAATAATTTATCTTCGCGGTACAAGTAAGCCATGGCTGACAGATGTATTAACAAACCCCACTGAGATTTTGGATGCGCCTCTGGGGGAAATAAAATAGCCTCGCGTAGCCTCACCTGCTAACAATACTACGTAACTCTTTGGGTTCTTAGAAATGAAGAGCTGAAGCATTTAATGGATCAGTTTGATAGAGAGTCCTTTCCATTCTTATTTGAAAGTCAGCCATCTTGAACTTCACGGGATTTGATAGCTGGTAGGTGCATTTGTAGGGATTTCTGCTTTAATAAGTTAGACTTTGGTTTCTAGAAAGGAGCATTTCATGGATCAGTTTGATAGAGAGATCTTTCCATTCTTACTTGAAAGTCAGCCATCTTGAACTCCACGGGATTTGCTAGCTGGTAGGTTAATTTGTAGGGAATTCTGCCTTAATAAATTAGACTTTGGTTTCTAGAAAGGAACCATGCAGCATAACTGTTAATAGCACTGGGTATGACATCAGCAATGATCTTTCATATCCTGTATTTGAGGTACACGCAACGAAAGATCTTCTCCTATGTGTTTCTTAGGTCTGCAATAAAGAGCCTAAGAACATGTGTTCTGTTCCCATGCTTCAGACTTTTTGGATGTGGGTAAAAGTACATCTATTTCTCTACCATTTTAAATATAAAATTTAAGAGCACATCTTCCTCCTTCTGTCCTGGCCACTTTTCACAAAGGTACGATTGAGAGCGTTTTAACAAACTTTATCACTGTTTGGTTTGGTGGAAGCTGTGGCTCAGATAGAAAGCCCATACAGAGAGTGGCAAGGGCAGCCGAGAATATTATAGGAAGCTCACTTCCTGTTATTCAGGATACTGCTTATAAGCACTATGGGCTTAGAGCTCGAAGCATTGTTAGAGACCCCCACACACTCACTTTATGGTCTGTTTCTGTTACTCCCTTCTGGGATGAAGTTCCGACATATTTCTAGCAGGACTACCAGATCCGGTAACAGTTTTGTTCCCTACGCCATCCATCTGGGAAACTCACAAAATTTGTTTTTCTCGCCATGCACATGTATACATCTGAACTAGACTGTGTTGCTTCTCATACAATATATATGGGTATATATATAATTTTGTATTTATTTATTTATTTATATTGTTTATGTAGTATATATTGGAGAGGGTAACCATTTTGAGAGCTGTATGCAATGAAATTTAATTTTAATATACGCCGATTAGTGTACATTCAGAGTGACAATAAAGTTCTATTCTATTCTATTCTATTCTATTCTATTCTATTCTATTCTATTCTGTTCTGTTCTGTTCTATTCTATTCTATTCTATTCTATTCTATTCTTCTACAATAAATTATATTTTATTTTGTTCCGTTTTGTTCCATTCCATTCCATTCCATTCCATTCTATTTTTCTACAGTGAATTATATTCTGTTCTGTTCTGTTCTGTTCTATGCTATAGAATATTCATTCTGTTCATCTCGTTCTGTTTTATACTTTTTTTATTGACATCAGCTGCCTTAAGTGCTAGAATAAATCAAAGATTAAATAAGTAATATATGCATAAAAATGAACAATTATTGACCTTATTTGCTTTTCTTTTAGCATTACACTAAGAGCATTTCCGAATAGTCCCTTGTAAGGCAGGATGTAGTCTTGTATTGATTACTAAATCAATTCCTATTGATTAAATGGTCTGTATGAGACCTCTTTTGGAAGCTGAGAAGAGTAACAATGCTCGCGTGTGTGAAATGCTTGGTCCCACAAACCATTGTTTTTGCAAAGCACCAACTTTGTTTAACGATGAGTTCATACCTTATTAACTAAGGAACCTCTAAGAAGATTCTGAATAGATAATAGAATAGAATAGAATAGAATAGAATAGAATAGAATAGAATAGAATAGAATAGAATAGAATAGAATAGAATAGAATTTTTTTATTGACCAAGTGTGATTGGACACACAAGGAATTTGTCTTGGTGCATATGCTCTCAGTGTACATAAAAGAAAAAATACCTTCATCAAGGTACAACACTTACAACACTTAATGATACTCATAGAGTACAAATTTAACACTTAATGATACAACACTTCATGATAGTCATAGGCTACAAATAAGCAATCAGGAAACAATCAATATCAATAAAAATCATAAGGATTACCAGCAATAAAGTTACAGACATACAGTCATAAGTGGAAGGAGGTGGGTGATGGGAACGATGAGAAGATTAATAGTGCAGATTTAGTAAATAGTTTGACAGTGTTGATGGAATTATTTGTTTAGCAGAGTGATGGCCTTTGGGAAAAAACTGTTCTTGTGTCTAGCTGTTCTGGTGTGCAATGCTCTATAGCGTCATTTTGAGTGTAGGAGTTGAAACAGTTTATGTCCAGGATGTGAGGAATCTGTAAATATTTTCACGGCCCGCTTCTTGCAGTATACAGTATACTTCGTGCAGTATACAGGTCCTCAATGGAAGGCAGGTTGGTAGCAATTATTTTTTCTGCAGTTCTAATTATCCTCTGAAGTCTGTGTCTGTCTTGCTGGGTTGCAGAACCAAACCAGACAGTTATAGAGGTGCAGATGACAGACTCAATCATTCCTCTGTAGAAATTCCTCTTAGCGGTTCCTTGGCATCATGTAAAATGTGTGCATATTTTAGCATTATTCCAATTATACTCCAACCTTTATTTTTATTTATTTTTTTCAGTATTCCCACAGTACATACGACTCCTTTTTGATCGGTTTGTTCTGGTTCATATTTATTCTGCCGCAGCCTTTTCAACCTTGCTTAGCTGTTTGCACCCCGTCGCAAATAATTCATTTTTAATTCCATCAAAACGGGCTTTCGTGTTTTCTGCCTTTTAACTGTGCCTAGGTATCTTGGACTACATGCATTACAACAATGTGTTTCTCCCCCCTCACCTCCTCTTTCCAGAAGTTATACAACATCTGGTTCTCATCCTGATTTTTGCAGCAATCATTTTTTCCCCATCTGCAGCATTTTTCAACTCATCATTTAAGCAAGAGTTGGTCCTCACCCATCCCCACCCCCCTGACTTGGTTTAATGTTCTATCAAGGTACATCAAGTCATCCGTGTGCTTTTTCTTTTCAACACTGATGGGTAATTTTCAAGCATTTGTTCTATTTTTCATTTTCAGAAACAGCTACCTTGGACGTTGATATATTTATGTTCGGATCCATATTTTTTGTTTTACCGGTCGGTTTAGCCTTCCCTGCAATTTTGGGTGAGTCTCAGCCAAGCATATGGCATCATTTTAATTTTATTTACTTTTCAAATCTGGTATCATTTTAATTTTATTTACTTTTTGAATAGGAAAATACCTTTCATATTGTATTTTTAATATAGCTGCCCCTTTCACCAGGCACACAAGGTGTAAATACCAGCAAATGCAAATGTAAAAACTCCAGTAATAAATAAATATATTTCTTTATATTCTTCTTGCATTTATGGCTGTATTCATGGTGATAATCTAGATTTTTGGGATATATATATATATATATATATATATATATATATATATATATATATATATATATATATATATATATATATATATATATATGTAGGTCTTGGCATATTCGGGTCTTTTCCCGTGTAAGGTTGAGAGTATCATGGCAATGTTTCAATGAGCTCTCATTCGTCATCTTCAGGCTGGTGCTTTCGGCTTCGTGCTTGTGTGAGCAAAGCGTGGTCGGAGCTGCCATCTCTCTGTAAATACTGGTGGGGAGGTGGTTAGTGTTGCTGTGAGTGGGTTGGTTGGCTGTGTGGTTGCATCTTGATTGGTAGATGGAGTGGGTGTTTGCCACAACACCAAAGCTCAGGAACAAAAGACTAGGACCACACCCACACAGGATGCTACAAAACAGTCGACCAATCTGCAAACACCCACTCCATCTACCAAACAAGATGCAATATGTATATATTGTTTTCTGAGGTTTTCCGCGGGTGTTTGAATGTAGGTCTTTGGTTATTTGGGTTTTCTCCCGCGTAAAATTGAAAGTGTCTTGGAGACGTTTCGACAAAGTCTCATTCGTCATCTTCAGGCTGGTGTTTTCTGCTTCATGCTTCTAGGAGCAATGTGTGATCACAGCTGTTTCTTCCTTTTAACTGCTTAATCAAACCCCCACTAGCAGTTAAAAGGAAGAAACAGCTGAGATCACACATTGCTCCTAGAAACACGAAAAAGTAAACACCAGCCTGAAGATGGCGATTGAGACTTCGTCGAATTGCCTTATACACTGTAAGCCGCCCTGAGTCTTCGGAGAAGGGCGGGGTATAAATGTAAACAAACAAACAAACAAACAAACGTCGCCAAGACACTTCCAATTTTACACAGGAGAAAACGCGAATAATCAAATATGTATGTATGTATGTATGTATGTATGTATGTATGTATGTATGTATGTATATATATATATATATATATATATATATATATATATACACACACACACATACATACATACATACATATCCCAAAAATCTAGATTATCACCATGAATACAACCATAAATGCGAGAAGAATGAGTTGTCCTTTCAAAATCTTGAGCAGAGTCTACATTCTAAATGAAAGCAAGGCAAATGAAGGCACATTTACCATATTTTTAAGCCATATGTAGGCCTATTTTTCCTCTTACCATTTTTCTGTTTCTTTTTGCAGTCTTTTATAAGCAATTTTTCCTTATTGCCACCTTTCACTTCATCCTTCCAGCAGTGACCCTAGCATAAATCTACTAATTTTTGTGGCCCTCTCTAGCAGATTACTTTTTACTCAGTTCCAAGTTGATTTCCAATAACTTTGGAAGAAATACCACTAGAAAAGGTTGAAAGGATCTCGTACCTCAGTTCTAATTTACATGAAAGCTGGGACATGACCACTGAAATAAAGACAAGGATAGAGAAAGCTTGAACAGCATTTCTTCAAACTGGAAAAGGTTTTCTGCAGTCATGACATAAGCCTAAGATTGAACATCAGGCTTGTCAGATGCTACATCTTTCCTTTCCTGCTTTACGGAGTAGAGAGTTGGTCTCTGACAGAAAGTCACTTGAAGAGACTAGAAGCATTTGAAATGTGGATTTACAGGTGGCTGTTGTGCATAAGTTGGGTTGACAAAATCAGAAATAAAGAGGTGATAATAGACTAGACTAGACTAGACTAGACTAGACTAGACTAGACTAGACTAGACTAGACTAGACTAGACTAGAATAAAATAGAATAGAATAGAATAGAATAGAATAGAATAGAATAGAATAGAATAGAATAGAATAGAATAGAATAGAATAGAATAGAATAGAATTTTTTGTTGGCCAAGTGTGATTGGACACACAAGGAATTTGTCTTTGTTGCACACTCTCTCAGTATACATAAAAGAAAAGATACCTTCATCAAGGTACAACATTTACAACACAAATGATGGTCAATATATCAATATAAATCATAAGGATTACCAGCAACAAAGTTACAGTTATACAGTCATAAGTGGAAAGGGATTGGAGATGGGAACGATGAGAAGATTAATAGTAGTGCAGATTTAGTAAATAGTTTGACAGTGTTGAGGTAATTATTTGTTTAGCAGAGGGATGGCCTTCGGGAAAAAGCTGTTCTTGTGTCTAGTTGTTCTGATGTGCAGTGCTCTATAGCATCATTTTGAGGGTAGGAGTTGAAACAGTTTATGTCCAGGATGTGAGGGATCTGTAAATATTTTCACGGCCCTCTTCTTGATTCGTGCAGTATACAGGTCCTCGATGGAAGGCAGGTTGGTAGCAATTATTTTTTCTGCAGTTCTAATTATTTTCTGAAGTCTGTGTCTTTTTTGTTGGGTTGCAGAACCGAACCAGACAGTTATAGAGGTGCAAATGACAGACTCAATAATTCCTCTGTAGAACTGAATCAGCAGCTCCTTGGGCAGTTTGAGCTTACTGAGTTGGCGCAGAAAGAACATTCTTCGTTGTCCTTTTTTGATGACGTTTTTTATGTTAACTGTCCATTTTAGATCTTGCGATATGATAGAACCTAGAAATTTAAAGGTTTCTACTGTTGATACTGTGTTGTCTAATATAGTGAGAGGTGAAAGTATGGAAGGGTTTCTCCTAAAGTCTATCACCATTTCTACGGTTTTGAGTGTGTTCAGTTCCAGATTGTTTTGGTTGCACCACAAGGCTAGTCGTTCGACCTCTCGTCTATATGCGGATTCGTCATTGTCTCGAATGAGACCAATCACTGTTGTGTCATCTGTGAACTTCAGTAGTTTAACTGACTCTTGGGAAAGCCAAGGGAACTCATCAAAACCATAAAAAAGTGAAAGTTAGAATATTTTGGACATGTAATGCAACACCCGGAAAAATACTGCATACTTCACTTAATCCTCCAAGAAAAGATTGAAAGCAAATGAGGTCCTGGCAGAAGAAGAAATGAGGTGATGGCAGAAGCCATCACCATGGCTTCAAAATCTAAGGGACTGGTTTGGACAAAACCTAACAGCACTTTTTCGTGCCAGTATTGTTAAAAATAGGGTTGCCAATGTGACCACCAATGTCTGATGATGGATGTGCAAGAAGAAGGAGAAAGAGAAGAAGGAGAAGGCGAAGGGGGAGAGGGAGAGGGAGGAGGGGAAGGGGAAGAGGGAGAGGGAGAAGGAGAAGGAGGAGGAGGAGGAGGAGTTGCTTTCATATCATCTTCCATCCATATCTATCTTTGAATACAAAATGTGGCCTGAAATACATAGGAGATTTTTTTAGATAATCCCTGGGGGTTTCTTTTTCACATTCCACAATTCATGTCCATGTGCATTGCAAATCTGCAATGTGCCATTTTTTATTTTTTTATTCTGGTGAAAATATGTTCATAAGGCCTTGCATTTTTACGCCTTCAATTTGTTATCCCAATAACACAGCTTTCATCTCATGTGATTTTTGTGGCTTTTAATTTTACTTAGCCACACACACCCTGGTCGATCTGAAATTGTGGTTAGAATGAAAAGCGATTGACGAATAAAAGCTAAAGCACCAGACATAAAGGCTTGTTTGCAGACAAAGTTAAAATCATAAAAGTTTTACAAAAACATAACCATCAACACATAATGCATTGGTGTGCTTTTGAGCCCACTCAAGTAAGAACTGTTTTCTACTTGTGATCATGCAGATAATTACAGTACCTGTACTGTGTTTATTGCAGAGCGATTAATCACAATTGTATGATGAGATTATTTAACTCTCCATCAGCATCTCTTGGATAGGAACTCGAATTGCAGATCCGAGAGACAAATTGCCAGGAAAATATTGGCTCCCTGGAAAAGGATAACTCCATACATCATAATCCTAATGTTAGCAAATCTTGTTCTGATGGCCTGGTAAATTCAGCAAACTCATATCCGGGGGTCAGCTGCTGGGGGTTCACAGGGGTTTGGGAGAACCTCTAGCTAAGATTCTGTGCAGTTTGGAGAACCTCCAAATCCCACTCTTGGCTGGCCCTAGCCATCTTGCCCTGTGCATCCCAAGAGTCCCCATGTGGCCCATTTTGGATGCAGGTAAGTGCAGAGCATGTGTGGAGGCTTGGGGAGGGTGAAAAATGGGCCTACCGGAAGTTTGGGAAGGCTAGAAATAGGCCTGTTTCTGTCCTCAAGAGGGCCTCCGGAGCCTGAGGAGGCTGTTTTCGCCCTCCCGGAGGCTCGAGAAAAGCCTCCAGAGCCCAGGGAGGGCAAGCTACACCTACAGACCCCATAGTAAAAATTTTTGAAACCCATCACTGGACTACATTGTATAATTATGAGAACAATGGTTGTAATCACGGTGTATAATACTATGTATACTTAAAAGAGACTGGATACAAACAGTACACTGTCATTGCAGAAATGGAAATGTGATGCATAATAAAGGAAAATGTATAATAAAAAATAATATTTTTTTTTTAAAAAATACACATCTAGCAATATCTATGAGTCTTCCCAAACGTTACACAACTCTTTTGGGTTTTCCTGTGTAAATAGCACTTAGCAATAGTGCTTAGACTTATATACCGCTTCACAGTGCTTTACAGCCCTCTCTAAGTTTACAGAGTCAGCATATTGCCCCCAGCAATATGGGTCCTCATTTTACCCACCTCAGAAGGCTGAGTCAACCTTGAGCCTGGTGAGACTCGAATTGCCAAATTGCAGGCAGCCGGCAGTCAGCAGAAGTAGCATCTAGGACTGCACTCTAACCACTGCGCCACCAAGGCTCATATGAACTTAAATGAACTTTAACATTCTAATATAGCGGTCCTCAATCTTTTGGGCACCAGGGACCAGTTCCGTGGAAAGAGTTTTTTCCATGGAGTGAAGGGAGCATGGTTTCACATGTAGCCTACATGCTAGGGATGGGGGTTCAGTTGTTTTGCATGGACCGGTTTCGGGCATGCAGTGTCCATGGTGTTAGTCCCAATGGATGGGGACTCCTGTTCTAGTACAAACAACAATAGAAAAGTGACTCAAAGATTTCAAAATGGAAATAAAGGTAAAGGTTCCCCTCGCACATACGTGCTAGTCATTGCCAACTCTAGGGGGCGGTGCTCATCTCCGTTTGAAAGCCGAAGAGCCAGTGCTGTCCAAAGATGTCTCCGTGGTCATGTGGCCGGCATGACTAAATGCCAAAGGCGCACAGAACACTGTTCCCTTCCCATCAAAGGTGGTTCCCATTTTTTCTACTTGCATTTTTTACGTGCTTTCGAACTGCTAGTTTGGCAGAAGCTGGGACAAGTAACGGGAGCTCACCCCATTACACGGCAGCACTAGGGATTCAAACCGCTGAACTGCCGACCTTTCGATCGACAAACTCAGCGTCTTATCCACGTGAGCCACCGTGTCCCTTGTTTATTTATTTATTACAAGTTATGGAAAGAACTTGTAATAAATTAACAGCACTTTCTGGGTACAATATTGGAGAAATTGCGAGAATAAATTGGTCCCCGAAGGGCATCTGCCAGATGAGGGGCTTCATGTATATACACAAAGGTAGATGATCACTTTCCAGGTAAGGTAGGACTTCAAAATCTTCTATGTAATGTAATAAGTCCATAGAGGTTAGGATATCATCAACGGTGCTGATTTTGGACCTTGCCATAAATATAATCTCGCCAGGATAGTCGCCAGCCCAAGAGCCATTGGCTATAAAAAGGTTGAGTTTATTTGCCATCTTTGCAAGACAGAGGCTAGCCAAATTTACTCTATTGTCTTTAGAAAGTCATGTGAGGGAGAAGCTGGTTCTTATGGGAACCTCCGATGGTGGATAATGATGACATTTCACATATGGTGGTATAACCCTAGGAGATGCTAATCCAGTTCTACAGAGGAATGATTGAGTCTGTCATCTGCACAGACTTCAGAGGATCATTAGAAGTGCAGAAAAAACAATGGCTACCAACCTGCCTTCCATTGAGGACCTGTATACTGCATGAGTCAAAAAGAGGGCTGTGAAAATATTTATAGACCCCTCACATCCTGGACATAAACTGTTCCAACTCCTACCCTCAAAATGATGCTATAGAGCACTGCACAAGAACAGTTTTTTTCCCAAACGCCATCACTCTGCAAAACAAATAATTCCCTCAACACTGTCAAACTATTTACTAAATCTGCACTACTATTAATCTTCTCATCGTTCCCATCACCCATCTCCTTCCACTATATGACTATAACTTTGTTGCTTGTATCCTTACGATTTATATTGATATTGTTTCCTTATTTGTACCCTATGACTATCATTAAGTGTTGTACCTTATGATTCTTGATGAACATATCTTTTCTTTTATGTACACTGAGAGCATATGCACCGAAGACAAATTCCTTGTGTGTCTAACCCCACTTGGCCAATAAAAAATTCTATTTTATTCTATTCTGTTCTGTTCTGTTCTGTTCTGTTCTGTTCTGTTCTATTCTATTCCTAATATAGTGTTCCAATTCCAAGCATACTGCAGTGGTTTCAGCTTTTCTCAGTGATGGTGGAAGATAAACACTAATTGTTAAAAGCAGGACTGAGTCCATTTTGAGGAGAAGGGCCATTGCCATATGTTTTAACGGGGAAATAAGAATGAGCTCTGCTCTCAAGTTGGTAGAATTGAAAATACCCAGCCCACCCTTCAGTCTTCCTGGGCCTCTGCCTGGCCTTGCTTCTAGCTTCTGTGAGTGATAACCATTTAATAGGAGGTCATCCATGGTCCAAGTCTCTAATTTTATATTTAATAGTATATATAGGTACAGGTAAAGGTTCCCCTCGCACATACGTGCTAGTCGTTCCCGTCTCTAGGGGGCGGTGCTCATCTCCGTTTCAAAGCCGAAGAGCCAGCGCTGTCCGAAGACGTCTCCATGGTCATGTGACCGGCATGACTAAACGCCAAAGGCACACAGAATGCCGTTGCCCTCCCACCAAAGTTGGTCCCTATTTTTCTACTTGCATTTTTTACCTGCTTTTGAACTGCTAGGTTGGCAGAAGTTGGGACAAGTAACAGGAGCTCACCGCATTACGCGGCACTAGGGATTCGACCACTGAACTGCCGACCTTTCGATCGACAAGCTCAGCGTCTTAGCCACTGAGCCGCCACGTCTCTAATTGTATATATACTGAGTACAATATTTTAAAAAATCAATTACAAACGCTTTTCTTTTTTATCTTTTTTTAGAGTCAGAATGAAAGAAATTGAAAAGGCTTGACATTTTGGAATAAGAAGCAAAGACAGGCTACCCTAGTTATGGCTAGTATGAGCCTTTGCCAATCTCTGCTAACAGAATCTTAAAAGCTTGAAGAGGTAGTAATATTTCCCCCCCCTATATTATCAATCAGAATTTAGAAGAACTTTCCCCCCTCTGACTGGCACACAAAGAGGAAAGGCAGATAGAGAGAATAAATTTTACAGCAATGCATCTTTCTAAATAGAGCTGAGCCAGTAATGAGAAGATGTATAATGCTGAGGCAACGCATCGTTTCTGCTGCGGAGAACACATTTAAACAAATACCATTCTGACTTCAGCTCTTCCCCTCTTTCTCTATTCACAAGAGACAGATTGTACGTCTTTATGATCGATGGATCCAGATAAATTATTCATTGTGAAATTCATTGATTGGATACACTTCAGGGTTGCATATATATATGTGTGTGTGTGTGTGTGTCTGTCTGTGTGTGTATGTATGTATGTATGTATATGTGTGTGTGTTTGTGTGTGTATGTATATGTGTATAGGTATAGGTATAGGTATATGTTTGTGTATGTGTATGTGTATGTGTATATGTTTGTGTATGTGTATGTGTTTGTGTATATGTATATGTTTGTATATGTGTTTGTGTTTGTGTATAGGTATAGATATAAGGTAGGTGTTTGTGTTTGTGTTTGTGTTTGTGTTTGTGTATATGCATGTGTATGTGTATGTATATGCATATGCATATGTATGTACGTATAAAGTAGAGTAGAGTAGAGTAGAGTAGAGTAGAGTAGAGTAGAGTAGAGTAGAGTAGAGTGGAGTGGAGTGGAATGGAATGGAATGGAATAGAACAGAACAGAACAGAACAGAACAGAACAGAACAGAACAAAGGACCTTGGAGGTAATCTAGTCCAACACCCTGCTTAGGCAGGAAACCCTACACCACTTCAGACAAATGGTTATCCAACATCTTCTTAAAAACTTCCAGTATGGGAGCATTCACAATTTCTGGAGGCAAGTTGTAACACTGATTAATTGTTCTAACTGTCAGGAAATTTCTCCTTAGTTCGAAGTTGCTCCTCCCCTTGGTAGGTCGGTCGGTAGGTTGGTAGATAGATAGATAGATAGATAGATAGATAGATAGATAGATAGATAGATAGATAGATAGATAGATAGATAGATAGATAGATATTAGATAGATAGATAGATAGATAGATAGATAGATAGATAGATAGATAGATAGATAGATAGATAGATAGATGGATGATAGATAGATGATAGATAGATAGCAGATATTAGATAGATAGATAGATAGATAGATAGATAGATAGATAGATAGATAGATAGATAGATAGCAGATATTAGATAGATAGATAGATAGATAGATAGATAGATAGATAGATAGATAGATAGATAGATAGATGGATAGATAGATGAGAGAGAGAGCGAGAGAGAGAGATGGATGGATAGAGATAGATGATAGATAGATAGATAGATAGATAGATAGATAGATAGATAGATAGATAGATAGATAGATAGATAGATATGCAGAACGGCCATCTCATGTGAAAGGTTGGAGTAGATCTGATATGGAAATGTCTCAAATGTCATTTTGATTAAAACAATTCCTTTTGTTACTGTTGTCCCGTGGAATAAATCTCTCAGTAAATTAAAAGCAAGAATTGTCTTGAGGTTCAGGTGCTCTTGTATCCCAGGACTAGCTCACCTCTTGGTTTTCTTGGGACTGTATAGTTTTGGCAGCAATGCTGAAGTGGCTTGTCATTACTTCTGTCGGCCATTTTGTTCCTCAAATGTCTCATCAAATTTATTTATTTAGAAAATGTATATTGCACAAGGTGACTGACAAGGATATAAAAATGCCATGTAAGAGAAATAAAAAAAAAAGAAAAAATAATGAAATAATAACTCCCCACCTGGCAACAACACACATTCATACAGGCCATTTAATGGGCTCCATCCCACTCTGGGTTCCCTAGGCCCGCTGGCAGAACCAGGTCTCCAATGCCTTCCGGAAGAGTTCTAGAGTGGGGGGCCAATCTAATCCCCAAGGGGGCGATGTTCCAAAGACAGGGAGCCACCATGGAGAAGGCCTTTCTTCTGGGTCCCACCAAGTATATCTCCCCTGGGGATGGGACCCACAACATTCAGTGGTGAAATCCTACCAGTTCGCACCGGTTCGGGTGAACCGGTAGTGACAAAAGCTATCGGTTTGGCAACCCGATAGTAAAAAAAAAAAAAGCTACGGGTTCGTCCAAACTGATATTTCCGACGATCAGCTGTGCCCCGTGATTTATATTCACTAGAAAGCAAGATTTTCTGCTTTCTAGAGAATCTAAATTACACGGCACAGCTGAATCTAAATCGGGAAGCACAGCTGTCCCCCCCCACCTCTGTACTACTTACCTTGTTAAGTGTTTTTTTTTTCACATGAAGCACACGTTTGGTGCGTACTGTGAATGTGCATGCAATGTGTATTTGGTGTGCACTGTGCATGCGCATACACACAGCATGTGCTTGGTGTGTACTGCACATACGCATGTACAACGCGTGTTTGGTGGACATTACTCATGCGTGGGCAGCAAACTGGTGGCAAACTGTGGAGGATTTCACCACTGGCAACATTCCTGGCCTCCTCACTCTAGTGGGTCAGATAGATGTGACCAACAAGAGATGTTCCCTCAGATAACCTGGTCCCAAACCATGAAGGGCTTTAAAGGTAACAGCCAGCACCTTGAATTGCACTCAGAAGCAAATTGACAACCAATGCAGTTCCTGCAGAAGGAGGTGATGGATATGCACACCGAGGTCTGCACAAAACTTGATTCTACATAGTTTCTGAACCCAATGAAGATCATCCAAGTGTACCTGGTTCACCAGATGAGGAGAATAAGCAGCCTTAATAACGCCTTTGAGATAAGGGCACCCATCTTAGCATACATCTCCCTCTCTCTGTCTCTCTGTCTCTCTGTCTCTCTGTCTCTCTGTCTCTCTCTCCCTCCCTCCTTCCCTCCTCCTCCCTCCCTCCTTCCCTCCCTCTCTCTCTCTCCAAAGAAAGTGATGGACCCATCTTGATATTATTTAAGAAACCACAGAAACCAAAATGGAACTCAACTGATTTCTGAAACTTTGCTGAGCTTCACACTTAGATATTTGTTTTAGCACTATTTAAAATAAATATGCTTATGCACTTATGCAAACACTACAATCCTAAGGAGGCTACCCAGAGCCAAGTTGTAGATAAGTATCTTGTTTCAGCTTTCAGATGTTAAGCTTTTATTGATGTTCCTGGTTTAGTGTTAAGCTTATTGACCTGGGTTTTTAATATTTACAGTATTCTGTCAGAATCGATACGGTGACCTTAAGGTAAAGAAAATAGTTTGAGTCAACAAAAAAATCACCCTCAGTTGATGCCAAAGATTCTTTGCACATACTTCCTTCCTTCTAACCCTATATATGAAAGTAAGAATACTAACAGAACTGGAATGGAATGGAATGGAATTAGAATTAGAATAGGGAATGGGAATAGAGTGGAGTGGAGTGGACTGGACTGCAGTGGAGTAGAGTAGAGTAGAGTAGAGTAGAGTAGGGTAGAGTAGGGTAGAGTAGGGTAGAGTAGGGTAGAGTAGAATTAGAATAGGGAATGGGAATAGAGTAGAGTAGAGTAGAGTAGAGTAGAGTAGAGTAGAGTAGAGTAGAGTAGGGTAGAGTAGAATTTGAATAGGGAATGGGAATAGAGTGGAGTGGAGTGGAGTGGAGTGGAGTGGAGTGGAGTAGAGTAGAGTAGGGTAGAGTAGGGTAGAGTAGAATTAGAATAGGGAATGGGAATAGAGTGGAGTGGAGTGGAGTAGAGGAGAATAGAATTAGAATAGGGAATGGGAATGGGAATAGAGTAGAGTAGAGTAAAGTAGAGTGGAGTGGAGTGGAGTGGAGTGGAATGGAAAGAAATAGAATGGAACAGAGAACAGAACAGAACAGAACTAAGAATTAGAATTAGAATTAGAAGTAGAATTAGAATTAGGAACGGGAATAGAGTGGAGTGGAGTGGAGTGGAGTGGAGTGGAGTGGAATGGAAAGAAATAGAATGGAACAGAGAACAGAACAGAACAGAACTAAGAATTAGAAGTAGAAGTAGAAGTAGAATTAGAATTAGGAACGGGAATAGAGTGGAGTGGAGTGGAGTGGAGTGGAGTGGAATAGGCTAGGCTAGGCTAGGCTAGACTAGAATAGGTTACTGTACCTGTGGCGGTCTCCTGGTGCAACATTGTGGCGCAGCTTTGGAGCAAACCTCCACCTTCCCTGCACAGGATTGTAAGACTGGAGGCTCCAAAGCCAGGGAGGGAGCATTTTTTGATGTGTGTCCGTGCAGGACTCCTCTTTAAAAGGACGATCAGCAGGAAAATCCGCGCCCCCCCCCGACCTGTAGATCACTTTCTGAAAGAGTTTTCCTCACCCTGCCTACTTCCAATCTTCCT
Source organism: Ahaetulla prasina (assembly GCF_028640845.1). NCBI lineage: Eukaryota > Metazoa > Chordata > Lepidosauria > Squamata > Colubridae > Ahaetulla > Ahaetulla prasina. The sequence goes on along the minus strand of NC_080546.1, from coordinate 83,452,050 downwards.
CCCTCTCCAGCAGGGGTGAAATGCTCCTGGTTCGCACCAGCTCTCCTGATTAGGTAGCGATGGCAGCTGCTGGTTCGGAGGACCGATAGCAAAAATCCCTGGCCCTGCCCCCCCCCCCCCGCCTCTGCTGAGCCGCATCATCAGCAGAGTTTTTTTTTTTTTACTTTAAAATTTTTTTCTTCAGCCGAAACATGCCTTTAAAAGTTAAACAAACAAACAAACAAACAAACAAAAAACTCTGATGATTGTGGGGCTGAGCAGAGATCATCAGAACACTTTAAAAGTTTTTTTTTAAAAAAACCTCTTCAGCTGAAGGGGGAAAAAAGGAAAAGGGGGGGCTTTAAAAGGCTCCTCTGGCCATCCCAGCTGAGTTCCTCATCACCAAAACCTTAAAAAAACATGTTTTCTACATGTTAAAACAATTATTTTAAGAGGTTCTGGGCTGCTATGAGGGAACTTCAGCTGAGATCGTCAGAGGAGCTGACTTTAAAACTTTTTTTCCTCTGGCGATCCCAGAGGAGTTTCCTGATCCTAGCAGGCTTTTAAAATCACTTTTTAACAGCCCCCACTTACAAGAGCCTCCACCCATGCCCAGCCAATGCCCCCTCCTCACTTACCTATAATTACTGCATACTGCTCCTTTCGGGCCGGCAACGCAATGCTTACTTCAGCTACTGATTACAGCCTGTTTTGACTTCCTGCTTTGCTGAATGAGGAACTCCGGGATTTGAAGTCCATAAACCTAAAGCTACTAAAGTTGGAGACCCCCTGATCTAAAAAAAATAAATAAAAATAATAAAATAAAATATTTGTGCAGCTTTCTGAAATTTGGTGTGTTTCTGTAGTGTTTCACTCTAACTACACAAACACACAAAATCTCACAAAGCTGTATGTGGCATTTTGTGTGTGTGTGTCAGTCAGTTGTTTTTTTTTTTTTTTTTTTTATTAATTTGAATTTATATCCCGCCCTTCTCCGAAGACTCAGGGCGGCTTACACAGTATTAAGCAATAGTCTTCATCCATTTGTATATTATATACAAAGTCAACTTATTGCCCCCAACAATCTGGGTCCTCATTTTACCTACCTTATAAAGGATGGAAGGCTGAGTCAACTTTGGGCCTGGTGGGACTTGAACTTGCAGTAATTGCAAGCAGCTGTGTTAATAACAGACTTAGTCTGCTGAGCCACCAGAGGCCCTACACAACAGAGTTGTGTTGTGTGTGTGTAAAGTGTGAAAGTGTGAAAGTGTGATGTTCCTGCTTGTTCCAGGGGCCATTCTGGGTGAAGTGCAGCTGCTTTTACATTGTGCGTGTGTCAGTTGTGTTGTTGTGTGTTGTGTTGTGTGTGTGTAAAGTGTGAAAGTTGGTTTTTGGTACCTCTTATAGTTTTGTATACTTTGTTTATTACTTTTATTATTTATTGTTATTGGCCACACCCACCCAGTCATCTGACCACCAAGCCACGCCCACCAATTAAGCCACGCCCAGAGAACCGGTAGGGAAATTTTTTAGATTTCACCCCTGCTCTGCAGCATCTCTAGCAAAATCAAACCATGATGGGGGGGGTCAGGATTTTCCTGTGAGTATGGTGTTAAAAGATTACATTTCAGAAATGTTACCTGTGAAGGTCTCTTTCAGAACATGGTCATCTTTTCATAAGGGGTGGGGCTGCACAGAGCCTCCAGCCTTGCAATCCTGTGCAGGGAAGGCGGAGGTTTGCTCCAAAACTGCGGCAGAGCATTGCACCAGGAGATCCCGATAGGTAACGTTGAGTTTGCACGTCTTGCTCCAGCAAGAGGGGTGCAAAGGAGGAAGAGGCAATCTCCCCCTCCGTCCTCCATCCCGAAGCAGGGCCACCGTGGAGATCATGCAGGGCAAGCATGACCACGAGTGAAGGGGCCCTGGCAGGTCAGCAACAGGGGAGGTGCTCCGAAGGTTATAGATCTGGGCAGTGGTGGGATTCAAATGGGGGCCTCTGTGGCTCAGGCTGCTAATGCAGTCTGTTATTAACAGCAGCTGCCTGCAATTATTGCAGGTTCTAGTCCCACCAGGCCCAAGGTTGACTCAGCCTTCCATCCTTTATAAGGTAGGTAAAATGAGGACCCAGATTGTTGGGGGCAATAAGTTGACTTTGTATATAAATATACAAATAGGATGAAGACTATTGCTAGCATAGTGTTAGCCACCCTGTGTCTCCGGAGAAGGCCGGGATATAAATGCAAATAAAATAAAAATAATAATAAAATAATAATAATAATTTAACAACCTGTGAGGCCAGCAACAAGAGGTGCAGCAAGCCCAGCAGCTGGGCAGAAATGGGAGGCGGGAGCCAATTCTGACACGCCACAGGGCTTGCTGCCTCATTGTAGCAGCAGCCTGAGCAAGATCTGAGCTGTGGTCACCGCCTGCTCCAGAGCCACAAGGTGAACTGTGGAATAGAGAGGCTGATCCATGGGGCTGCATTTAAGGGGCTGAGCCTCCATGAGGTGACAGGGAAGGGAAGGGCTGCCTCCTGTGCTGGCCATTCCTACCTCCTTCGCTAGGGCTTATTTTTGGAGTAGGGCTTATATTAGGCCCATCTCCAAAATATCGGGCTAGGGCTTATTTTCAGGGTGGGTCTTATTTTCAGGGAAACATGGTAGCAGAAGAAAGTTGACCAACTAAGTACTGTTGTTGCATAGCCCTCTTCCCTCAGGGAAAATATAAGTCCAGAGCAGGGGCGAAATGCTACCGGTTTGGACTGTTTCAGACGATCCGGTAGCAATGGGGATGGGTAGTTTGGAGAACCAATAGCAAAAATCCCTGCCCACCACCCCCCGCCCATGCCCACCCAATCGCCCGGTCCCAACTTATCTAGTTGGCAGCTTGCTGCTTCTTTCGGGCTCGCTCCTGCCTTGCTTCGGCAGCTGCAATCAATTGCATCAGCTAGCAACTCAATCTGCCTGCCTGCAATCCATCTCATCAGTGAGCAACTCAATCTGCCTCTCTTGTCCCTTCAATTGGGTAAGTAATGGAGTTTTTTTGAGAGGGAGAGCTTTAAAAAAACAGTTAATTGGGGGGTTTTTTAGTTGTTGTTTTTTTAGACACAGCAATTTAAAGTTAAGGAAGTTTTAAATTTAGCTGCTTTTATCTAAAAATATAAATAAAATGAAATAATAAAATGAAAAATTTGTGCAGCTTACTGAGATTTGGTGTGTTTCTGTAGTATTTCACTCTAACTACACAAACACATAAAATCTCACAAAGCTGTATGTGGCATTTTGTGGCTGGGTGTGAGTCAGTTGTGTTGTGTGGTGTGTGTGTAAAGTGTGAAAGTTAGTTTTTGAGTTTTGTGTGGCTGTGTGAGGTTCTTGCTTGTTGCAGGGGCCATTTGGGGTGAAGTGAAGCTGCTTTTACATGTGAGTCAGTTGTGTGTGAGTGTTGTGCCTCGTCCTCCCTCCTCTCCTCAGCCGGACCCCTCCCGTCTACACCCGGGCCTGTTATCAGACTCTGAGTCTGATAATGAAGATGAATGGCCTGTCATGTCTCCAGCCCCCGGCCCTGGCCCCATGCCCGGAGAGGATTCCAGGAATGAACAAACAAACCTGATAAACCTCACTCCTACAGCGTGTGAGCAGGAAGCCAGCCACGTGCTAGAATTACTGACAGCAGATCCAGCTGAAGAGAATTCATAGTGGGAGGATCCTCGCTTCCGGAGATCTGAGAGGTGACGCCAGCAAAAGGAAGGGAGGGGCAGGCCTGGATAAATGCTGAGTCATGGAGCCACACCCCACAGCCTATATAAAGGACCTGCTTTTGGCATTCCAACCTTGAGTCAAGCGAAGTCTCATCTAGTTTGCTGCTATCGCTGAAGTCACAACTTGGACTCCTGCCTGCCCTGAGAAACCTCGAAGGAATTTGACAAGCTGCAGAGGCTTCGTTGCCACACTTGATACGGACTTCCTAGACCCAGTCGTCAGAGGGGGAGTGGGACACGACAGTGAGTCAGTTGTGTTGTGTTGTGCTTTGTCTGTGTGTAAAGTGCGAAAGTTGGTTTTTGAGCTCTTTGTGGCTGTGTGAGGTTCCTGCTTGTTGCAGGGGCCATTTTGGGTGAAGTGCAGCTGCTTTTACATTGCATGTGAGTCAGTTGTGTTGTGTTGTTTTGTGTGTGTGTAAAATGTAAGAGTTGTTTTTTAGTATTTCTTATTGTTTTGTGTACTTTATTATTTTTATTATTTATTGTTATTGGCCACCCGGTCACCTGACCACCAAGCCACACCCACCAATTAAGCCACACCCACAGAACCGGTAGGGAAATTTTTTTAGATTTCACCCCTGGTCCAGAGGTCTCTGCCTTCGAAGGGATTTTTTCTGTAATACTTTGAAAGCAATATCAAATAGAGTTTAATTACATTCCAGGTTTTTCAACCGTCCCCATTATGCAGCCATTTTGCATAATCTATCTATCTAATTGGATGTCAAGTGCAATCGTGAAATTTTGCAAATGAGCTTTACAAAAAAATTGAGACGTCCAGGAGATGCTAATTACAATCACCTTCCAATTCGAGCAATTTCTTTCAATTCACTTGGGTTACAATACACAGTGACTCTTTCTCTCTTTCTTTCCTTTTTTAATCCTCCTGCCCCTCTTATTTTTTTTGTTTGGCATGTTTGTCACCTCTTGACATGCTGGATTTGAAACACCCACATGCGGCTCTCCTGGTGTGATCTAATTAAAATAGGAACTGTAATCCACGCTGTGGTTTCATTCAAGTAACGTTACAGCTTTGACCCTGTGGAAAGATATGCTTGACAATGGTGCAATGGCTATAAATAGAAAGGAAATCATTTACTCCGTTCAGTGGATTTTATCTACTGTATGACTAAGTGCAGAATAGACTTCGGCATAATTAGAAAGTTCTACCGACCGATACCCTCTCAGTCTTTTATCATAGTAAAGGTTAAGGTTCCTCTTACACATATGTGCTAGACGTTCCCGACCCTGTGTGGTGGTGCTCATCTCTGTTTCAAAGCCGAAGAGCCAGCACTGTCCGAAGACATCTCCATGGTCATGTGGCCGGCATGGCTAAGTGCCAAAGGTGCACAAAATGCTGTTACCTTCCCACCAAAGGTGGCTCCTATTTTTCTACTTGCATTTTTTACATGCTTTCGAACTGCTAGGTTGGCAGAAGCTGGGACAAGTAACGGGAGCTCACCCCATTACGCGGCACTAGGGATTCAAACCACTGAACTGCCGACCTTTTGATCGACAAACTCAGAGTCTTAGCCCCTGAGCCACTGTTTTTATCATAGTGCAATAGACAAATGATACGGTTGTTTATCTGAAGCCAAAGAAAAGACAACGTGGACGTTCCAGTAGAAGAGAAGCTCAGGGTTGAACTGTGGGACCCTTGATGCTTTCTGAGCTTGGTTGTTTTCTGGCAGACATTTCAAGACCCAATGAGGTAACATCATCAGTGCTGAAAGAAGTGGGTTTGCCCTGTAGTCATATACAAGTGGCTTGTCCTAATCTTAGTAGTTCATTGGTTAGGCTGTTTGTTCTGGAACAACCTTAATGTGGAAGTTATTATTTTTGTTATGATGTTCTTATTATTTGTTAGTCACCCAGAATAGCAATAGCGATAGCACTTAGACTTATGTACTGCTTTACAGTGTTTTACAGCCCTTTCTAAGTGGTTTACAGAGTCAGCCTCTTGCCCCCAACAATCTGGGTCCTCATTTTACCCACCTCGGAAGGATGGAAGGCTGAGTCAACCTTGAGCCTGGTGAGATTCGATCTGCCGAACTGAAGCCA